>NC_090447.1:649634455-649937141 GCF_031143425.1 Pleurodeles waltl
ACAACTCCACCCTCAGAGGCTCACTAATCTATAGACCACCAGGACCACCCCCGCCTTCTGCGACACCATCGCCGACTCCATCAGCTCGCACGCCCTGACCTCCACAGACTACATCCTCCTCAGTGATTTCAACTTTCACCTGGAGAACCCACAAGACCACAACTCAACATCCCTCATAGACAACCTCACCAACCTCGGACTCAAACAACTGGTCACCGCCCCACCCACTCAGCAGGACACACTCTTGATGCAATTTTCACCTCAAGCCAACACATAGCCTACACCCACACCACCGAACTCCTCTAGACTGACCACCACTGCGTCCACTTCTCCTTCGCCAAACCCCTCACACACCACCATCAACACACCACACCCTACCGCATGTGGGACAAGATCCCCACAGAACGCCTGAACTCCCAACTGGCTCACAACCCCTCTCCACACCAACAACCCCAACACAGGAGCCCACAACCTCTCAAAATGGATCACCACCTGCGCAGACACACTAGCCACCGGCAACATCGAGAACGCCCCATGGTTCAAACCCAAACTCCAAGCGCAAATGCCGCCAAGCGGAGAAAATATGGTGACAAGAACCCTCTACAACCAATTTCTCCACCCTCAAAGCCACCATTCGCACCCATCACCAACTCATATGCAACGCCAAAAGAGACCACTACAAGACATGCCTTGACAACTCCCAAAACAGCAAAGAACTATTCACCATCATTAATGAACTAGCCAAACCAAAAGCCAGCAACATAGAGCCTTCACACACACAGCCCCTATGTGACGCCCTCTCCAAACACTTCCACCACAAAATCCTGGACATCCACAACAGCTTCATACCACCCACACCCACCACACACACCCCTCACTCACCCAACTCAACCCCCACTCATGATCCCCCCACCACACTCACCACCTGGGCCCCCACCACACACGAAGAAACTGAAAAAACCATGAACTCCATCCGCTCCGGATCCCTCTCCGACCCCTGCCCACATCGCATCTACAACAAAGCCAGCCCAACCATTGCCCCGATACTCCGCGACATAATCAACTCCTCCTTCGACTCCGCCACCTACCCAGACCCCTGGAAGAACGCGGAAATCACCACTCTCCTAAAAATAAACAAAGCCGAGCCAGAGATCCTCTCCAACTATCAACCCATCTCCCTGCTTCCCTTCTCCGCCAAGTTCGCCGAGAAACTAGTCAACACCCGCCTATCCCACTACCTCAAAGAAAACAACACTCTTGACCCCTCACAATCCAGGTTCCGCAAGAACCACAGCACAGAAACCACCCTCATTGCATGCACTGATGACATTAGGACCAAAGTCGACAAAGGCAAGACCGTCGCACTCATCCTCCTAGACCTCTCCGCAGCCTTTGACACAACATAGGAATTCACCACAAAGCCTTAGACCTCCTTCCTCACTAACCGGACCCAGAGAGTCCGCCTCCCACCTTTCCACTCCACCACCACCAAGATCATCTGCGGAGTCCCCCAAGGGTCCTCTCTCAGCCCCACACTCTTCAACATTTACATGATCCCCCTAGCCAACATCCTCCGATCACACGGAATCACTATCCTCTCGTACGCAGATGACACCCAACTCATCCTCTCCCTCACCCGCAACCCCACCACCGGCAAAACCAACCTACACACAGCTCTCCTCGACACCGCCAACTGGATGACAACTAACCACCTCAAGCTTAACTCCAACAAAACCGAGATCATCATCTTCGGCCCCAACAAATCCATATGGGACGACTCCTAGTGGCCCACCGCCCTAGGACCCGCACCCACCCCCGCAAATCACACACGCAACCTCAGCATCATCCTGGACCCCTCCCTCTCCATGACACTGCAAATCAATGCTCTTACCTCCTCCTGCTTCCTCACACTCTGCACTCTAAAAAATCCTTCAAATGGATTCCCCCAGAGACCAGGAAGACAGTCACCCATGCACTCATCAGCGGCAGACTAGACTACGGTAACGCCCTCTACACCGGCACCACACTCAAACTCACACGCAAACTCCAGAGAATCCAGAACACAGCTGCGCGCTTCATCCTTGGCCTCCGCCGCCATGAACGAATCTCACCACACCTCAAAACCCTTCACTGTCTTCCCATAAACAAGAGAATCACATTTAAGATCCTCATCCACGCACACAAATCCCTCCAGAACACCGGCCCGACATACCTCAACGAAAGAGTGAACTTTCACACTCCCACCCGCAACCTCCGATCAGCCAACCTCGCCCTAGCCACAGTCCCCCGCATCCAACGCACCACCACAGGAGGCAGGTCCTTCTCCTACCTTGCCCCCAAAACCTGGAACTCCCTCCCCACCAACCTCCGCAAAACCAAAGACCTCCTGCTCTTCAGAAAAAAACCTCAAAACAACCCACCCCCAAGTGCCTTGAGACCCTCACAGGTGAGTAGCGCGCTTTATAAATTCTTTTGATTGATTGATTGATTGATGGTTTTTCATCCATAAGCATCATTTTTTGTCGCATGTGCGTAATTTTTTGACACGTATGCAGCAACATTTCTGGCATTAACTGAGTTTGGGTCATTTCACCATTTTAATGTAATATTACAGTTGTGACAATACTGAGATAGGCTGCTTGCACCCACTTTGGTCATGATGGTGGATGGGCACATGTGACACATCATACTACTGAGGACCATGATCCGCTACTTCATGTACAGGATTTTCATTCTTGACTGACGCAACAGATGGCCAAACGTGTGGCCTACATATCTGTATTGCACAAATTGGGCATGTTTGGCGTCAGGAGAGGATAGCAAGGTGACGCACATAAGTACAATACCTCAATGCCTATGGCTCAATGTGTGTGCATTGGCTACTAATATTGTTGTTGACCCACTGTGTGAGTGTAGGAAGTTGGCTCTGTATGCACTATTTCAAAGTAAGGAATAGTATGCACAGAGTCCAAGGGTTCCCCTTAGAGGTAAGATAGTGGCAAAAAGAGATAATTCTATTGCTCTATTTTGTGGTAGTGTGGTCGAGCAGTAGGCTTATCAGAGGGTAGTGTTAAGCATTTGTTGTACACACACAGGCAATAAATGAGGAACACACACTCAGAGACAATTCCAGGCCAATAGGTTTTTGTATAGAAAAATATATTTTCTTAGTTTATTTTAAGAACCACAGGTTCAAGATTTACAAGTAATACTTCAAATGAAAGGTATTTCACTTAGGAATTTTAGGAACTTTGAATTAGCAAAATAGCATATACAGTTTTCACATAAATTACATATAGCTATTTTAAAACTAGACAGTGCAATTTTCAACAGTTCCTGGGGGAGGTAAGTGTTTGTTAGTTTTTGCAGGTAAGTCAACCACCTACGGGGTTCAAGTTTGGGTCCAAGGTAGCCCAACGTTGGGGGTTCAGAGCAACCCCAAAGTTACCACACCAGCAGCTCAGGGCCGGTCAGGTGCAGAGGTCAAAGTGGTGCCCAAAACAGATAGGCTTCAATGGAGAAGGGGGTGCCCCGGTTCCGGTCTGCCAGCAGGTAAGTACCCGCGTCTTCGGAGGGCAGACCAGGGGGGTTTTGTAGGGCACCGGGGGACACACAAGTCAGCACAGAAAGTACACCCTCAGCGGCACGGCGGCGGCCGGGTTCAGTGTGCAAACAAGCGTCGGGTTCACAATAGGATTCAATGGGAGACCAAGGGGTCTCTTCAGCGATGCAGGCAGGCAAAGGGGGGGCTCCTCGGGGTAGCCACCACCTGGGCACGGGAGAGGGCCACCTGGGGGTCGCTCCTGCACTGGAGGTCGGATCCTTCAGGTCCTGGGGGCTGCGGTGCAGAGTCTTTACCAGGCGTCGGGTCTTTGAAGCAGGCAGTCGCGGTCAGGGGGAGCCTCGGGATTCCCTCTGCAGGCGTCGCTGTGGGGGCTCAGGGGGCTCAAATCTGGCTACTCCCGGTCTCGTAGTCGCCGGGGACTCCTCCCTGTGGTGTTTGTTCTCTACAAGTCGAGCCGGGGGTGTCGGGTGCAGAGTGCAAAGTCTCACGCTTCCGGCGGGAAACGTGTGTTGTTTCAAAGTTGCTTCTTTGTTGCAAAGTTGCAGTCTTTGGGGAACAGAGCCGCTGTCCTCAGGAGTTCTTGGTCCTTCTAGATGCATGGTAGTCCTCTGAGGCTTCATAGGTTTTTGGACCCTGGGAACGCGTCGCTGGAGCAGTGTCTTTAGAAGTGGGGAGACAGGCCGGTAGAGCTGGGGCCAAAGTAGTTGGTGTCTCCGTCTTCTCTGCAGGTTTTTCAGTTCAGCAGTCCTCTTCTTCTTAGGTTGCAGGAATCTATCTTGCTGTGTTCTGGGAGCCCCTAATACTCAATTTAGGGGTGTGTTTAGGTCTGGGGGGTTAGTAGCCAATGGCTAGTAGCCCTGAGGGTGGCTACACCCGCATTGTGCCTCCTCCCTGAGGGGAGGGGGGCACATCCCTAATCCTATTGGGGGAATCCTCCATCTGCAAGATGGAGGATTTCTAAAAGTCAGAGTCACCTCAGCTCAGGACACCTTAGGGGCTGTCCTGACTGGCCAGTGACTCCTCCTTGTTTTTCTCATTATCTCCTACGGCTTGCCGCCAAAAGTGGGGCAGTGGCCGGAGGGAGTGGGCAACTCCACTAGCTGGAGTGCCCTGGGGTGCTGTAACAAAGGGGGCAAGCCTTTGAGACTCACCACCAGGTGTTACAGTTCCTGCAGGGGGATGTGAGAAGCACCTCCACCCAGTACAGGCTTTCTTACTAGCCACAGAGTGACAAAGGCACTCTCCCCATGTGGCCAGCAACATGTCTGGTGTGTGGCAGGCTGCTAAAACTAGTCAGCCCACACTGGTAGTCGGTTAAGATTTCAGGGGGCATCTCTAAGGTGCCCTCTGGGGTGTATGTTACAATAAAATGTACACTGGCATCAGTGTGCTTTTATTGTGCTGAGAAGTTTGATACCAAACTTCACAGTTTTCAGTGTAGCCATTATGGTGCTGTGGAGTTCGTGCATGACAGACTCCCAGACCATATACTCTTATGGCTACCCTGCACTTACAATGTCTAAGGTTTTGCTTAGACACTGTTGGGGCATAGTGCTCATGCACTTAGGCCCTCACCTATGGTATAGTGCACCCTGCCTTAGGGCTGTAAGGCCTGCTAGAGGGGTGACTTATCTATACCTGTAGGCAGTGTGAGGTTGGCATGGCAGCCTGAGGGGAGTGCCATGTCGACTTAGTCGTTTTATCCCCACTAGCACACACAAGCTGGCAAGCAGTGTGTCTGTGCTGAGTGAGGGGTCCCCAGGGTGGCATAAGACATGCTGCAGCCCTTAGAGACCTTCCCTGGCATCAGGGCCCTTGGTACCAGGAGTACCAGTTACAAGGGACTTACCTGGATGCCAGGATGTGCCAGTTGTGGAAACAAAAGTACAGGTTAGGGAAAGAACACTGGTGCTGGGACTTGATTAGCAGGCCTCAGCACACTTTCAAATCATAACTTGGCATCAGCAAAGGCAAAAAGTCAAGGGGTAACCATGCCAAGGAGGCATTTCCTTACAGTGAGCATCACAAGATACATTATTGCAAATATGCTTGTATGAATGTGGAGTCAATGTGTCCAACCCTCAAATGCAAGTCAGTGTGGAAATGAGAGAGGACATGTGTTAGTCATACATGTAGCAACATCTGCTGTGTGCACTTTGTAGTTTTTGGGTAACGTAAACATAACAAATGACAAAGCATGCACCAGATAGATAGCAGACGCTTGTTCGTGTCAATGGTCCAAAACTTGCCCATCACATGTCGTGGAATTTTGGATACTGCTTCCTAGGCACTTGTTGGTGAACCCACCTTGAGTCAGGCAAATGTACTGACTAAGTGGGTACTGTGTTATTGACACGGAAAGCCAAAGGTGAACCACAATTGTAATATCACGCCACAATTGTGGTCATATGACAGAGCCACAACTCTCCCCTGACAGTGGCGGACCAGCAGACCAAGCAGCACGTGGTCACATATTTACAGTGAGCAATAGCACAGAGGTGTCTGGTTCATGTGTGTGGGCCAATGTTGATCCTGTATATTTTTAGGGGTCTATGTTGTCACAGTTACGTCCAGGTCTAGCCATGACTCAGTGGCGGCTATTCCTGTATCTACTGAGTATCCTTCGAATATCAATAGAAGTAAAGCCAATGAGGATATAAGAACCCACATGGGGATGGTCCCACCCTGTCACTGCAGACATGTTATGAGACTGTCAACAGGGTGACCTTGGTGTGCTGGGTGAGATCATATTTTAGGAGTCTTGTACCGTCAGGCGTCATTACAACATTTGTACAGAGGTTGGCCTGTAAAGTTCCCACTGCATCTGGGAACATCATAGCCTCTTTGTTGATTAATCTCACAGCTATTCACCATGCACAGCCCATCAATATGTTGTGAGCAATGTGAATCAGCGTGTGAACTGTCACGGTCCTAACATGTGTGAACGTTTCATGCACATTATCAGAGGTTGCTGGTTCTGCTGGAGGCACCATACCCAATCCCTACATACGGCCATGGTACACTGTCACACTTTGTCGCTCATGCATACATGAGACCCAGACAAGGGATAGGCCATGATTTGGGTATTTGGAGACAAGTTCCCAATTATAGTACGATAAATAAGCAGATTATGTAAATAACTTATTTGAGTATGCATTGAAGAACCACCTGACAAAATACCCCCGGAGGAATGTGAGGGTTGGGAAAGCAAGTATGATACTTATGTAGCCACAAGGAACCTTTAGGGTAACGCACAGACAGGTGCCAGTTAGGCTGACAGGATGCAGGGTCAATCAGCATCCAGCAATTTCACAAGGTACATACTCAGTGGTCTGACTAAGACTGGTCAGAGGAAGAACAAGACAGTTGACATGGAAAACTGTGTTTGTCCTGTGTTTTGGAAGGTGACACATAAACCCAAGTCCATAAATCCATTATTGAGGTAAAACCCCTGTTTGGTCTCCTGCTGCTTCTGCAGTGTGTTTGGGAAGCAGATGTGGTGGGGTGTGAGTGTGATGATGGCATCCAGTACCTTTGGCAGGAAGGCGGAGAATGATGGCTGTGAGATCCCAGCAACCAGGGCGCCAGTGGTTTGAAAGGAGCCACTTGCCAACATGTGTAGTACAGCTAGCAGCTTGGTTTCTGGTGGGATTGTGCGGGGTGTCTGCAAGCTGGGTGCCAATTGTGGCTCAATGTTGCGCAGCAGCTGCTGAATGGCTTGCCAGTTCAACCTGTACCTCTGGATGATGTCATGTTCCCTGAGGCCATGAAGAGTTGTCCTGGTGTGGAATATCCTCTCCTGCCTTCTGCGTTGCCTTTGGGGTCCCCGCTGGTGTTGTGGAAGCTGCTGTTGTTGTTGCTGTGCTCTGCGTCTGCGTGCACGCTGGATGAGAAGCACCTCCATGTCTTCCTTTTGCTGCTCTGCTGTTGCTTCTGTGCGGTTTCATTAAATACAGGTGTGTTTGCCCCATTTTAATGCCTGCCCTGACCCAGGCGTTAATTTTTTACCCAAATTGGGCTTTGCGTCATTTTCTGCCTCCGCCTCACGGCCGTGCAGGATTTTTGCGCGGTAGCATAAATACGACGTATGGGTGTTTGTGTCATTTTTTGGGACGGGAACGCCTACCTTGCATATCATTAACGCAAGGCGGTTTCCCACATTCAGAAAATTACGTACACAGTGGGATTTTGACGTTTGCGGGCTCGGGTGTCAAAGTTTAAATATGGGGCAAGGTTTGCACCGAATGTGCGTCAAAACCTTTGACGCACATTCGGCACAGACGGAGTATAAATATGCCCCTTAGCGTCTATCACTGGCCCCCTCTGGGAGCTGATGAAAAAGAAGCATTTCAGGCTACCAAACGTGCCCTGTCTGCCAACACCACCTTAGTGTATTTCAACCCATCCAAGTCCGAACTCTCAGTGGATGCTAGTCCGACTGGACTATGTGCCAATCTGTCCCAACGAGGGGAGAGTGGGCCCCGGTAGCCTATGCTAACAAAGCCCTAACTGAAACAGAACAGAGGTATTCTCATATTGAGAAGGAAGCTGTAGTTGTCCATTGGGGCTGCCGCCACTTTCATTTATACCTGTATGGCCAACCTTTCACCATGCATACCGACCACAAGCCCCTAATCCCACTGTTCACCGGTTCGGCATCCAAGCCACCTCCAAGGATCGAGAAGGGGATTTTTCAACTGCAGAAATACCACTTCACAGTGGTGTATCGACGGGGGCCCTAAATCCTGTTGATTACCTATCCCGGCATGCGAGGCCGCATTTGAGGCGCCTGATGTGGAGGAGTATGTGTGGTTGGTGGCTGAACGGTCAAGGCCGCTGCCGATATCGTTAGAGGAGATCAAGACCAACACCCACGTGGATGAGTGCATGCAGCTGGCGATGGAAAGGGTCACAACCGGGAGATGGCATATCCTGACGCACAACCTGTCAAGACAAACAGATTAGGCAAGTCACACTCTGTCAGCCCTACACCATGTCTGACACGAACAGCCCATATCACCCGAAAGGTGCCTGCTGCGAGGCCTGAGACCCGTGATGCCCCTGTCCCTTCAGCAGAGAATTGTCGATCTGGCTCATATGGCACATAAGGGAATAGTGAAGACCAAGGCAAGACTTCAAAGATTTCAATGCAAGGTGTGGTTTCCGGGGTTGGACCAACATGTGGAAAGAGTAGAGCAACACTGCCATCTATGTCAAGCGGGTGCTCCCAGTGAACCCCTGGTGCTGATTATCACAGAGCTGATTCCCTCCATTCCCTGGCACAGAGCGAGTGCGGACCTAGGTTTCCTACCTGATGGGAGACACATGCTAGTGGTCATCAATGACTTTTTGAAATACCCTGAGGTAGTGGTCCTGAATGCTACCACTGCAGACCAGATCATTCCAAAATTTTAAAAGGTCATGCCAACGCTTGGCCTCATTCCAGAGATCCAGACAGAAAATCAGCCACCATTCTCGAGTCAAGACTTTGCGGCATACTTGGCCTCCCAAGACATCCATTACCGCAAGATCACACCTTGCTGGCCGCAGGCGAACAGGGAGGCAAATTGGTTGATGCAAACCCTCAATAAAGCTCTGAGAATTGCATTAGCCAAGGAACAAAATATAGACTATGCGCTTTACGCATTCCTGAGGGAGTATCGACTCACGCCCAATACCACCACTCAGGTGACACCAAGCTCCCTGCGCATGAACCATCTTCTTGGTGATACTATCACACAATGTGAGGCCCTCACGGCTCTGGATGAACAGGCAGCTGAGAAGCTGCGTCAATGGGTCACTCACAATGATCGCATGTCACAAAAGAGACACACCTAACCAACTATCTGAAAGAAGGAGACCTGGTGCTGGTGAGGAATCGAAATCCTGAGGGAAAGATCAAACTACCATTTGAGCCACGGCCATCGACTGTGGTAAGGGTATGTGGAACCCTGGGCATGGCAACTCGTAGAGAAGAGTCCATAACGAGAAATGTCTTGTTTTTCAAGTGATACAGGTCGAACAGGAGGGGCCCTGAGATCCTAGAAACCTTGGAGCAAGGCACCCCAGAGTATTATGAGGGGCTGGAGGAAGGTAGAGTCAGCAGTGGACTCTCCGAGAGCAAGACGCAGATCAGCACGCATGGAGAAGGGCTGACTCGACTCAAGGATCAACTCCTGTTACCCCCCCCAAAGAAGATAGTGTGGGAGAAACTGGAGGAGGTGAATTGATGGTGACAGAAGAGGGTGTTCCCCAGAGAGAAGGACCCGGGAGGTATGATCTCAGACAACGTCTTGTTCCGTCCAGTCTGCTGAGAGAGATTTTGTTCTCCTGTGAGTCACCCTCCTAGAGGTAACCTGGATTTTTGGCCATTTATCCATCTATGTTCATCTTGTAGTTTTGTGTTGTTTCATGTTTAGTTTTATGTGGGTATAGGAGGAATGTTATGTTGTGGGAGAAACCACCAGCTGAGGGGAAACCCTCTGATGGTGTCCGGTTTTCTTCCCTATGTATCGTGGTCTGCATTGAGATGCCCCTGAGGTAGGGGCAGATAATAAAAAGGGCTGGAGGCTTGGCGCCAAAGTCAAGTTACCCCTACATCGTAGCCCTGTCTTATTCATATCAGCCCATTGACACGTAGGCTCAGTCACAGAATAAAACATAACACTCATGATTAGCTTGTATAAACTTTCAGCCTCTGCCTTCCTAAGCAACGAAGGACCATAACATTCTGATCGACTGAAGTCCTTGTTCCTTCCAAAATATTTTAGGAAAGTTCACTGGTCCCTTCTGTAAACGTCTGCCTTGTTCCACTTGAGCCCAATTAGGTGAGAGCAATCATGGTTTCATGCTGTGGCGACTTGCAGGAAGCTAAGAATGTTAAATGTTCATCAAGATATTTCCATGTTTTCTAAGAAAGACATGGAATTGGGCATATTCAGGGCCATTTTTAGCAGTCTGGGGGCCTGTTTTATGGCCAGAAAGGCCGTTTTTCCCGAGGTTTTCTCTGATATTATCACCTGCTTTGCCTGCAGCAAACACAAATACTCCCTTATCTTGCAAAATATCCATACAACCTGTCTTTTACAAGTTCACAACTGGCTGGATTTGCAAATGTGGTCCACTTTTTCAGCTGTCTTGTTCGCTAATGGGAGTTACTTTTATTTTGGTGACTGGACCTATTTTTTTGTCCCAGTCCGAACCTGGGCACATTTTGAGATTAATGTCATGTGGAACTGCCAAAACCTTTATGTTTCTCCCCTTGGCAGCGCTCTGTTTATATCAACTGTTACATCGCATTCATCATTCTACAATAATTTTGTGCTAAATAGTCAAACAATAATAAAAATTGAAAGAAAAAAATACACTGACAAGCTAATTAAACAAATTACAAAACTGCTCCACACCTAATGTGTGGTCACCTTTGTGTCCTTATGTAACACACAGTGTTTGTCCTCTGTCTGGCTGGGATGCGAGAGAAAGGAGAGGTTGCGGAAGGTTGCGGAAGGTAGTTGAATATGAAACAAAAAAAAACTGCATTGACCCCAGCGCTGCTGCTGGTACCTCAGTAATCAGAATAAATGGGTGAGTAATTATCTTTATGCTGCCATTAGCAGAGATTGTTGAGCCATTTGGGCTGAACTTAGTATCCTATGCAGATGATACTCAACTTATTGTTTCCCTCTCCAATACTCAACCGGATATGGGGACAGCATTAGGTCCTGGCCTAAAAGCAGTTGCTGCATGGATGTTGAGAAGTAAATTGAAGCTCAATGATGAAAAAACTGAGGTTATGTTCTTTGGGCAAACAAAAAAATCATTAGCTAATCCCAGCATAGCAACAGGAGTGGACACTCTCCCGCCCCCTAAGCGTCTTATTAAAAGTCTTGGGGTATGGCTGGACCCCAAACTCTCAATGTCGCAACACACCAGTAGAGTAGCTGGAACCTCCTTTGCCCTGCTTAGGACTTTGAGGAAGGTTTTAGCAATCCTGCCTTTTCTTGCCAGAAGATTGGTTATTCAGGCACTGATAGGATCTTGTCTTGATTATGGAAATGCCCTGTTTGTAGGATCACCAAGATGTGTGATACAAAGATTACCGAGGGTGCAAAATGCAGCTGCACGACTGCTTTTAAAACCACCTAAGCAACAATCCATACGGACCAGAATTTCTTCCTTACTTTGGCTCCCAGTAGACGAAAGGATTCAATTTAAGGCTTTATGCCATATTCATAGAGATTTATTCAATCAAGGCCCTGAAATGCTCAAAACATTGGCATCTTTTTACACTCCAGGCAGACCTCTCAGATCCTCCTCAGCTATGCTGGTCACAGTTCCAACAGTGAAGAAAGCAAGATGGAGAGGAAGGTCGTTGTCATATCAAGGTGCTATACTCAGGAATAGCCTTCCTCTTAATATTAGATTAAATTCACAAGAGATTCCTTTCAGGAAGGCCTTAAAAACCTGGCTAGAGCTTAATTCCTATACGACTATGAACAGTGACAAGTCTGTGTTGCAGTATAAGCGCTACGAGGCCTCTGGGCAGTTTGGGCGCTATATAAGCAATTTTAACATAACATAACATAACATAACATAACATTTACCCAGCAGACAATTTGATTAAGTTCTAAAGAATATGTTGAAGTTTTTGTATTATTTTACACACCAGGATGGAGAGAATGTTGAGAATGGTATTTTGCATTTGCCACAAAAGTGCCCATTCTGCACTTCCCACATTTACACATGCATGTTACTAGGGGCGACTGCTCCATATGGGTGGAGGAGCGTCCCCCCCCACCAGCAGCAACCGCTGTGAATCCTTTCACAAGGAAGGGATAATAAACTGCTTTTATTATCCCTTCCTTGTGAAAGGGGCGGGGCCATGGGGGTGATGAGCAGAGGGGACTGCACTGTGCACTCCCCTCACTGCTCATGTATGTTTCACCGGCCTTCTCAAGCTGGCCAAACATACATGCCTGAACAGGCTCCCATTCTGCCTGGGAGCACCCAGCCAGGGCGCTCCCAGCCAATCCTAATGCTGCTTTGAGCAGCGTTAGGATTAGCCGCAGGGCAGGCTGGGAGCCTGTGCCTGCACCCTTCAGAGGAACGAGGAGCAGCGCAGCATGGGAGCTGAGGTAAGTGTTTTTTAAAATGTTATTTTATTTTTAATTATTATGTGACCCCATCCCCCCACACCCATCCCCCACCCCATGTGTCGCCCCCCGTCTCCAGGAACCCCCACGAGCCCTTTGCTGCTAAGCCTTTTTTCCCTCCTGCGCTAAGCCTTTTGAGGGTCGATTGCGCAAGCGCTCTGGCCCCTGTTGTAATCTCTCGGTGGGCTTTTAGCCATGCCATGTCACACCCATCAGATTGGTTGGTTTGTGGGCTTGCCTTTTAAAATTTGCTTGATTTCACTAGTGAAAGGTATGCATGCGTCATGCCTTTTCCAGTGTTTAGCCCTCCTCGAAAGCACCTGTAAACTACCTGTAAACTACTGAAAACATATGAGGCTCCACGTTTTCTGCATGGCTTCTGGACTACTTTTTCTTTTTATTTCTCACACATCGCGATCACGCTGGACAATACCTGAGCGTTTTGCATGACATCGACCCTGTTACATGGATGATTGCACTTTTGCAGGTTACATGGATAATTGCACTTGTGCTAATACGTTTGACTGCAAGCAAACTTCTGTTTCCTTTTGTGTGTCTCCTTTACGCTCATGGCAGCCATCTGCTCGCTTATGTGAAACTGTTTTACTTTTGATTATCAGTTCATGTAGCAAGAAAAGTCCGGTTAGGAGTTTACAATGCTAATAGCTCTAACTCGTTTTGGCTACTTGGGGTAGTTCGTGCTTAGGCCCCCATAACATTTTGTTCACATAATCTATCCATGCCACATTATTATCCCTTTTTCCAACATCCTGGGGATTCTAACGGTACCGAGGGTTTGTACATTCCCATGGGGGGATTGAGAAATTAGACAAAATACAGCTAAATTGTGTGTTTTTTGGCAAAAACGTGCTACAGAAGAAAGCATCTGTTTTTTTTCCTGCAAATGGCATCAACAAAGGATTTGCGGTGCTAAAATCACCATCTTCCCAGCTTTCAGGAACAGACAGGCTAGAATCAGAAAAACAAATTGTTCAATACAGTTTTGGTATTTTACTGGGACATTCCCAATTTTTCCCATTTTTTTTTTTAACCTCCTTTCAGATAGTGACAGAAATGGGTGTGAAACTAATGGTTGGTCCCAGAAAACAATACAATTACGAAAAGTAGATAAAATTCTAAATTCAGCAAGGGGTCATTTGTGTAGATCCTTCAAGGTTTTCTTATAGAAAGTAAGAGCTGAATTAAGAAAATATTGAAATTGAATCTGGCAGATTCTTAAAAGCAATATACCATTACGTCCACTGGATCCTTCTGGTTGCAAGGATATACACAGCTTGTAGGTTTCCCAAGAACCCAAGCTACCCAGAGCCTAAAACTGAGCTGCATCGTGCAGTGCTTTCTCATTCTGTACAGGGCATACAGCAATTCATTTGCTAAAATATTTAGAGTGAAAAATAGGTATCAAGGAAACCTATGTATTTCCAGCCCCACAAAATGCACCGTGAACACATCACATTTTTCCACTAAACACTGACACGTTTTTTGCTAAATACCTTCCTGTGTATTTTGGGCTTTAGCTCAGCCGATACTTAGGGAAACCTAGCAAACCTGTACATTTTTTAAAACTAGACACCTAGGGAAATCCAGGATGGGGTGACGTAGGGCTTTCACCTGGTTCATTCCCCCAGAATCCTTTGCAAACCTAAAAAAAGTCTAAAAAACAAATTTTCCTTGGATTTCACTGATGTGTAGTTCTGGAATCTGAAGGAAGCCACAAATCTCCTTTCACCCAGAATCAACCTAAGTCTCCTGATAAAAATGGTTCCTCACTCATGTGGGTAGGCCTAGTGCCTCTGACAGGAAACAGCCCAAAATGCAGCGTGGACACATCACATTTTTCCATTGAAAACTGATGCATTTTATGCAAAGAGCCAATCTATGTATTTTGGGCTCTAGATCAGCCAGCACTTAGGAAAACCTAGCAAACCTGTACATTTTTGAAAACTAGACAACAGGTGAAATCCAGTATTGGGTGACTTGTGGGGCTTTCACCAGGTTCTGTCACCCGCAATCCATGGCAAACTACAAAATTTGCCTAAAATAACAAACAATTTCCTCACATTTCAATAATTAAAAATTCTGGAATCTGAAGGGAGCCACAGTCATTCTTCGACCCAGCATTCCCCCAAGTCTTCTGATAAAAATGGTAGCTCGCTTGTGTGGGTAGGCCTAGTGTCAACAATAGGTAACACCCAAAAACCCGATGTTGACACATCACATTTTTCCACTGAAAACTGACACATTTTTTGCAAAGTGCCAAGCTGTGGAATCTGGCCCCTAGCTCAGTCGGCACTTAGGTAAACCTAGCAAACGTGTACATCTTTGAAAACTAGACATCTAGGGGAATCCCAGATGAAGTGACTTGTGGGGCTGTCATCAGGTTCTGTCACCCAGAATCCTTTGCAAACCTACACTTTGTCTAAAAAACACACTTTACTCACATTTCTGTGATGCAAAGTTCTGGAATCTGAGGAGAGCCACACATTTATTTCCACCCTGAATTCCCTAAAGTCTCTTGATAAAAATGGTTAAAAATGATTCTTCACTTGTGTGCTTAGGCCTAGTGTCCACAACAAGAAACACCCCAAAAGGCAACGTGGACACATCACATTTTTTCACTGAACACTGACACGAAGTTTGCAAACTGCCTAGATATGTATTTTAGGATCTAGCTCACCCAGCACTTAGAGAAACCTAGCAAACCTATACATTGTTGAAAACTAGACACCAAGGTTAATCCAGGATAGGGTGACTTGTGGGGCTTTCACCAGGTTCTCTCACCCAGAAGCCTTTGCAAACCTCAACATTTGTCTAAAAAACACATTTTCCTCACATTTTGGTGATGTAAAGTTCTGTAATCTGAGTGAGCCACAAACTTCCTTCCACCCCAAATTCCCCCAAGTCTCTCGATAAAATGGTTCCTCACTTGTGTGGGTAGGCCTAGTGCCTGCAACAGGAAACACCCCAAAAAGCAATGTGGATAAATCCCATTTTTCCAGTGAAAACGGACGCGTTTTATGCAAAGTGCCAAGCTGTAGAACCTGGCCCCTAGCTCAGCTGGCACTTAGGTAAACCTAGCAAACGTGTACATCTTTGAAAACTAAACACCTAGGGGAATCCCAGATGAGGTGACTTGTGGGGCTCTCATCAGGTTCTGTCACCCAGAATCCTTTGCAAACCTCAAACCTTGTCTAAATATACATTTTTCTCACATTTCGGTGTAAAGTCCTGGAATCTGAGGGGAGCCACAAACTTCCTTCCACCCACATTCCCCCAAGTCTCCTGATAAAAATGGTACTGCACTTGTGTGGTTATGTCTAGTGCCAGTGACAGGAAATGCCCTAAAATGCAACATGGACACATCACATTTTTCCACTGAAAACTGACGCATTTTTGCAAAGTGTCTAGCTGTGTGTTTTGGACTCTAGCTCAGCTGGCACTTTGGGAAACCTAGCAAGCCTGTACATGTTTGAAAACTAGATGCCTATGGGAATCCAGGATGGTGACTTGTGGGTGCCTCACCAGGTTCTGTCACCCAGAATCCTTAACAAACCTGAACATTTGTCTAAGAACACATTTTCCTCACTTTTCAGGGATGCAAAGTTCGAGAACCTGAGGAGAGCCACACATTTCCTACTACCCAGGGTTCTCCCAGGTCTCCCGATGAAAAATGCTACCTCAGTAGTGTAGGTGGGCCAAGTTCCGGTTCAGGGAAAGGGCCAAAACGCAATGTGGACATATCAAAATTATCTTTCACAAATGACTTGTTTTTGCAAGGTGGGCACCTGTATTTTTGTTCCTGGGCTCGTCAGCCATCTAGGGAAACCTACCACACCCAGACATTTCTGAAAACTAGACACCCAGGCGAGTCCACACAGGTGTGGCTTGCATGGATCTTCTAAAGCTTTCTTAATCAGAATCCCCTGCAAACCTCAATTGTAGCTAAAAAAACATATTTTATTCACATTCCTGTGTGGGATCACCGCGCCAAATTTACAGTTCTGCTTCTTGCATTGTTCATTATCCCAATCATTGAAGCTCATGCATTTTACAGTAGATTGCAGTCTTGTTAATAAAACCTATTGAAAACTTCACTGCATCTCCTTCATTACCTGTGTGTGACTGAGACTTATTGCTCATGTGAGAAAATGGTACTCTCCATTTAACCACAACTCCCCTGAGATGTCGCACTCTTGAGTCCATGCGTAAAGACTGCCAGAAATCACCTTTTATTGTTTGGATTTTTGTGAGGTACTGCTTGTGAGCCGGGAGGGTTGGGCTGACAGTTGTGTCTTGTTGTAGCATTGGCATACAAACAAAAGTGCTGTCATGCCTAAACCAGCAGTCTCACTTAGGAATGAG
This sequence comes from Pleurodeles waltl, assembly GCF_031143425.1. Lineage (NCBI taxonomy): Eukaryota > Metazoa > Chordata > Amphibia > Caudata > Salamandridae > Pleurodeles > Pleurodeles waltl. Next base: position 649,651,556 of record NC_090447.1, read on the forward strand.
AGTCCAACTACGACAGTTCAATAGATCACATTTTATTAAGCAAGAGATTTCAGAAGAATGAAATGCATTGTTAATAATTCAAAGGTCAAAAAACTGAACCAATGACTCAGCTTGTGAGCTGTATAGCCGCGTCAAGGCACCAAGTGCTTTACAGTCCATTCACACAACTTTCGTACCTGACACGCACAAAACCATTCATGCCGCCAGACGTGGGCCCAGCACATTACAACACTCACATCAACAGACAGCGCCATTCAAGGGCCCATCACTTTCATACTCCCACATGCCTGACACAGCCATAACAGTGGCTGATGGAGTGTTTGGACTGGCGTTTGGCTAGCAGTGTGTATAGTGACCAGCAGCAAGTCACTACTCACACACCGCCAGCCACGTGCCATATAGCACACATACCACCAGCCAACTGCCAGGCCATACACATTGCCAGCCAAGTGCCAGTCCACACACACAGCCAGCCAAGCACAAGCTCACACACACTGCCAGTCTTGCACCAGCTCACACATACTGCCAGTCCATGGACATTGCCAGCCAAGCACACTGCCATCACAATTCTTTAAAAATTCTTTAACAAAAAAGAAAACACAAACCAATATGTAAATACAAAACTACAAACACAACAGCTCTAATAAAATAAATCACACTAATGCCAACCATGAAACTGAACAAAAAATATAAAACGATACAGACCAGGCATTGCTCATGGATGCTCACAAAAAATATTTTTCTGTGATACATCTGAAAACAAGTGAGCATAAACAGCCCAGGCGTAGAAGGATAATGAGGGCACTGCATACAACTCTCCATCCACATTCTTCTTTGCATTCAGATTCTACGTCGCTTACAGGGATTGTTATTTTGGCCATGGGAGGAATGTGATCAGAAAGTTGATGATCTTTCAATCTAGTCTCACATCCTCCACCACTCCAACTCTAGGAACACTTGCATGTTCCATTGTAATAAGACTGACTATCACAGACTCCTGAAACTGAACAAAAGTCATCTTTGTCCCCAGAGAGCAATCCTTGAACACAACAAAAGCATTAAAGATTGCTAAATGGAAGAGATGGATAGCCAACTTCTTCTACTAAATGCAAGCCTTACAAACAGCAGTATTAGATTCCAAACTCTGATCTTCTCTATCTACACCTCCCATGAGCTTATTGTAGTCTAAAAGCACACAGGTTTGGACACTTCAGCAACCTGACCCTAAACAGTCACAGGTGAAGTACTTTCATCATGGATGATAGTCAGCATGTAGACATTCATCCTGTCTGCAAATTTCACAGCTAGTAGTTCATCACTAGGCAAGGCATTCCACTATTTCCTCTCAAGTGTTTTTACATACAAGTTCCTTTGGATAACCTTTATGGGTAGAGCAGACTGTGCTACAAACAACAGTGTCCACTTTGAACATTTCCCTGAACAATTGCACCCCACTGTAGAAGCTATCAAGGTACAAATTTTCTCACTGATTCCGAAAGTGGCTGGAAAAGCAGGGGGTCAATAGTGGAATCACTACCAATGTACACTCGGAAAGTATAGACAGATCATGTTTACTCCCCGACAGCATATATATCTTAATCCCATAACGTGCAATTTTGTTAGGAATGTACTTCCTAAAAACCAAACAGCCCTTGAACAGGACCAACGGCTCATCCACAGTGATTTATTTCCCTGGAACATAATCTCTGAAAATTGATCTACAAAGTGTACAAGGACAGGCGGAATTTTACAAGAGACCGTCACAATCAGGGTTATATTGTGGCAAAGCTAAAGAATTATCAACAAAATGCAGCAACCGAAGCAGAAGCAAATACCAATCACGACTCATGATTGCAGGAAATATGGGCGTTGACATCAAGGGACTGGTAGACAAATATGAAGACAGCGACGGCTTCCTTATCAAGCCTATCAAAAAATAAACTCAAGAACTTCTTCAGCTTCCAGATTTGTGGGAGTCCATCGGGTATCTCTAGAGCAGGGCTTATATCTGGCACTTTTGTCCCTCAAATACTGTTCAGCATACGACTGAGTCTGCTCTGCAATCTCACCCAAAAATACATTGTTCATAAACAACTGAAAGAAATTTATAGGAAAAAGTTTTCAGTATTTACTCTACACCCTGCGATACCAGTAAAGGCAGGAAAAGCCGGCTGCACCATGTTTGGGGCAACCCAGAGTACAACTCTTCTAATGGGAAGACTTGCTGCCCCAGGCTGCAATCCAGATGTCTCTTGCTGCAGCTCATCTGTGTCCTCCTCAAAAACACTTCAAATGCACTGAGAGTGGCTTCATCATTAGAGGATTCCCCTTGGACAGAAAATTAATTGCCAGAATCTTGCACTTCCTCCTCTGAATCAGATGCAGAGTAAATCTCATAATCATGGTCAGAGGAAGAATCAAAAAGCATACCAACAATCTGCTGGGTGGTAAGTAATCCTGGGGCAAGCCATAATCTTTGCTAATAAAATAACCTTGACTAATAAGTCATCAACAACCAATACTGTATAAAATAAGTAATAAATAAAGTGTAGCTTTATCACTGGTATCTATATGGTCAAAACCGATACCACTCACTTGCCCGAGACAGCTAGACTCACCAGCACCTACTCTGCACAGACACAGCAAGCACCAACGATATCGAACAAAACAAATAACAAAATAAAATCACACATAAGACAACACAATACACATAGTTCACAAATCCAAGAAGAATCTTGCACACAGTAAAACATAGGCTAAATATGCTGCTTTTATTGCACCAGTTACAAAAAACTCATTCATTGCATGGCAATGGTGCTCACTGAAGTAAACAGTACAAAAACATTTTTCTTACCAAGCACAAGCCACTTCACAAACTGCAGATCTACCATTGCTGGAACTGCAAACAGGAGTCACAGCAAAGGATTTGAAAGCTTTGCCATAGAATAAAAAGGAGAAATAAAATTACAATCGCAAACGCAAATAATGTGTTAGTCCACACACACCAAGCTGGGGAGCAGATGGGCCTAAAAATATGGCAAAAACATTCATCCCCTAAAATGGAGTGCCTCTTGCCCAAGGGGCGGTTCCCCACAACAACAGTAGTAACATAGTGAATAAAACATGCCTGGCGTCTAGGGGTTTCTGCCTCTAAGGGAGGCAAAAACAGCCAAAATATGTGACACCTAAAGGGAGTGACCCTTGCCCAATGGGTAGCTCCCCAGAATCTCAAAAAATGAAATCCCTGGTGGCCTAGTGGTTCTCTGGCTCCACTGGGGGCAGATGGGCCTACAAAATGGCCTATCCGCCCCCAAGGGAGGCAGAAACAGCCAAAATAAATTGGCCCTCAAAGGGTAACAATCCTTGCCCAAGTGGCTTCTCCTCCAGATCGCCCAAAAGTAGATCCCTGGTGGCCTAGTGGTTTTCTCACCCCCATGGGGGCAGGTAGGCCTCATTAAATGGCTGATCTGCCCACAAATGAGGGCAGAGATTGCCCCTAACTAGGAGTTACTCTTGCCCAATGCGCCACTCCCCAAATTCACCAAAATGCAAATCCCTGGTGGCATAGTGGTTTTGGGCATAAAAATGGCTTATCTGTTCCCAAGGGTGGCAGAAACGGGCCAAATAAATTGCCCCCTAAAGGGGAGCGGTTCTTACCCAAGGGGCTGCTCCCCTAAATCGCTAAAATATAAATCCCTTGTGGCCTAGTGGTTTTCTACCCTCCCTGGGTGCAGATGGGCCTAAAAAAATGATGAAACAGCCAAAATAAATTGCCCCCTAAAGGGGAGTTACCCTTGTCCAACGGGTTGTACCCCAATATGTTAAAATTAAATTCCCTGTTGACCTAGTGGTTTCTGCTCCCCCTGTGAGCAGATGGGTCTAAAAAAGAGGCCGATCTGCCCCCAAGGGGGGCAGAAACACCCAAAATATGTGACACCTAAAGGGAGTAACCCTTACCCAGGGGACCGCTCCAGAAATCGCGAAAATGTCAATCCCTGGTGGCCTAGTGGTTTTCTGATTACCTGGGGGGACAGATGGGTCTAAAAAAGGCTGATCAGACCCCGAGGGGAGCAGAAACAGCCAAAAAAATCTCCCCCTAAATGAGAGATACCCTTGCCCAAGGGGCCACTCCCCAAATACATAAAAATGAAATTCCTTGATGACTTAGTGGTTTCTGCCTCCCTTTGGAGCAGATCGGCCTAAAGAAATGGACAGGCAGAAACGGCCAAAATAAATTGATTCCTAAAGGGGAGCGACCCTTTCCCCTGGGACCACCTCCAAAATACTCCAAAATGAAATTCCCTGGTGACCTAGTGGTTTCTGTCCCCCTTGGGGGAAGACCAGCCTAAAAAAAGGGCTAGAAAATATTTACCCTTTAAAGGGGAGCAACCCTTGACTAAGAGGCCACTCTCCAAATCGCAAACACACACACAGACACACACACACACACAAACAAAAATCCCTGGTGGCCTAGTGTGCATTCCTGCTTCATGATTGTGACACCACGCCCGATCATGCAGCAGCAATACATTTCAAAGAGACACCGGGGGAAAAGGAAAAACTCTTTCCTTTACAACTGGTGCCTCTTTGAAACTCCCCACTCCCCCAAGGAGAACAAAATTGACTTGTTCTCTCCTCTGGTGCTGAAAGCAAATGACTTCCAGCACCGCCGGCCTGCTCTGATGAATCCAGCGTGCACGGTGCATGCTGACATCATCAGATCACTGGTAGGGGTGGCAGCGAAAGAGCTTCTTCTAGCATACTTGGTGGGAGGGGATAGAGGGGGATGGCCCACAAGAGGAGCACAAGTGCTTCCCCCGTGGGTTGGTGTTAGGGCGGACAGGGGACGCACATGCCCACCACAGCATAGGATGTCCCCTGGCCGTCCAACGCACAAAAAGGGTTAACAAAACTGAACTTGCATTGTAGATATATTTTCTTTTTCATTTTAGTTCTGATTTCTATATGTGGGAGACAGTACTTTTTCATCCAATACGAAGTACAACCTGTTATTGCCCAAGGTGACTTTTGTGTGGAATTATTAATATTGCAAGAGTTATAATGTATTCCTTGTGTATGGAGTATTTACACCATTATGTCATTTGTATATTTATATATGTGATCTGGAAATTTTGTTAGGCAAGGCATCTATCACACTTAGGGTCAGATTTAAGAGCCCCGAGTGCTTCCGTGCACCACATTAGCATCATGTTTTAAATGCTAATGTGGGCCAACAAACACAAAATCACAGCGCCAGATTTACAAAGTGACACAATGCATGCATTGCGCCATTTTGTGACCTTTTTGCGCTACATTAAGCCTCCACCAGACATAATGTATGCCACAAAGAAAGGATTTCTTTGCATCATTTTCTTCAGCACTTTTAATGCCTGCTTAGAGAGCGTTGCCATAGTCTAGTCTGCTGCTTATGAGGGCTTGGGTGACTGTCCTTCTGGTTCGGTGGGGATCCATTTGTAGATCTTCCGAAGCATGCAGAGGGTGTTGAAGCAGAAGGAAGAGACGGCGTTGACTTGCTGGGTCATTGATAGCAATGAGTCTAGAATGAACCCCAGGTTGCGTGTTTGTTCGGAGGGTGTCGGTGTGGTTCACAGTGTGGCAGGCCACCAGGAGTCATCCATGCAGAGGGGGTGGAGCCAAGGATGAGGACCTCAGTTTTGTCAGAATTCAGTTTCATCCAGCTGTTCTTCATCCATTCGGCGATGGCCTTAATTCCTTCATGGAGTTTGGTTTTGGCGATGGTGGGGTCCTTGGTGAGGGAGAGGATCAGCTGGGTGTCATCAGCGTATGAGACGATGTTGAGGTTGTGTGATGGACGATGTTTGCAAGCGGAGCCATGTAAACGTTAAAGAGGTTCGGGCTGAGGGAAGACCCCCGCTTAAAGCAGGCATTATAAGGAGACACATCATTGTTTACAAGGGGCCTCAATGGGCTTTGAATGATTAGGGTAAACATTTTTGACACTAAGCCTGCAAAGCTCTGAACTAGCGTCAAAAATGTTGATGCTAGTTCCCTAACTACCACCATGGTGCACTGTATCTTAGATATGGTGCACACATGGTGGTGATAGGTGGGTGCTAAGGGGTGCAAGAAAAATGGTGCTGCACTTGGTGCAGCACTACTTTTCTTAAATCTAGTCCCTAGTATCCTCTATCTAGGGAGGGCTACTTGTTCAAGGGTATTCCTTTTCCGTTTCTCTTTTATTCAAAAGTTGTCCTATTTCTTAACAGAGTAACTAACATGTTTGTAAATGTACTTAAGGAAGGTTTGAAAACTGATATAACTGAATTATGTTTTTCTAGAAATGTCCTTAGTGAAATATGTTTGCTGTTGTACCAACTTTTGCTTTTTTTTCAAGGCCGGACGTGTGAGATCATGTATATGCTTATAATGATGTACTGTTGTGTACATTAGGATCCACATTTGACTCTGTCCTCCACTACCAGAACAAGCCCTCATGCCCAAATGGCTTCCTACATGCAAATGGTCATGTTTGTGTTTGCCTTGATTAAAACAGTCTGTATACTAACCACAAAGGAATTAAATGAAATGTGCTGTGATCATTGTTGCCACAGAAAGTGCTTAATCATGCGGAGAAAATGATGATTTGATGCTGATTGTTCCGCTGTCCACATACTGGGATTTAGTCTCAAGTTACTGGTATGAAAGTTAGTATGACAAAAGGTTTTTGTTTTCGTTTGATAGACAACTTCCTCTAGTGAATACTTTCAGAGGAGGTGTATGCAGTTGTTAAAACAAATGGCACAAGTAAATAAAAAACGCTGGATCTTACACTTTACTTTCATTTCTTAATCTTTTCCCACAATCTTTCCTTAAATAAATTCACTCGCTTATATGTTATTTCACTTATTTTGCAAGATTCTATAGACCCTTGACTCACCCTAATACCTTTTGAGTGGCTATATCTCAACCATGAAATCTTCTCCATATTTATGCAAACCATTAAATTGAGCGATAGTAGCACTTGTTATTTACAGTGCTTTGAAATGGCACACGTGGAGTGAAGCACTACAGGAAATCAACTTGTTATCCTAATCCTCTTTACACATTGAGGGTCCTAACATCCCTCAATTATCTTTGCCAGCTCATTGATGAAGGTGGACTTGGTATGCTACTTTAATTTAGACCTGTCAGCTGCATTTGATACCACTGGCCACAACATCTTGCTTAAGACACTGGAAATAGCGGGTGTCACTGATATGATCCTGAAGTGGATTCAATGGTGGACACTGTTATCTGTTACTCTTTGAAGGCACACAACATCAAGTGTGAGGTCCCCAACGGTCAATTCTCTTGCCCTTTCTGTTTAACATGTGTACAAGTCCCCTTGCCCAATTTGTTTAATCAAGCAGGAGCACATGTTTACTTGTGTGATGATTCCTAGAAATTGGGCTTCTGTTTGGCAGAGGTATACACTCTGTCCAAGCAGGAACCACAATCATAGTCAAAATAAGTCACAAACACACCCTAGCTTAGTATGTGCTCACTCTGTGGTAGCTTGGCACAGAGCAGTCAGGCTTAACTTGAGAGGCAATGTGTAAAGTATTTGTGCAACTCTTCAAACATTTAAAAAGTAAAACCATCACACAAAAATGCACCACACCTGGTTATAAAAATAGAGGTTAGGTTTATGAACAAAACAACACTGAAATGACAAAACTCCAATAAGTAGAACTGGAGATATGTTTTTTAAAGATTAAAATGTAGTCCAGTGCTTAGAAGCATAAAGAGCCAACTGAGGAAAACTGGTCGTGAGGAAGTTCAGGCTGACTGTGATGGCACGTGGGTCAGTCCCAGAACAGTCCCACTGAAGGTTTACCTTCTCAAGAATTGGGCCAAGAGTCCCGTTCAAGGGGAAGAAGTTCGCCGGGAGCAAGGAGATGATCACTGGCAGTAGTCCACGGGCACGAAGAGTTGGCTAGATATCGTGGACAGGTGGGCTGGAGCCTCACTGTCATGAGCGATGATACTCGTGGTGTGAGGAGACGAACTTGGGGTGTCTTGTGTTGATTCTCCGGGCGAGTGGCCAGTTCCAGTGTAAGAAGGTCTGTTCACAATCGCAAAGAGCCCACAATCTTGATTACAGGAGCCAAAAATAGACCACTTCCAAGGGCCCAGGACTGTAAAGGCACCTCTTTGGGGTCAGGAGCTGGTTGAAGATGGGCCCAGGAGCTGTAGCAGGTGAGTTGCTAGCCTTTTGTGTCCCTGAGACTTCAGAAAACAGGAGGCAAGCCAGCAAGCCCTTGGAGTCACTTTGGTTCTGGGATGTAGAGCTGCAGGACCAGTCCTTCTCTCTCCCAAGCAAGAGAGCATCAGGCATCAGATCAGCAAGGCAGGAGTCCAGCAGAGTAGAAGTTCAGCAGAGTAACAATCATTGCAGCAGTACAGCATTACAGCAATACAGCAGTCCTTCTTCCTGACAGACAGGTTCAGAAGTGTACTGAGTTGGTGGTATCAGAGGTCCTGTACTTATAACCAGTTGTGCCTTTGAAGTGGGGAAGACTTTAAAGAAAGGTCTTCAACGTGCCCTGTTCCAGACTCACTACAGGGGGGTATTCACCCCTTTGTGTTGGGGCAGGTCACTGCTCATTCAGGTCTGAGTGTCAGATCCTCCCTTCCATCTTACCCAGGATGGCCCATCAGGCTGTGGATGGCCCATCAGTCACACCTAAGCTCCCTTTGTGTGCTGCTGTCTAGAGGAAATGCACAAGCCCAGCTGTCACCACACCTAAAACATGTATTGGAAACAGGCAGCAAGCACCAAATGGCTAAAGTTAGAAATGCCAACTTTCTAAAAGTGGCAATTTCGGGATTGCAATTTAAAATCAGACTTCACCATAAGATATGATTTTAAATTCAGTTCAGAGACACCAAACGTGACAAACCTATCCCTTCCAGATTGGGAATAACACTTATAAAACCAGGTAATCCCACTGTTATCCTATGGCATAGATAGGCCTTGAAATTAAACAAAAATTAGGGAGTTTTTCACTACCAGGGCATGTAACATTTGTAGTAAATGTCCTGTCTTTTGAATACATTGGACCCTGCCCTGTTGGTCATATTGGGCCTACCTTAGGGATGACATATGTATACAAAGGTAAGGTTTAGGCCTGGAAAGAAGTTTATCTTGCCAGTGTAAACTGCCCAGACAGGTCCTACAGTAACAGGCCTGAGCCATGGTTAGAGGTCTACTTAGGTGGGTGGCACACTAGGTGCTGCAGGCCCACAAGTAGAATTTCATTTGCAGGCCCTGGGAACATGTAATGCACTTTACAAGGGACATATACGTAATTTAAATATGCCAGTTGGAGCTTAAGTAATGTTACCATGATTTAGGGGAGAGAGCACAAACGCTTTAGCACTGGTTAGCAGTGTTAAAGTGGACAGAGTCCTAAAGCTAGCAAAACGGCAGGCAGGCAGGCAGGCAAAAAGTTGGAGGGAAGACCACCCTAAGGCAGTCAGGCTTAACAATGATGATAGGTTATATTAAACCTTATTAGTGTGCGAGAGTTTTCAAGTCAAATGACAAGTTCCTTAATAGAGGCCGTACCATCATCAGGAGGTTATTGGCCAACACCTGCCTTAAGATGAACACAACCAAAACCATGATCTCAATTACTACCAGTTCATCGGTCATGGGATAGGACAGAACAGTTTGGCTAGATGTAAAGGTCAGCTACCCAGATACTTTGATAGTGATGTTGAATTTAGGCATTCTCATGGACAGCCCCCTGTCCCTGGAAGCCCAATCCATGAATATGGACCACCCCAGTTTCAACCCACCTTCACCTTCTCAAAAATATTCCCCCTTTTTTTTGTATGCCTGCTCTGTATATGCCAGTAGTAAATGGTATCATTCAATCACATCTTGACTGTGTTAATTAAATCTATCTTAAATCTCCCAACAAAATCTTACATCAGTTGCAAATTACTCAGAATGCTGCAGCACTAGTGCTTAAAAACACCAGAATATTGCAAATGTCACCAGCTCAGTAATTTCTACACAGGCCACCTCTTCAGTCTCAGGTAGCCTTTAAGCTAACAAGTAACAATTTCCATGGAACCCTATATCCTATATCACCCTCCTTCCTGACCAATACATTTTCCTTCTACCATCAATAATGCTCCCTGAGATTGGCAAACCAATCCTTGCATGCCACCACAAAGACAGAAAGATCATTCATAGAGACCATGTTGTTTTTTTAACAGTAGCAGCCAAGCTGTACAACACACTCCCTTTGACTTTGTAGGTAGAAACACATTTACTCTGCTTTAGACACCAGCTGAAACCCTGGATTTTTTAATAATTACGTGTTTTTGGGCCTTATTCCATGGTCACCAATAAGTTTTAAGGGTGTGCCTTCCTAAAATGCCAAGAAGTATCTGTGTATGAGTGCTCCACAAATAAATTATAACACAACATATTTCACAAATTCGACCAATTTATATTGACAGTCAACCTCTTAGGGTGTAGCAAGTGGACAGCAAGCAAATATCTGGTCCAAGACTTTTGAATACTATTCCTTTTGTTCTCAATTCAATTCAATAAAAAAACAATCTTTATTCGGATTTTACTCCATAAAAGAAGAACAATCTCTTTAGATTAAAAAGGTTATACAATAAAATACTTCCAGATACATTACTAATAAATAAATAGATAATAAAAATCTTTGATGCAACAAATTATGTAGTTATTCATTCTCGTATCGAAGTTCTTCTAGATAAGACAACTTTTTCCTCTGTTCAATTGCATGTAAGATAAATGTTATCACTGCTTCACATTTCTCATTGGTATCCAATTTAAATAAATAGTTTAAAGCTTTTCTACAATAAAATAACTTGTTAGTAATAAATAGTGGTTTTAAAAAATGTTTCCTAACGTCATGATAGAATTTACAAGATATGATAAAGTGCATTGTGGATTGTGCAAAACATCCCACGCAGGGGCACTTCGGAAGGCTTTTACTCCAAATCCTCACCTTTGGGAAGGCTACCAAAAAGTGCAACATTTTAAAACGTAATCGGGTCTAATAAAATCTATGCTGAGTATTCACAACTGTCAATAAGTAATTTGGTATTACCTCATTATTTTCATTCATATAAAGTGCTACCGTTGATTTCATGCATTCTCTATTTTCTCTATCACTTGCCCTCCATCCCATTAGTTGATTTTTCAGTTCTTTCTTACTAAATTGGAGGACTATGCCTGGGTTGTATAAGTTTGGTATTAGATTTATACCTCTCAACAGATCTTTTAAGTGCATGAACCATGGGATTCTATCCCAATGTTCTAGTGTAAGACAATCTTTAATAATCTTTTGGGTAAGATGCGTCCCTTCTTTTGACCAGATACCATGCCAAGCCAACAACGCATTTATATATATTAGATCTATCACGTAAGGGCTGCCCAGTTACTTATGTACCATGTATGTGGAGGTGGTATTTGGGACTGCAAGTAATCTATTAAAAAATGTATTCTCTAGCACTTGTAATGAATGGATCTCGGGCATCAAGCCCCAAAGAGCAGAACCATATGTGATGCTGCTGATTGATTTACTTTTATAGATTTGCAGCATTTCCCCTAGGGGTTTATTACCAATTATTTTGGAGATTCTAAAGACAGCCTCAGTTGTCCTAATATACTTCATCTTAATAATTTCTAGGTGTTGTTTCCAATGTCCCATGTTAGAAAATTGTATACCCAAGTATGTAAATCCATTCACCTCTTCACATTTGTGGCCCTTAATAAAATAAGTTTTCTTCCTGGCATTTCCCTGTCCACAAGTCATTACCACTGTTTTGCTCATATTCAACGTCATATCTCTTCCCTCCATAAATTCCATGAAGCCCTCCATTAGTCTCTGCAACCCATTTGCAGTTCGTGATAGCAATACTGCGTCATCTGCGTATAAAAGGATTGGGATAGAACATTCTCCTATTTTAGGGCTGTCAATTTCTAAATTTTTTAGGTGGGCATCTACACCATTTATATAAAGGGAAAATAGGAGAGGCGCCAAAACACAACCTTGCCGTATTCCTCTCCCTATCCTAAAATCTGGCATACATTCACCATTTCTTCCATATCTTACCCGTGCTGTTAGATGATTGTATAGTTGCGCCAATAAGCTTATTATATCTGAAGGCGCACCCATATCTGTTAAAACTTTCCACAGCTTAGCATGATTCACCAGATCAAAGGCACTACTAAGATCTGCAAAACAGAGGAACACATGACCCTTCTTTGCTATTGTATATTTACTTATTATTAGGTTAAGGTTTATACATTGTTCCAAAGTACCAACCCCAGGCCTAATTCCCAGTTGAGCCTCTGTAAGTATATGATTGTTAGTTGCCCATGTTTCTAATCTTTCTACGAGTACTCTTCCCAGCAGTTTAACAGAGGTATCTAAAAGTGAAATTGGCGATAACATTTGGGATCGCTTCTATGCCCCTTTTTAAAAATAGGGACAATTATACTTTCACTCCATGATGTTAAAATGTATCCCGTTGTCACGCTCAGAAAGACTTGAGTCAGGATAGGGCGCCATAAATCAACATGTGTCAAATAGGCATCTACTGGCACCCCGTCAGGTCCCGGCGCCTTCCCTTTCGGGCATCTTCCCATGGCAAATTTCACTTCTCCTAGGCTAACTGGTTTCAAGAAGGGTGGATTGATTTCAATTATCCCATTATTTGACGGGTGAATAGTCAGGTTATCTGGGTTAAAAATTTAACCAAAATGGGAAAGCCATTCCATTAAGGGGAACATGTACTGTTATTTCGGGTACATCACTATTTTTTAGAAAAGGTTGATTAATTGTTTTCCAAAATAAAGTACTATCTCTTAATGTCGTTGCTTGCTCAAGATTAGCCCATGCCCTAGCCCTCAAGTGTGCCTTCCTGGTTTCTAGTGCATCTTTATAGTTAGAACGCTTAATAATTACTTCTTCTCTATTTCTTGGTCGGGCCTGCAGGGCTTGCTTTAGTTCCTGGCTGGCTGATGAGCAATTGTGATCAAACCACCCCACTTTTTCGCTCCTTTTTTTCCCCGATGCTCTCACTAAACTTCCTGCAATGGCGATTCTGAGTTGGTTAAAGGATCCTAGGATCATGTATGGATTTTGATTATATTCTGTACATGTGAGAATTTCTTGACGGTGTTGTGTCACAACTTTATTCATCACATCTATTTCATTTATCCCGGTCCATTTGATCGCAAATCCATTTTCCCTTGTTATTCCTATGTCCATTGCTAATCGTTCACCTATATTAAAGGGTTTGGCTAATCTCATAGACAGTAACAGGGGGTAATGATCACTATAGATAGTAGGCTCAATCTTCAATGAAACGACCATATCCATATGACTCTTTGACATTAGTATGTGGTCGATTAACGAGAAATGTCCTCTTCCTACAAACGATGGGAGCTTCACTCCTTTATGCCCATCTTGCTTCATCAACTCTAAGTCATATTAAAATAATATTTCATTTAATGCAGTTCCATAGTCATTATGTAAAAAGTGCAATTGAGCACTTCCCCCATCGTCGATAAATCCGCATGTCTTTCCTATAGTATTCTTGCATGTCCCAGTATTGAAATCTCCAGCCCATATTATTATGTAGCTTGAAATTATATCGTTTACAAAGGCCTGTAGGTCATCCTGAAGAGTCGATGCCACTACTCTATTGGTACCATCAAATTTGTTATTGTAATAGTTTATTAGTACAATTCCTAAGATCCCATCTATCCGAAAGTATAAAAACTGGTAGTGGGGGGAATTGAGGGAGGATTTCACCGGTGAGTAGGGTACCAATGTTGAAATCAAAATTGCTAGACCTCCCTTTGCCCTTCCCCTAGCTGAGGCTGAGGCCGAGGCTGGTGTGGAGAATGTGGTATATCCTTCCATAGAAAAGGATCCTGTGTGCCATGTCTCTTGTAGGCAGATTATATGTGATGAGCTTATTATAGTCTGCCATTCCTTCTCAGCCATTTTAGTTTTTACTCCAGCTGTATTCCATGGCATGAGTATAATTAGGTCTCCTGCTAAGGGTCTCCCATCTATCTTAGTGTCGCCATTACCACTTGGAGGTTTTGATTTGGGTACTATAGTAATAGGTTGTGTTTTATTGTGCAGCGAAGTCACTTCTCTACTCATGTTCTCCTGCAGTCAATCTAGATCCTCCATATTACTCAGGGGGGCAAAACGGTTGGAATACTCTAATTTATTATGCCTGTCCAGAATATTGGATGTATTCCCTGTAACCCCTGTGTCTTTTATGCCTATGGTATTCGTCATTCTATAAAAGTATCCTAGGGGAACAGCCATAATCTCCCTTCTCAGGTTTTTGCAATTTCGAAGTCTTGTATCCAAATCTGCTAGCAGTTGGACCACAAAACGAGGGTTACGAAAGTTGACCACAATACAATCTCCCTCTTCTTCCTCCAGATTTCCCACCCAGTCAACTCTCCTTGCATATAAGATTTCGCGAAATAGTATATCTGGTGTACATATATTCCCTGACATCCAGTGTGCTACCTTATTACGTATATCTGTCCAGGTCTCGACGATATTTGGGCCTAGTTTGGGAACATTTTTAAGAATGATTGTATATAAAGTAGCATCTGGTGGTAGCTGTAACACCTCTTTCACTGGTCTATTTCTAGTCAGGGACTGGCGTCTATGATTTCTATCCATAGGCTCCATTTGATTAGTCATGGGTGCCTTGGGCTGAGGGATTTCTTCCTGCATGGGATGCCAGCATTCCATACTCCTTTTGTTGGGATCTGTAAACCCTATCATTGCTCTATTCCTTAGGACTGCAGCCTCTTGATTCTGGTTTGATATAAGATCACTGCCAAGAGGCAAAGTTTTTGGTTTAGTCATTGAATTAACACTTACTTCTATCTTGGTTATGCGTTCTTTTATCTCCTTAAATTTTGACAATACTTTTGTCTCTATATAATCTAGCTTGCCATGCAATTTCTTGAAAAGGGTTTCCACACGTTTTAGTAAGGAACCATTGTTATCTGTTGATAGTGCTACTGCATGACCCCCATGCATTTGTGTAGTTTTTTTGTTACTCTTAGGAAGCTGTGAGTGTACTAGCATGGACTTAGATTTGATTATCTGACTACTTCTTTTTTTCTTGGGTGGTGAAGGGATTTGGTCGTCTGTACTGTTTGGTGAGTAAATTTCCTCTATTATATCTGTAGGAAGTAAAGGGCCTAGAGAAGATCTAGAATCTGGCCCAATACATTTTTCTTCTGAGGCTTTTAATTCAGAGGTTAAGCCTACAGCCTCAAAGCTCACTTCGGTGATAGCCTCATGTAGAACATTTTTTGTTGCCACTAAACATGCTTCAGCATTAATAATTTCTTCGTTTATTTTTCCCATTGCATCTGTGAGGTAATTGGTAATTGTATTAGTGCTTCTCTGGGTTGTGGTATTCATACCGCTCCCTATTTGGTTTTGCTTTCTTTTCCCCATTATGTATAAGGGGTAACTATGTTAGGCACTCTTAACTAATCACAGACAGGGTATATGCGATTTCTAAAATCAATAACAACAAATTGTGCCCAACCCAGCCTTCTCCTGGCCCTGGTGGGCACAAGGCAGGAGTACAAGAGAGTTAATTAGGGCTTCTGCCCTGCCCAGAGAGCTGAAACCAGTTACAAATCTGAGTCCAAACGTCTCCTTACAGCTCTGTAGGGACCAATATCAGTGGGAGCTGAAAAAATGGATGTCAGGGGGGTCGCCCAGCCCAGCCTCTGTCAGGGGCTGATGGGCGCAGGACGGGCCTGCCCTTGACCCGGGCTTTGCCCAGGTGCCGTCCGCGCGCGTCCCGCAGTAGCGGGAGCGCAAGTTGGTTTTTAAAGGGCTCCTACCCTTATGCAAAGGCCGCCTCCTCCTCCCGCGGCAGAAACGTGCTTCCCGCGGTAGCGGGAGCGCGAGTTGGTTTTTAAAGGGCTCCTGCCCTTGTGCAAAGGCCGCCTCCTCCTCCCGCGGCAGAAACGCGCTTCCCGTGGGAGCTCGAGTTGGTTTTTTAAAGGGCTCCTGCCCTTGTGCAAAGGCCGCCTCCTCCTCTCGCGGCAGAAACACGCTTCCCGCTTTTGCTCTCAAAGTGTTTGAAAACCATCTACAAATGATCATGAATAGTACTGTGTTTCTGAAATTCAAATTGTGTTTTTCTGGCATTTACTTTAACTGTCAATGTTTTTACTGAACATATGAGGTGAAGATTTAACACTATCCTTTTATTTTTAATAGATCATATCTATTTTCCTCCTTTCCTCAGTTGCCTATTCTTTAGTAATATATGGCTTTTCACCTTTAACTATTTTATTTCAGGATGCTGTTTATTAATCTGTACTCAATTTGAAGAAAGAAGAATAGCTTTGATATCTTACCACCTTGATGAATGCTTACAAGTAGGCATTGCCTGAAACCATATTGGCACCACCCTGTAGGCATTGCCTGAAGTAACAAGTTTGCTTTGTAGTGAGTGTTCCCTTTATGGTGATTGGCCTGTCTGCACTTATGCTGGTGCATTGTACACCTCTTTCGGTCTGTCTTTCTCCAGTTTCGGTTTTCTCGGAGCAGCTGATATTGTATGGCAGCCAACTATTGCAACCAGCCTTCCTGAAACTACACTGTACCAGAATGTCTTGACGCAATGATCACTGGTCTCCCCAGTATGTGAAAGGTGGTTTGGGCAATCCCAACTTCGTTGTTAATGGTATAGAGCATGTACCACACAGTAAGGCGTTACTAGCTGCAATACATTCGGTTAGCTGGTGCCACATTACATGATACATGCTATTTACACTGCTTGAATAAATGGACTTTACAGATTATTCTTTGGTGTATGAATTTTATATATATATATATATATATATATATCAAAACAAATCCTTTTCAGGCTTAGAGTGATGCATAAATTATGCAAAAACGAAAAGAGAACTCTGGGTAGTTCCCAAATTTACATGGAAAGGAGCTGCAGTAATGAGCACCCTGCAACACCATTGACACTCTAGGTTTTCTCTCCTCAAATGTCTGTTTATCTAGCAAAGTTTTTAAGCATAGAATTAGCACAGTGCTATCCATGCCAAGCTAGGTATGGACAAGCGGGGTCATTATGACCCCAGCGGTCGGTGCAATAGTGGAGGTGTTACCGCCAACAGGCTGGCGGTACATACCTCCACTATTATGACATTGGCGGTTTGGCCAAAGCCAAACGCCAAGTTAACACACCGACCGCCACAGTGGTAACGACCGCAGGTCTCCAGCCGGGCGGCAGTCCCTAGGCCGCCCATGGCATTTTGACCCCACCCACCACCATGGTTTTTGTGGTTTCTGTACTGCCACAGAAACCATGGTGGTAGGCACTATCAGTGCCAGGGAATTCCTTTCCTGGCACTGATAGGGGTCTCCCCCACCCCCCTCTCCAGAGTCCTCCCCCACCCTCCCCCTCCCAACCCACCCACATATACCCACATACATGCACATACATTCACATCCATACACACATGCATACACACATTCACCCACGCATGCATACATTCATACACATGCACAGCAACACTCACAAACATACATCCAGACACACACGCAATCACATGACATAACATGCACGTACACACACACCCACTCATGCACACACGCATTACACACGAATGCATGCATTCACAGTCACACACACCCCTAAACACGCACACTACACCCCCTTTCCCCCTCTTCTGTTGGAGAGCCTGACTTACCTGCTTGCAGGGGGTCCTCTGGCAGGAGACAGGACGCGGCGCTGCTGCCAGCAGCAGCGTCCGCCAGCAAAACACCGCCAGGCCGCATCATGGGACCTGATACGGTAGGCAGTATTTTGCTGGCATGACTCTGCTGCTGGCAGCAGCGTCACCTTACTGCCATCTGCCACCATGACCGTAGCCGGAATTCTACCAGCCTTCTGGCGGAATTCGGGCTACGGTCATAATTCGATGGATGGTCGGTAGCCACAGCGGTGGTATCTTGGCAGCCGTCGCCGTGGCGGTAGACGGCATTTGCCGTCAATGTCATAATGAGGCCCAAAGTCTTTTGCCAGTTGTACACCAAAATCTTTAAGCATAGGATTGGCACAGTGCCATCCTCGAGGAGCTGTAAAATGATAAAAGCCTTTCACCACTCCAGGCACAGTATTACAGCTTTGAAGTGGTAAAATACCAACCAAGCCAACCTGGAATGAGTAAAAGCAACCTCTGACAAATGTTTACATCTCGTCAGAGAGGTTTAGCTTTTCCAGACACAAGGGAGAACCCAATATACATTAAAACAAATCCCTTTCAGGGTTAGGGTGACTAGGGTGACATATAAATTACGCAAAAAAGAAAAGAGAAATCTGGGTAGTTTCCAGTGTATATACATATGTATATGTTAATTTCATGGCAATATATATATATAATATATATATATATATATATATATATATATATATATATATATATATATATATATATATACTTTGTCTATGCAGATTTAGTAACATCCACAAAATCTGCCTCCCAGAACATTTTTACTGTATAAACAAGGAAATCAACGCCTCTCGAGAGTTTCAAGTACCAATTTTTGTGCTTAAAGTGCTCTTGCTACCCTGATGCGTTTCAGAAATACGAAAAACAATTAAAGATTTATTTTACACTGAATCAGAGTCACACTTTTACCACTGCTTTTTCTGCCTCCCACTGTAAGCTAGCTAGAGTATGACCGACCAGAGTTTTCTTTATCTCCTCCTTCGGATATAATCTTTAATTAACCCTTGCCACTGGTCACATGGGCCTTTATTGGTTGGGGAGGAGAAATTAGGAGTAATCATCTAGTCAATAAATCATTGAAAGGTTTCATTATCAGTCAATCAATAACGTTAGTTTGAGTTAAAGGGTTTTCTTTTTTTTTTTTTTTTCATCTGTTTATTCCGTAGACATTACTCTTTAGATCTCAGCATTAAAAGTTAATAAAATTCATCAATCTACATTTGATTATAAAATAGAACAAATTAATTGTTAAGATTACAGTCATTATAGTAATAATACAAGTGTGTTCATAGTAATAATACAGCAAGTGTGTACCATAAAGAAAACTCCCTAATCTAAAAAAATCAGTTCAATGAGAGAATAAGGTGTCAGTTCAGAAACCCAGTGAAGAGTTCTGTTGGGAAAGATCAAGGCACAAGCATAAAGCCTTTGCAAATTAGACTGAAAATAATTCTCAGTCATAAATCAGCAGATGCTTAGAATTTAGGATGAATAACTTCTCATGTAGAGATGCCAAGAAGATCAGAGATGAGTTTCTAGTCAGAATGTCCGAGTAGGGAATTCCACCCTATTGTAGTAACACACACTAATATAAACACACAAATTATATGTTGCAAAATTATTTTATTTCGTCTTCTTCATCCATCAATTTAATATCAGTAAACCCCCGGCAACAAGTTTACTCTCCATCCTCTCAACTGAGCATAGGTGGCTTTCAGAATTAGTTTTGAAAAGTTAAAACTTATTTTCTTGTGGTCCAAAAACATCTTCCCTGATTCATTCTTCCTGCCATATTTCTCTCCTCCTGGTGAGAAATGTATTTAATAAAAATCAAGTGGATATTCACTAGCTAACAGTAGACTTCTGAGGTTGCAACATTTACAGCAAAGAGAAGAAAAACATCTTGCAAAAACAACTTTTCCGTGTTAATGCATCAGTTTCCATTTAACATGGCATCAGCAGTTAGGCTAACTTAAATATGTATTTCTATTGATTTTTCAGGCCTAGTATATTTAATTATGATTACCTACTACAAAGTTTGCATTTAGCATATGGTTTATTTAAACTTAGACCAGCAGGTTATTAGAAAGAGCATTTTAACAGCAAATAACTACTGCAACTTTCCCCCTCTGATGGTTGAGAAAGCAACACAATTTCTTCACAAATTAACCTTTGTGTACTCTCATTTTCAGTTGGGTGATTCTTCATATTCCTGAGGGTTTCATCTTTCTTTAACTTTTTATACTCTTTATTCTTTCTCTCCTCCATTTCTAATTCTACTCAGATTTTCAGATTTTCCTTTTTGCTTCTGTGTTCTTCCTTTTAGTTACATTGAATGTACATCCTTTATTTTTATTCTATTTTATTGTATTTATTTTGTCAATTTTATACATCGCAGACATGGCCTGAAGGCATCAGAGTGCTTTATAACAGTAGCAGGAAACTGGTGTAAAGCAAGTTACAGTAATTACGTTCAGACATTTGCATTGGTAGATGCGACCAGTGTAATTGCAGCAGATCAGACAGATTATCGATTAAGATGGTGGAGTTACATAACAAAGGTAGTTTGTGCCCTGGTGGAGTGGAAACCTTAAGTATGGTCATGGGTGAAAAACCAAGGAGTCTTTCAAATAGAAGGAAAGTGAAGTTCTATTTGAAGGTGGCTAGACAGGTGGTTAGGTGAAGGGAGAGGCATAATCAGCTCCAGATTCTTGTGCACACGTACCGTTCTTAACTGAAGGTGGGGAATTTCAGCAGCAGGGGTTGGCCAATTCTGGTACTCCTATTTGCTCCAGAGATTTTCAGTTTCTTGTTTAGATAGGTAAAGAGGAATGCAGCTCCCTTTGTGTAATGCAGGCGGTGTTGAATTGGGCCTACTCGTCAATAGCAAACCGTTGGAGCGTTGGCTAGACAGGGAAAATGTGGTCAAAGTTCTTGAGACCTAGAACGAAACAAGTTGCTGCATGTAGTGTTGCTTTCAGAGGGCCAAGGTGAACATTAGGAATGCCTAAGAGAATGGCAATTCCATAATCTAGTGCAGAGAGAACAAGAGACTGGGTCACTGTTTTGTGTTCTTGTTCTGGGATCAATTGTCTGATGCCCCAAAGCTGCCTAATTAGATAGAGGAGTTGATCATGTCGGTCCATATGGAGAGTAGGTGTATCACAAGAGATTTACTAACATAACCTGAAATGGCATCCTGAAGGTGGTATGAGGGTTTCACTTTAGAGTTTGTTCGCTGTAGGCCCCATTCGGAAATCGGGAAGAAAGAAGATCATCAATGAAGTGCCTTGTATGGTAGAATCTATGTTTCTGGGTATTTGCAGATGTGCAGCGTGAGTTATCAAAGAAATCCACAAAGTTGTTGCAGCGGGGCACTGATGACTGTGGAGCTAACATGGTTGGGGGGGCTATTATTCTATGTGAGAATCTCGAACAGGCACTTTGGTCTGTTCTTTGCAGAATTCACAAACCATTGGTTATGAAAAGATTTGGCTCTGAGGATTCAGTCTTTGTTTTGTTTTCATGCTTTGCAAAGCTTGTCCATACTCAGGTGAGATGTTTCTAATCTCTATTCTTTCACACATTTTCTGATAAGCTTTCATTCTTTTTAAAGCTCTTTTGAGAACCAAGGATTAGAGGGTTTTGGTCTGTATGATTTGCACTTCATGGGCGCACATTTGTCGATAAGGGGTTCCATGCAGGAGTTGTACTTGTCAGTGACCTCATTAATATCAAGGTGAGGTGTATTCGAAATTAGGGTAGGAGGGGCCATGATGGTCATGGCTTTAGTGTCAAGGTTTGTTGTGCCCCTTAACCACATTTTTTCTTTCTTGGGTTGCTGGGATATTTTGGTATAAGAGCAGGATAGGCAGAATGGGATTTGCATCTACTCTGACCTGTGGACTGTAATGGGGGTTGAATCACTATTGATTGGGGGAATTCAAATTTATCAGGTCCAGAATAGGTGCCTTGGTGGTGTGTGGTTTTATGGCAGTGTTGTTGGAGATCAATATCTTTGATAAATGAGGGAAAAGTGTCCACATAGCTGTTCCCCTTGTTCCCCCAGTGGTTGTTGAAGTCTCCAAGGAAGATAGTCTTGTCAGAGCTGATAAATTGCGAGATTTAGAGATCCATGCATTCCTCAATGACGGTGTTGTCTTGACCAGGTGGATGGTAAATTACATTCAGTCAGTGGTAGTGAATGTGGACGTTCTACTGACATGCATTTGTAAGTCTGAAACTGAGTTGCTAGGAGGGTCCTGCATCTCAGGGAGTTTCTGTGAATGAGTGAAAGATCCCCCACCTTGTCTATCTTCATAGTCTCAATGCAGAATGGAGTAATCTGGAGGAAGTAGAAGATCTAGAGTGTGGTTAGATAAGTTGTTGAGCCATGTTTTGGTGAGGATCAGGATATCAATATTATAGGCCAGGATTGAGTCTGATATCTCGAGACAGTGCCTCACTGCAGACCGACAAGTGTGTAGCATGAAGTTCAGGGAGAAACTGTTGTCTTTCTGACTTAGCTTTTCCGGGAGGGTAGTTAGGATTTGTAGCAAGTTAAGAGAGGACGATTGTACACTGGCAAAGTGTGTGTGAGTTTGACTAAGGTCTGTGATGATGGTGGAAATCGGCCATCCCATTATGGGTATAGAGAGGAGGGGCTAGCGGATATGGAAGTTGTTTAACTCTCTAGGAGAATGGATAGATATAGGATATGCTTTATATAAAGCATATAGAGTTATCAAACAAATACCATGGCTTATTATAGGTCTAATTTGGACCTGAAAAAGACCTCCTTCTACTGTTGCAAACCAGTTGCCAATGGTAGAAACACCTTTGCCCAAGCTCCCTAACAGATTAGTGGTTTCTAAAGGTTCTAATTCAGGTTTCAAATCTGAAATGTTCTTCAGAAATTATATTATCTTTCTACTGTCATCAGGCAGGTACGGGGATCTATGTTGAGCTTTCAGCATTTTGCAGACTCCACGTTTCTCAGCCAACAAGATATCTAAAGCTAATCGATCTTGAAAAACCATTGATCTGGTAGCCACTAATTCTGTGTTAACTACTAGTAAAGCACCATATGTACTAGTAGTTAATGTAACTACTACTGTCAATAACCTTCTAATTTTATAATCATATAAAACTACTACAGGTGGTATTATGGCTCCAAAAATATCTTGCTCTTCCACTAATTGTGTTGTACTATGTGGATGTCTATCATGTGGATGGTGTCATTGTTACATGATCCATCTTAGGAAATAATAAAGCTAAATAGTAAACATCCTCCCAATCAGTTGTCAACTGGAAATAAGCATCTTATCCAACATAAAATAAAATAAACTCCAGGAATAACTTCCCCTCTCTCTGTTAATATATAAACAAGCCCCCCTAAAACTTCAAAAGTGTGTTCACAGTTATGAATCCCAAAATGACTTTTTCCACCTGATTTGTTTTTTTTTAAACACATAAAGGCATATTTACAAGCCCCTTGCGCCACCTTGTGCCGCCCTAGCAACATTTTTTCATGCTAAGGCACTGTTAAGGAGGCCTTTCTCCCGTGCCATACTTACAAAGTGGTGCAATGCATGCATTGCACCACTTTGTAAAACCTTGCGCCACATTATGCCTGCACCAGGTATAATGTGTGCAATGAAACCTCCCAAAGCAGGCTGAAAAAATGGTGCAGTGAAATTTATAATGGTTCACTGCACCATTTGTTCCATCATTTATAATGCCTGCCCAGACCAGGTGTTAAAATGATACCCCTATATAAACCTATTTGCCCCCCTGTGCTTTGCTGCACTAGCTTCCAAATGTTTGACACTAGTGCAGCAAAGCACCACAATAGCGTTTATAATTTTGACGCTATTGTACTAATGAGCATATAGTGCACCGTGTTATACATACAGCGCAACCATGGTGTCGTTACGTGGCGGTAGGGGGATGCAAGAAAAGTGGCACATCGGGATCGATGCACCAGTTTCTTGTAAATCTGCCCCATAGTTTCCCTTTTTGCCTTATATCTAACTTCTTTCTTCCAGGCATCTTCTTCTTTATTTTTGCTTAGGTTCTTTTCGTATGCCTTAACAGTATCTATGACTGTTGGTGATTAAGAAAAATGGTGTGCAATTTCCATAACTTTGGCTTGTGGATAAGGGTTCATTCATTTCTGACAGGGAACTTTAGAAAGAATCATATCATAACTGGAATCATATCATAACTGGAAAAGTAATATTCAAAGCGCACACGCCTATAAAATGAACTAAGCCAAATACTACATGTAATTGCATATGTCAGTGGGATATGTTGGTATATTACCTCCTCTCTGCAGCTGAAGAAGGTAAATGTGCTTACATTTAACATTCCTTAGTATCTAACTCTTATGAAACTGGTTGAACTCATCTACAAGAAACATTGGTTGAAAACTCTTCTTTCGAACAATCTACAAATGAAGCCTCACATTTTATTTACTTGTGTGCGCAGGCATTGTAGGTGCTGATGTAGATCTAAGTGTTTCTATTGTGTAAAATTAATGCCACCTAAAATAATTATAATAGCTAGTACAATACCTATTAGTGTGACAACAATTACTACTCTTCACTTAGCTTCAGTTAGGACACACGTTTGTTTACAGTCACCCTTAAGTTGGATAATAGCAAGTGGCAGACTTATATTCTGTGTATACATCTTCTTGTGTAAACATACAAAACATCTTGAATTATCACATGCAGTAATTCAGCTTATATATAGAAATCTTTGTGAGACATCCCTAGCCCTACTTCATCCATCTTCTTCAAAATGTGTTATCCACACTCTTCTACTGCAACCTTGGCCCTAGGGAATATTTCTTTATTTTTGTATTTATTTTCATTCATTATTTATTGTTAGTTTCATTTATTTCAGTCTCCTATTTTGTAGGTTTAAGTACAGTTCATTAGGTATCTTCTCAATTGAGGGAGGTTCAAATAACTCTGATCTCAGTTCATTAGGATTTTGACCTGATGCATGTTGCACAATCTTTCCATAGTAGGTTCATTCAGGTGCAGAATGCCTTCAACATGGCACTCTTGCTCTCCTATTGGTGTCTGTTGATCGTGTTCTGTTTCACTTATACAACTAGACTCTGTTTCCTCTATAATTGGATTGTGGTATTCATTCAATCGATACACCTGATCTAAATTGTCTCCTACAATTTGGCCATTCTGATCTCTATGGGGGTTTTTATGTTCTCACACTTGTTCCTTCACCTGGTTCATTTGGTAGGGCTTGTGACACTCCCTTAGATTCCTTTTTTCAGTTCGTCGTTCTTACTCTTCAGTGAGTTACCACACCACTTTGTAAGACTTCTGGAACTTGCCCCGTATGGGATTTTGCGGTACTTCACCCCCCTCTGGCCCTTCTGGACGTTTGGGCACAGGAGATTCTAAATTTGGATCAAAGAAGACTACTTCTTCGTATGGGTACTTCCTCTCTGATTGTGTGAGGCATGCACCCAATTAAGTATCCCAGCACATTTGACAGCAGTGTTGATAATCAAGTTGAACTGGTAGAGGCCTTTCCTCCTTGGCTCCAGGCAGGATTTGTGAACATTTTTCTTCACCAAACCCAGTCTCCTGGGTTAATATCATGGCACTGCTCCTGGTGTGGCCTTGCAGTGACAGCTACAACCTGGTGAGAAACATAATGCACCGCATCAGCTAATAATTTGCAGTAATTGACTATCAAGTCACCTGTGATGTTTACAAGGGCATGGATTACTAAGGGTAGGCCCCTGAGGGCAGCAGCACAGATTGTGCCTCCCTCAAGGGCCATGTATCCAGATTTACCCAGGAACTGCCATTGCAGACTGAGTGTCCTGGTGCAATCCTTAAATGTAAACTCAACATGGCACACAGGTTGTGTGCCCTGTCAACTACATTGCATGCAATATAGGTATGTCAGCCCTCTGACAGGCCTTTCAGCCCTAAGGCAGGGTGCGCTATTTTGTATGTGTGGGCATAGATGCATGAGAAATACGCCCCTACTGCTCCTTGCCATACCTGGGACATAGTAAGTGAACAGAGCAGCCATTTTAATACTTGTGCTGGACTCTGGTCAATACGAGTTTCACATCTATGTGATGGCTACTCTGAACCCTGGGTTGTTTGGTGTCAAACAACTCAGAATGATAAATCCAATCTGGTACTAGCACTGGATTTATTCCAAAACGTATCCAGGGATCACCTTAGAGGTGCCCCTGCAAAAGCTAACTACCCTGGAAATATTTGCTGGCCAGTCACAACCAGTCTGCCATCACCAGACAAGATTCTGGAACCCTGTGGTGGGAGATCCTGCTCCCTGGATCCCAGAATATAGCCCTTCCTGGGCAAAGGTGCTATCACACTCCCTCCCCAGGAATGTGCACTGCCCTGCTAGTGAGCTTCAAAGGGCTTACTGCCCTTGAAACCTGACCCCAACGCTTGCTGCTAGCAGCAGATGGCTGACCCCATTGCAAACCCCCACTTTTGGCAGGAGCAATGGAGGGAAAACACAAAGGACAGGAGGAGTGGTCAGCCTCAGCTTGTACCACCCCTAAGGTGTTGCATGCGAGATGACCCCTCCATTTCATTTTCCTCCATCTTGCATGCATCAGGTGTAGGAAAGTGACCTCTGCCCCCAGGAAGTGGTAACTTAGTGGGTGGAGCCACCATAAGGTAGATGACCCTTTGGTCACTACTAGGTACTCCCCTAAATGCCCACTAAATACAGTATTTAGTGGGCACCCCTAGACCAGAGAATCGGACTCCAAGGACAAAAGAAGACCAGCAACAAAGAAGACCCAAGGCTTGAGAAGTGAAGTCCTGCTGCACCAAGGAGAAAGCGCCAAACCCTGCCTGCTGCACCCAGGTCTCGACAATCGCCACTGAGGAGTTGCTTGGAAATTGGACAATTTCAACAAACCCCCAAAGGACCTCCACACTTCTGAAAATTGCCAAAGATCTCCCTACAGTGGGAAGGCATCACTCCCCTGCAACAATGACCAGAAGACCAGTGGAGTCTACTTCACTGACCGGCTGCTGACCACGGACCCAGACACTGCAGACAGGCCAAACTCAATCAGACAAACCATAAGGACAAATCCTGCAAGTATGCCAAGTTTGGTGGCACTGCACCCTCCAGTGGCCAATCTGTGCAATAGCCTCTAGTACTGGTCACTACACATCGGACACCCAGAAGGACAGTCCACTCTGGACTAAAAAAGGACCAGGAGGAAGTCCCAGTTGAGGGACTTCATAAAACACCAGGACCTTCCACCAGAGTGCCCCTGCTGACTTACAAGTGACCCTCAATGCAACCTATCTCCTGCTTCCAAGGGCACCTTTGGCACAGCGTCTGCCTCACTGATTCGCTCTGCACCTGGCCTCCCTGTGCCGAAGATCCACCTGTGCGCTAAGAATCCGCCACCCCTTGAGACCTCGACACTCCAAGAGGTCCCACCAGGCTCACTTTGAAGTCCACCTGTGCAGTGCCTTTCCAAGTTGTCCTCCGCAGTGACTTTCCACCAACTCAAACAATTTTGTACAGCTGCTCCGACTGAAACCGGGAGCCGCCCAAACCTCTCCATCTGTTCCACAGGGCTTACCAATGACCTCAACATGCCTGCAAAAGGAGACATTGGTAAACATATTGCCGGATTTTATGTGCATTTTTAAAGTATTTCTCCATTGATTCCTATTGTGCGTAATTTGGCATAGAACTGTGCACTTTTCTAAACTTTAAAAATTCATAACATAAAAAGTACTAAACTGATTTGGATGATCTTGGTCTTAAAAATATGTATGAAAAGTATTTTTGTAAATTGGTCTTGAGTTATTCTTTTGAGTGTGTGTCTTACTTTATTGATACTGTGAGTACAACAAAGGCTTTGCGCTTCTCCAAGATTAACGTAACTGCTCGACCAAGCTACCATAAAAATTAGAGCATTAGACGGTCTAGTTTTTACTTCTGCAAACTAATGCGTCATTGCCCAGACCCTTTACACAGTGTGCCTGGTTTTGCACACTATATAGAGGGCCAGTCTTCTACAAACAAAGCCTGATCTGATCCATCTGTGGTGCTGTGCCTCTGAGACTTCTTCCGGTAGTCTTTTGATTTCTTCACAAATGTCCGCTACTGACAGCAACATCTCAAAAGTAGTGTCCTCTTCAGATTAATTTGTATATTCTCTGTTAAATGTGCATGCCACTGGTACACAGTACCATGCAACTTAATCAGCATAACAGTTTCTAACAGTGAGATAATACATTGCTGCCTCTTTGAATTGCACTTAGCACATTTAGCTACTGCAATGTCTTGGGGGTGTGAGAAAATAGGGCTGTTTGCAGAGGCCCGCTAAATCTTTGCACCCGTTTTTCACTTTTTGCTGGTGTTTTCCTGACTCTGATTGTGCCCTGGGTATTGCTAACCAGTCCCAGGGCCTGTGCTTTGTGTAAAATGAGTATGCAAATTAGGCTAATTATAATTGGCTATGTCAACCTCCCTACATGTCCCTAGTATATGGTAGAGCATGTATGTTAAGTGACCCCACCATAGGTAGGACACCCATAGGTACACTGCTGAGGTGCCCAGTGTAATTTCAAAGGCAGGCCTGCCTTGCGGACTGTTTTTAAATTAATGTTACATGCAAATTAGAATTTGGAATGAAAACTACTTCCAAAGACTTAGACTACCTTATGTTTACATATAAGTCACCCCTGAGGTGTGCCCTATGTGGCCCTAGGGTTGGGAGCCATGTAACTATAAGAAGGGACCTTATAAAAATAGTTTTATAAGACCTGGTGAGGCAAAACAGCCACATTTGGTTTTCTCTCAATGCAGTGAATGGCCTCCGTCGACTAGAATGGGGAGACTTTATTTTAATTTATAAAGTCACCTTAAGTGCCAGATGCCTCAAGTTTGGTATCAAATTAATTATTACAATAAATCCCACAGCTTACAATTGTTGGATTTAATATAACTTGTCCAGGTAAAGAGTTTTAATCTCTACCTAAAAAGTTGCCAACTTCAGCCCTGTAGTGCTCTGCTCTGATTGGCCAGGCTACCTTGAGGAGGTGTGACTTAGCCTGGGATAAACAACACAAAGGAATGTGCCTGTGGGAGGAGATCTTTCCTCAGCGGATAGAGAAGCATGAATAGGGGAGGGATGCCAAACTGGTCTTCAAAGGCAGGGAAGGACATTTGGAGTAACCCAGCTCCTCCCTCACATTCTGCAAACCCAGACAAGGTGCCCCCCTGATTAGATTAGGAGAGGGCAGGAGAGGGGTGTGTTTAGGATTTGTAGCCACACCAGTGGGTGGGCTCAGCCAGATTTAACCTCCAAAAATCTGTTTCAGACATGATGGATTTTTGAGGAATGGTGCTCTCTGGGATTGATTTTTGCCACACTTCCCAGGAAGTGGTCATCACAAGGGGAAGGACCCTGCATCTGATTGGAGAACCAGGGCCCTCCTGCTTTTCACCCAGGAGAAAGGATGAACGTGGCTAAGCTGCACCCACACCTCAGTCCCCTACCAGTTCCCTACGAGATCCCAACAAGGAAGAACATCAGAAGAAGAAGGACAGCCCTGGTGGACCCATGAACTGTACCTGGACACTGCACTCTGAAGGATTGCACCAGCTGCACACTTGGGCTTCATCACAAGAAGGACTTTGCCTGGCTTCAGCTGGTTCAAGAAGGGACTCTCTGTTTGCTACAGGTATCAAGGAGCTGCGCAGAGTCCCCTGCATCAAGTCCTGCAAGCAAAACCCAGCTGACCAGTGTCCAGTGACCATTTAAGGATTCTCACCAGGTGCATTCTGGGATTTGTAGCCCCAACTTCCAAGGAGCAACTCAGAGCTTCTGGAAACTTGGATCAAGTTCTGGACACTTCAAGGACCCAAAAAGGACCTCTGGAAGAAGATCCAGAAGTCGGGAGATGTTTGGAGCAACTCCATAAGTTGAAGAGGTGCATTGTGGGAGTTGTAGTCCCAGTCCCCAAGAGGCACCCAAGAGCCTCTGGACCCTTGGCTGGTGCTGTGGACCACTTTCCTGAATCAAGAAATACTTCTGAAAGTAAGTGTGACACAGTGTTACCTCGTGGGTGACCTGAACTCTGGACTTTGTCCCTTAGCAGTGTGACCTTTTTTAACCCTTTGAGTGCAAGTTGCTTCTATGCGCTAGAAAACATTAATTCTTTAAAAATCCATATCTCCGGTTCCCCTTATCCGAGATTAGTCAGTTTGGTGTCATTTTAAAGGTAAAAATATAATCTATGTTTATGAATTGGTGTCAGAGTTTTTTTGTCTTTTGTGTTTAATTATTTACTGTTTTGTGATTTTTAAGTGCTTTACACATTTGTCTCTTAAATTAAGCCTTGTCGCTCGTTGCCAAGCTACCAAGGGTTGAGCTGGGTTTAATTTATTGAGACCTAACAGGACCTAAGTGGAGGTTAGTGGCTTATTGCTAAGTGTAGGTACTTACCTGCCCTTACCTATAATTTATTTTCCAACAGGCAGTAGCTGCAAATCTTCCAGTAATCTCATGGTATATTCCTTCTTCCTTATTCCTTATTAGGGAACATGATGATGTCATAAATCCTCTCTGTGGCCATAGCTGTCATGGACCACACCAAAGCCATATTGACTATCTATAAATATAGTCACTCTCGATTGAGCTGAAAGACAACAAGCATTTGCAATGTTAGTTTATTCTGTCACTTGTACAGAGGTAACACTTCAAAGCTGGGAAGCTTCTACCACTTCTTGGATTGTGCAAACTACATATTCTCCTCTCAGACGTTCTTCATTGTCCATTAAACATGAGCCATCCACAAAGATTACTTAGTTGGGCTCATTGAGAAGCTAATCTTTAAAGTGTGGCCTTGGCTTGGAAGATAAATCTCTAGCATCTAAACAGCCATGCTCAATCTCATCCCCATCAATTTCATTCTGGGGGAATGGTAATAATGTAGCTGGATTTAGCACCTGACATATTTTTATTAGGCCATTGGAATGTTGAGCACTCCATTGAAGACACTGGATTAGCTCTGGGCTTCTAATGATTGGTATAAACCTGGGGCTTCCGCATTCCAATGTTTGTCTTTCACAGTAACAGCTGTGTACAAAGGCCTCTTCAAGCCCAAAGGGATTTCATCCTCCTCTGGCTGCGTGAGTCCTTTCTTTAATAATTAGAACATTTTGTCCTGATGAGACAGAATGTTTTAATAGATTTATAGAGCACCGTAGCTTGGCAATACAGGCTTGGGCCTTTAACGCTGGAGATGGCCTTCAATGGCCAGTTTAATCCACCATGGTGGGCCACAATGCTATAATATAACATTTTCAGCACCAAGTATTTGTTGTTCATATATTGCAAATCTTTTGTTTGCCAAATACTGTTTTTTGGTACAAGTAAGGAAAATCTCAACTGAGTGAGGGACCATGACTGTAAGGAGATGTCCCATCACTCATCTTCAGAAGTATCTCACTTCTTTACTGTGACACCTTTCTCATTCCTTTCTCAAAGATGTGTCCCAATAAAGGACTTCTTTTTGACAGTATTGACATTTATTCAGGGGCACCTTGTGTTCATTCTCAGCTAGATGGTTTAAAAGAACAATTGTACCCTGTTTACATTCTTCTTGTCTATTTGTTGCCACAAGTAAAGCATCAACATATTGGAAAAGAACTGAATTGCAAGGCATCTGCATAGTCTCAAGATTATTTTTCAAGATCTAATTAAAGATCGCAGAACTTTCTGAATACCCTTGTGAAACTTGTGTCTGAGCCAATATGCTATCACTAAACACAAATGAGAACAGTAATTGGCTGTTTTCATGCAACAGAATAGCGAAGAAAGCCTGACTGAAACCCACAATTGTAAACTTCTCAGCAGTGCAAGGAATTTAAATAATATTGTCGCTAGATTTGGTACCACAGAACAACATGGAGCAACTATGTTGTTGATTTTCTGAAGATCCTGTACAATACTGTATTTCACAGTGGGCTTCTGAAAACATATACCAGGAGAATGGCAAGGACTTTAAAAAATGTCTTTCAAGGTGCCTTATTTTTTGTCATATTTTCAATCACTGGCATTATCCTAGCCACTGGCCCAAGTTTTAGATTATAGGATGCTGTTCTCTGGAACACAGCATGTGATTTTATTGTAATCAGACTGGCTTGATTAGTCCAATGTCTTTCCCTGAGAAATCACCTACTTTTGTTTTCACTGCTTCTCTCAAATTAGGAGATAAATCCTCCACCGTTCTCACAGGATATAACCCTACATCTCTGTCTTGTTCGACCATTTTAAATTCAACATCTTTGTGATGTATTTGAAACTCAAATCCATCCAGTGTTCAGTAAATGGTGCAATTTAACTTGCACAATAAATTCCTTCCTACCATATTTACAAGGCTAGAATTGCATATTACAAACTAATGGTCTTCCTCAAATGATCCTATTTCTACAGGCACTTTCTTTGAAACTGGGTTAGTAATGTATTGATTTCTTACCCTTACAACTTGGATCTTGTTTCCCAAGAGCGGTAGGCCTGGGAAGTCCACTGTTCTAATTCTGGAATGGGTAGTTCCTGTGTCAATAAGAAATGACACTAGGTGGACATTCATTTCTCCTTCTACAAATGGACCTTTTTGCTCTACCTCTAAAACTGCACCAAATATGTAATGTCCCCTTTCAGACACTGTCATTGGCAATTATCAGAATCAAAACTCTCATTCTATAACATGGGGAACTGTTGAAACATGTTTTGATTATTGGAATGGACTTGAATTTGCTCTCAGTGCCTGATTCATATTAAATCAGTGATTCCTCATATGGTGTGGGGCCATCGGAGTTTGTAGGACTTGCATCATGAAACCTTGTGATTGTATTGCCAGTTACATTAATTGGGCAGGTACTTGAACTGGAACATTTTGCATTTGCAATTGATTTACCATCACCACTCAATCAATTTGGATTCTGTCTAAACATTGTCTTCCAGTGCCCGAACCTGTTACAATAATGATATGGAGTTGTTTTCTTCAGTGTTGCAATGTCTATCCCTGAGTTTGAATCAACCGAAACATTGCAACGTCTACCCTGCAAAATATCAACTTCACCTTGCGCTACTTAACCTCCTGTCTGAAAACCAACACCTTGCATTCCACCAACATTTCCTCCCTCCCATTGATTCTGAAATCCCCTTTGAGGCAGCTTTGTTTGCAGAAGCACAAGCTTCTCTTTAATTCTCTCCTACTTCATTTCCTGTTCATCACTGCAGAAGTATTCATATCTTAGGACCTCATCTAAATGTTTTGTCTGCCAACATTCTGTTGAATGGGCATATGATTTATGGTCCCAACCCAAATGAAAACTGTGATACAAAACTCCATATTGCTCCCTTTTCAGGATTTTCTTGTCCTCTGTGTTGTTTAAATACCTGCAACAATCATTCATAGAAATCTGGCAATGATTCTTAGGCTTCCTGAGTAGTTCCATTTATCTTTGACCAATCAATATCTTTCGCTGGAACTTTTCCTTTCAAAAAGGTAATCATCCTAGTAGTCATTACCACAAGGAAGGCGCACAACTAAATGAGTCGCTTGGAGGTTCGGATCATGGCCATTAAACAGATACCTTACATTTGGCCTACAGATCACTCGGGCCACAGTATGAAAGAAAATATTCAAATCTGTCCATAAAGCCTTAGACATTTTTTCAAACCTGTCAGCTTGTGTATATCACTGTGCAGGATTCTCTCACAATTTTGGAAACTTGTTTGTAAATGCTGCAAGATCACCGCTACTCCATGGTACATGAACATACCTTTCACCTGGTATTTTACTCTTAGGGACAGCTAAAGCATCCTGTTCATCTGGAGGTGCTGGTGTGGCTTACCATTTGTTTCAGTGTTTTCTGGTTGTTTCTTTTTCTTTCCCTGTTTCTTTGCCCACTTACTCCCTAACCTGTCAAAATAACTCCATTTGTTGATGCATTTTAATAATCCTGAAATGTGTAATCTCATTCCTGAAAATTACATTGTCGCAATCGTTTCTTCATCTACTTGTGCCCGTAAGCTTTTTTTTAAGGGGACAATCATAGAAAGATCAACCTCATATTTTCTTGCCAATTTAGTTATTTTAGCATGGATAGCAGTCACATCCATGCAATGTCTTTACCTAATATATTAATTAATTTGCCGATATTGATTTGAATGTAAAATGTCTAGGCACCTTATACTAATTTCTTCTAATTCCACCTTTAACTTTGGCACATCTAAAGGTCTTGCCTTTTCCTGGCTAGTAGATGGTCTATCTGTTTCTCACACTCTCCTATTCTCCTCAAACTGTGGGGGAAATCCCATCATCAAATGCTCCTATTTCACCCTTTACAATTGGCGTCATGAAAACAATTATTTTTTTCTCTCAATGATTGGACATTTTGTGGTGGTGGTGTCCAGGCAACAATTTGTGAATTCTGTGATGTTGGGATAAACCCTGTTGCAGCTACTCTACCTACTACACCTTGAACAATAGCATTTGGAACAATATTTATTGTGCAGTAGCAAACGGCACTGCCTATGTCCATGCTGCCACAACTTGTAATACTGGGGCAGGGACAGTCACAATTGAAGCATTAACACCCAGAGCAATTACCATAGAGGCTGCTTCAGTCGGTGTAGGAATAATCAGAAGTGCTAGGAGCAGCCTCTCAATCTGAATCGTGCTTGGGTGAACAGGGGCTATAGCCACTGTAGCACTAGTGGTTGTAACACCATCTGTATTTGTTGCATGGGCCACATATGGAGGTGGACG
Source organism: Pleurodeles waltl (assembly GCF_031143425.1). Taxonomy (NCBI): domain Eukaryota; kingdom Metazoa; phylum Chordata; class Amphibia; order Caudata; family Salamandridae; genus Pleurodeles; species Pleurodeles waltl. Next base: position 649,686,239 of record NC_090447.1, read on the forward strand.
TGTGGACAATAAAGATTCTAAAATGTAATTCTCTGAATCACTATATGTTTTCTTTGCAGCTTGCTCATTATCATTTCCCTGTTTATGATTCTTTTCAGTATTTTCTGTGATTATAACTGTGTAGTTTCTAGCTCCCTTGACTACACATTTCCTCCATCTTTGCTGCCCTTCATCCGATTGAGCATCTGCACAATCTTGCACTGCTCTCCTTGCTCTATTCTGGTATTTATCTTTCTCTTTAACATGAGCATCTCTCACACAAGAATGTAATGCTTCGTACTGTGTGGGTATAGGAAGTGGCTTCATTTTATAAAACTTCTCTTGAAGGTTTTCAATGATCTTCAGATTAGAACTACCATTCTGAGGAAATCTAAACAGTCCTTCATTTTCCATGATCTTGCACATTGATGAAGCCACATATGTATGGAGCCCTACATTTGTCACCATATAATGAGCTGGCATACTTTCCGGTGGTGCCTCCTCACTGTCCTGAACAGGGACTCTCACATCTCCCCTCATCAGATCTCTAAGAGCTTTAAAACATTTCATGATTGCAAATATTCAACAGAAGATAAATAGTAATCAAATTTGAAAAAGTCAATTTTTTATTCAGTTCACAGTTTTGTATATATCAGTACTTTTTTCCAAACCTGTCTCAATTTTTATTTCTCAAACCTATCACAGCTTAATACTTGATAATTAGCCAACTAATCTCAGCACTGCTTCTTACATCGACCAACCCATAGCACTCTTTGATGTAACTCTCAACTCCTTGCAGCTGTTCACCCTCCTTTACAATTTTTTCAAACACATATTCTACAACTCTAATCAAGCCCAGTAAACAAATAACTTTTGTCTACTCCATTAAATAATTTAAAGTAAACCGTTCCGGTTGCAGTAACTTTACATATATACCGTCCCCTCAGGAATAATGCAAGGACAAAAGGAATTGATTAAAGTGAGTGTAATAAGATAAAATACTATAAATATGTGCATCCAAATCAACAAGTATATACATATTTACAAATGTAGGGACACTGCCCAGTCCTCAATGTCGGTGGGCCACAGGGCCAGATCACATAGTCCAAGTCCCCACCTTACGCCTGCACCAAAACGGAGAGAACACTGCAGGAGCATCAGGTTAAAAATAGACAGGCACCTCAGGGGGATGGAGAATTGGGGGGCACCTCAGCCGGAAGATGGTACAACGCCACTGGTCCTGGAGGGGCCAACATGCCCTGTGCTTGGTCCTGGGGAGTGCAAGGCCACTGTCTCTCAAGTGCGTGATTTGCCCACTGCCTGGTCCTGGGGAGTGCAAGGCCACAGTCTCTCAAGTGGGTGACTTCTTCCACTAGTTTTGGAGGGGGCATTGTGCCCAGTGAGCTACTTCCTGTGGAGGATGGGGTGAGTGGATGGTTTCTTCCACTGGTTCTGGAGGGGGCATTGTGGCCAGTGAGCTACTTCCTGTGGAGGACGGGGTGAGTGGATGGCTTCTCCACTGGGTCTGGAGGGGGCATTGTGCCCTGTGATACAGATCTTGGGTAATGCAAGGTCACAGTCTCACACCTGGGTGTCAGACACAGGATTTCCTGAGGCCAGGCCGCACAACAGCCCATGGAAGCAGGACTACACACTGTCCGCCGGCGGTGATGGCTTCTCAGTGGTGATAGTGGTGGTGCTGCTGGTGGAGCTGGCAGTGGTGGGTGGAGGCTCCAGCCCTTCCCCTGCAGCCTCTGACGGCTGCCCACTGGGGCTGGTGCTGCTGGCAGTGGTGCTGGTGGCGGTGCTGGCAGCAGTGCAGGTGGCGGTGCTGGCAGTGGTAGGGGGAGGCTCAAGCCCATCCCCTGCAGCCTCAGACGGCTGCCCACTGGGGCAGCTGCTGCTGGCAGTGGTGCTGGTGGCGGTGCGGGTGGCGTGCTGGTGCTGGCAGTGTTGGGAGATGCTCCAGCCCATCCCCTGCAGCCTCGGACAGCTGCCCACTGGGGCTGCTGCTGCTAGTGGTGGTGCTGGCAGTGGTGGGGTGGTGGGGGTCAGCTCCAGCCCTTCCCCTGCAGCCTCGGACAGCTGCCCACTGGGGCTGCTGCTGCTGGCAGTGGTGCTGGTGGCGGTGCTGGCAGTGGTGGGGGGAGACTCCAGCACCAGGCACCAGGCCTCTTGTCCTTTCTGCCTGCTGGTGCAGGCCTCTTTCCCTTCCTTTCAGCAGCCGGGGATTGCTCCTTTGCCTTCCGTTTAGCAGCCAGGGGTGCCTCCGTGCCCTTCTGTTTAGCAGCCGGGGGTGCCTCCTTGCCCTTCCTTTCAGCAGCTGGGGGTGCATCCTTGCCCTTCCTTTCAGCAGCTGGGGGGGTGCCTCCTTGTCATTCCTTTTAGCAGCTGGGGGTTCCTCCTTGCCCTTCCTTGCAGCACTTGGTGCAAGCACCCTTTCAGTGTGGCTGCCTGGTGCCCGGGATCCTCTCCCACCTGGAGTAGCTGTGGACACTACTGTGCCCGTGGACTGGGTGCCTGAGGTGCTTGCCTGGGTTTTGACTGCCCTGGCCTGACGTGAGGGACGGGGTGGGGAGGCATTAGGGAAGAGGTCAATGGTGGAGAGGAAAAGCTTCTTAGGGACATTGGGGTGGGAAGGAGGAGATGGTTTGGGAGTGAAGGAAGAGGGAGTAGTGGTAGGAGGTGTCAGTCTGCTGTGTTTGGGTGCAGGTGCATGGGCTGGATGCTGTTTTGAGGTGGATGGCTGTTGGGTGTCTGAGTGCTTGTGTTTGTGTACTTTGGGAGGAGGGGACAGAGATACAGTGGGAGAGGACACAGGGGACGTGTGCATTGAAGTGGGGGAGGTGACTGCCTGTGAGGGGCGTGTGCTGTTAGGTGTGCTGGTGATGGGCTAGTGGATGAGGATGTAGTGCATACAGGTGTGAGAGGAGACACAACTGGGAGAGAGGTGGATGAGGATGAGGAGGGGGCCACAGTGGAGGCAGTGGATGTTGCTATGTCTGATTCTGGATGGTGTTTGTGTGAGTGCCTGTGGGATTAAGTGTGGTGCTTGTGTTTGCCATGTCCACTCTTGTGTGTTGTCCTGGGTGCATGCTCATCTGACTGTGTGCTTGGGATAGGTTGGGGTTGAGGAGAATGGGATTGGATAGAGGAAGTTGGAGGTGGGAGGCTAGAAACAAGGAAAATGGCTGCATCAGAGAGGAGGCCAGAACCAGGAGTGATCTGTGTTGGGCCGCCATTCCAGTGTGAATGCCCTCTAGAAATGCATTTGTCTGTTGCATTTCGGCTGCCAGCCCCTGGATGGCATTCACAATAGTAGACACCCCAACAGATATGGATCACAGGAGGTCAATAGCTTCCTCATTCATGGCAGCAGGGCTAACTGGGGCAGGGCCTGAGGTGCCTGGGGCGAAGGAGATGCACACCTTCCTGGGTGAGCGGGCACGGGAAACTCGCTATGGGGCTGCTGGGAGGGTGGTGCTGGTAGGGGGGGTGGCGGCTGTACCTGTGATGGGGTGGGCACAGAGGTGTCCGCCACCACCAGGGAGCTTCCATCGGAGGAGGAATCTGTGTCCGAACTGTCCCCTCCTGTCTCTGCCGTGGTGCTTCCCTTGCCCTCCGTCCCACTGATGCCCTCACCGTCAGTGGATTCGGCATCCTGGGTCCTGTAGGATGCAGCCCCCTCCGTCGCCGGTGCATCTGCTCCTCCGCCAGATGATGCTAATGCACATAAGGACAGGGTGACAAAACAAAAAGGGGGGGAGACACAAAGGATACACTTGGTCAATGGCGCCAACAACACCACCGTTGGCATACACAACACACACACACACAGAGAACAGCCCTACGCACTAGGCAATGCACTACCAGTCACAATGCTAGTCACCGGGCCATGGATAGGGACACATAACGCCAATTGCAGCATACCTGAGACCCACAGACCCCTGCCCAGTATTGGATGCCTACTAGCTTGGTTGGAGTACTTTCACATCAGAACCCTGCCCAACATGGGACCAACCCTTCTATACCAGGCTTGGCCTAGGGGCCCCCACAGGGCTCACACACCCACCCGGATCCCACCCCACCATGTGAAAGATGTATATTGGGGCATTTTACTCACCCCCTTGTGGCTGCTGTGATGCCCCGAAGGGCCCATCCAGCTCTGGACAAGCCACCGCCAGTATGCGGGCCATCAGGGGGGTCAGGGTTCGACGGGCACCCTTTCCTCGTTGGGAGCCCATCCCCAGCTCCACGGTCTTCCGTGCCCAGCATCTCAGGTCCTCCCACCGTTTCCAACAGGGGGTGCTCCGCCTGCCCTAGACCCCCAGGGTCCGCACGTCCTTGGTGATGGCACGCCATATAACCTTCCCTTGATGGGCACTGACCTGCAGGGAAATGGACACAGGGAAAGGTATTAGTCCGACCATCCTGCCTGTTACACTCATGGCCCATCATGTCCCTTCCCACCCCCAGTAGCACAGACATGGCCCACCATACATGGTGCATGCTGCCCAGGGCTCATTCACCACCCACCCCCTACAGGAGGCCTTCACACACAGCACTCCATGCATTCACGCACCATGCATCGTACTCACGGTGTACTCACCTGTTGGTCTGGAGGCCCATACAGCATTCGGTACTGGGGTAGGACCCCATCCACCAGTCTTTCCAACTCCGTCAAGGGGAATGCAGGGGCCCTTTCCCCAGTCACACCAGCCATGATTAGTTCCAGTGGCTGCTCACAGCAGCACATGCAGTGTAGGTCCTCTCCTGTTGAAGGTCAGGTAGCAAGTGAGTGAACAGATAGAAAATAGTGAAGACATCTGGGGCGGTGCATACCATCACCGCCTGTGTACATGACCATTGGCCACTGTACCCCATAGGGCCCAATTTTAACCAATGAGGAGTTGCACAGAGGTTTTCGACCACCTTCCGCAACGGCACAAAACTTCAGCGGAATTACCTCATATCCACCTGTCCGTCCATACAGGAGAGGCGGATGCCATTTCAAGGGGGGGGCAGGCCATGGATCCTAACTGCGTCACAGTACACAAATGAACCATTTGGACATCTCCAACAAATTAACGTTACAATCACAACATGCATTTAACTGTAGTGGTTGTAATTAATAGATAATGACCAGCTGCTCACCATTTTGTCCCCTAGATTACAACCGCTGTGGATGAATAGGAGATGGAGACATTCCCCCGTGTACAGACCCCTGGTGGACTTGGCAACAATGGAGGACAGGCACATTATCCTCACCTATAGACTGGACAGGGCCACAATCACAGAGCTGTGTGCCCAATTGGAGCTTGACCTAATCTCTGCTATCCGTCACCCCACAGGGATCCCCCCTTTTATGCATGTGCTATCAGTGCTCCATTTCCTAGTAACTGGCTCCTTCCAGGTGACAGTGGGCTTGGCAGTAGGGATGTTTCAGCCAAGGTTCTCAAACGTGCTGACCAGAGTGTTGTCTGCCCTGATTAAACACATGCGCAGCTACATCATTTTCTGTGGGATTTGGCCACAGTGAAAGCTGATTTCTATGAAATGGTACATATCCCCAACATCCCCCTCCGGCGAAATGAACAGGTCTTCAGAAATCAAAAGAGCTTTCACTCCATGAATGTGCAGATGGTGTGTCTGGAGGACCAGTACATCTCCCACATCAATGCTAAATATCCTGGGTCTGTGCATGATGCCTTTATCCTGAGGAATAGCATCATCCCAAATGTGATTGCTCAACTACAGAGGCATAGGGTGTGGCTAATAGGTGAGCCCTGGTTCCCACCCAGTATATGTTGATGTATGGGTATGGTGCGGGCCCTAAGGGTTAGTGTGTGGCTAACAGTTGTCCCACGATATTTGCAGGTGACTCTGGTTACCCAAACCTCTCATGGCTCCTGACCCCTGTGAGGAATCCCAGGACAAGGGCAGAGGAATGTTACAATGAGGCACATGGGAGAACAATAAGAATTATAGAGAGGACCTTTGGCCTCCTGAAGCCCAGGTTTCTTTGCCTCCATCTAACAGGTGGATCCTTGTGCTACTCACCCAAGAAGGTCTGCCAGATCATCGTGACATGCTGTATGTTGCACAACCTTGCCTTGCGTCGCCAGGTGCCTTTTCTGCAGGAGGCGGAGGCTGGAGATGGCCGTGTGGCAGCAGTGGACCCTGTGGACAGTGAAGACGAGGAGGCAGAGGATGAGGACAACAAAAGTGCAATAATTTGTCAATACTTCCAATGACACACAGTTAATGTAATTCACATTTAATTGATAGTTTTGTGTTTGACATTGTCACTAGCAGGCTGTTTTTCCCACTTCCATGGCCACTCACTGTATTCTTTGGCATCTCTATTTGCAGATATTTGTGCCCCACTATCACTCCTGGTGTGTTGCTGCAGCCAACTACTGGTCTTTCCTTTGTATACTTTACTGTACAGTTGAATTGCAATGTTTAAACCTTGTTAAACGAAATACATACTTAAATCATTTCACATACTCCATACTTGTATTTTTTCAAAGGGTGTTTATTTAAGTGCTAAGAAGTAGAGGGGGTAGTGGAATGGGCTGGGTTGATGATGGAGGAAAGTCCAGGGGAGAGTCCAGTCTATTTGTATCACAGGTGCATTGTCCAAGGAGGCATAGGAAGGGGAGCAATGGAAGTTCAAGGTGGACAGGGTGACAGAGTGGGACACAAGGGTGGCAATCAGGAGAGTCTTATTTCCTGGCGGGGTCTTGGCAATAGTCTCTGTCTTCTGCCTGGATCGCAGGGAATGTTTTTGGGGTGGTTCTCCTTCTGCAGGAGGAGGGGTCCTAGTGGCCTGTTGGTCCTTGGGCAGGGCCTCCTGTCCACTAGCGGCAGCAGAGGTGGAGGGCTGTTCATCGGTTTGGCTAGTGTGAGGGGCCTGGTGGTGTGCCAATGCCTCCCTCATAGTGTTGGCCACATCTGCCAGCACCCCTGCAATGGAGACCAGGGTGGTGTTGATGTCCTTCAAGTCCTCCCTGATCTCCAGGTACTGTCCCTCCTGCAGCCGCATGTTTTCCTCCAACTTGTCCAGTATCTGGCCCAGCGTATCCTGGGAATGCTGGTATGCTCCCAGGATCGTGGAGAGTGCCTCCTGGAGAGTCAGTTCCCTGGGCCTGTCCTCTCCCTGTAGCACAGCAGTCCTCCCAGCTTCCTGTCCCCTGAACCGTGAGCCCAATGCCATTGTCCCCAGGTCCCTGATCGCCCTGTGTTTGTGGGGTGGCCTGGGGTCACTGTAGAGGTGGACACACTGCTGATTGACGGGTTTCTGGGAACAGAGGTATGGGCCCACTGGGTGGGTGCTGTGGTGGTGTTTCCTGAAGCAGGAGGCTCTGTGGTGGTGTGTGACTGTGCCTGGGTAACCGACTGTCCGGAGATCCCTGACGGGCCATGTTGGTCATCCAGATCCAGGCGAGCAAAGCTGTTGTCATCACTGTGGGCTTCTTCTTCGGGGGTGGATGTTGCTGGCACATCTGCTCCAGTGACGTTGGCTGGGGTACCTGTGGAGATCTGAATGCAGTGTTATTGTTTCTGCGTGTGACATATTGTGCATGGGTGTGTTACCCTCTATGGTTGTTGTTGCCCTGGCAGATTTGCCTTTGTGTGAGTTGTTATTTGGTGGGCTAGGTGATTCTCTCCAGTGTGCATGCAGTGGGGATAGGTGTCCATGCAGGTCTGTGAGGGGTATCCATGCATTGGTGTTGCATGCAGGGCTTGGAATTGGGATGAGTGGGTTATGATGGTGGGGTATGTGGGAGGTGGTGAAGTGATGGGAGTGAGGGTGAGGGTGGGGGTTTGTGATGGCATGCAGGTAGGGTGGGTGATAGTAATAGAGATTTGACTTACGAGAGTCCAGTCCTCCTCCTACTCCTGCCAGGCCCTCAGGATACATTATTGCCAAGACTTGCTCCTCCCATGTTGTTAGTTGTGGAGGAGGAGGTGGGGGTCCACCGCCAGTCCTCTGTACAGCTAGTTGGTGTCTTGCTGCCACAGAATGCACCTTCCCCCGTAGGTCGTTCCACCTATTCCTGATGTCATCCCTTGTTCTGGGGTACAGTCCTACGGTGTTGGCCCTGTCCACGATTCTCCACCATAGCTCCATCTTCCTAGCAATGGATGTCTGCTGCACCTGTGATCCAAATAGCTGTGGCTCTACCCAGATGATTTCCTCCACCTCGATCCTGAGCTCTTCCTCAGAAAACCTAGGGTGTCATTGTGGTGCCATGTGTGTAGTGTGAGTGGTATGGGTGAGGGTGTGTGGGGTGATGTGTTGGAGTGTGTGATGTAAGGTGCGTGTGTGGTGTATAGGTGATGATGTTATGTGACTCTGGTTGTGTGGGTGCTCTTGCTGTATGTCTCTCTGGTGGCAATGGTTTGTAGTTGTAAAGGGGTGTGGATAATGTGGGTGTGTGTTTTATAGTGGTGTGGATGTGGTGTGTGTATGTGTGTCAGGTGTGTGTAGTTTGAATTGTCCAATGTGGTGTAGTTTTGTTTGAGTGTGTGTATTTTGAGCACAGCGGTATGTACCGCCAATGGTTTACCGCCATTGAATGTCTGTCGCAGTGATTCGTGGGTCATAATGTTGTGGGCGTAGTTGGCGTAAAGGTGTGGGTTTGGATACCGCCATTTTATCACTGACCTTTGTGCTGGCAGACTTGTGTGTGTGGCTGTATGCTGCCGGATTGGTATGTGTTTGTCATAATATGCTTGGCAGTTATCCGCCACGGCGTCGTCATGTTGGCGGCAGTCGGCATGGCGGTAAGTGGGATTTACCACCAATGTCATATTGAAGGCCCAAATTCTCATATTTATTCATGTTGTTTATTTTGTCCACCATAACAGCCACACACTTTTTTTCCTAATACTTGATTTCATTGAGGCCATTAATACATATAATTTCACATTATATTTATGTGACACAATTTTTATTAATAATGTTTGCACTCCAACAATCCCTCCTCTGGTGTCGATATGTATTGTCACAAAAGAAATACTTATTAATACTTGTATTAATACTTGTGAGTAAGTTCAAAGTTTAGTTTGTCTACAGTATCTATTGTTTCTCTGTTTTACGCAGTTTTCGGTTTTTCTCAAATCATGAAAGTATCGACTTCTCAACTTTTCCAATTTAATTTCTTCCCTCTCTCTTCATTTTTCATCCTTTGTCTTTTTATAGGTATGTACAGTTGTAAATTCCGATTATGCAGAGGACATATACAACCACAATTAATAATGGTTTCAGTATTTTTCCCACAGTACGATAACCAAAATTGTTCATCCAATTTTTCACTTCGGTAGAACCTTTGCCAGTATTTTCCCATTCCCCTGGTTCTTTCAGTTATTTTAAATCTGAATTTGAATCTATTACGTCCCTAGTAAAATTTCTAATTCATTTACTATTGTCAGGTATGTACATGTAACAATATTTCACTTTCAGCATCGGGCAGACTCTAACTTTCTTTGCCAAAAGAATATCTAATGCAAGCCTATCCTGGAGATCTATTGAACGGACGGCACCCATTTCAGTATCCAATAAAATTATGGTTCCATAAAAATCAGTCAACATGTTATCCATAATAGTACATAACTCTCCTTTTCAGGGCATTGAGAACAACTCCTACAGAAGAAATAAGTGCCCCAAATATATTCCCAACTATTTCAGAATAAGTTGCTCTTTTTGATCTTGGTCTTTGCAATTCACTTGTTCCATGTGTGTCATCTATATTGTCAATCTGGTAAATCTTTGGGAAGACCACTCCCAAATAACAAGTCCCCTTGGGAGATGATAATAAGCACTCTTTCCACAGATGTAATATACAGGATCTTGTCTATTTAACATAACATCCCATGTATTCCTAAAAAGAAACACATGTCTGTTCCCACAAACTTAGTATCAGTTCTGAATTGAGGTCTGTAACTACAAAGATTTCCTACATGTTGAAAATCTAAAGCAAGCTTCACTTGTGTTTTAGTCTCACTATATGCATAATAATTTCTAAATGTCCTCTTCACTAACCTCTTTTCTATTTTCTCCTTCAATGCTTTTCTTCTGTCATCATTTTGATCTAGAAAAGATTTATCTACTGCTGAAAGCAAGCCTGTAAGATTATTTCTTTGAGTGTAAGCAGTTCCAATTGTTAGTGAAGCCTCAAAGAAACCTCTCACAATGTCAATATTTCTTTCCTTAGCTATACTACTCAAGTGTTGGTTAATTGAAAAGAAAACACTACATCAGTTTGAGTAGAATTATTTTATGTACTCTTGGCTATAACGCCTTGTTCGTAAAAGACTGCAACTAATTCCACATGTTAATGGCCACCTATGGTAAGTAATTCATATCTGCACTGATGAAGGAATCTGCTTTCAAACAAAACATTCTCTTACATTCATTGTCTCAACATATTCATACAGCAAGTAATATAAAACATTAGAAGAAAGATCTTCTTGTGAGTTGTCTAAGTGCAGATATTTCTCATCCCTGTTAAACTTTTCTAACTTCGAAAGTGTAGTGGTCTTTGAAGAATGTGTATAATTAGTTTCAGCCTTGCTAGGAACCCTCATACCCACAATCAACAACAAACAAACTTACTAGAACACATACAATTGCTAATCCAACACACTTGCAACACCTATTGTTTTTAATGTGATTGTGATTGTAATCCATGACCCATAAAGAATCAGAAAGTAGAAGAACGAGAAAAATATTTAACTATGCAGCCAAACAAAAATCAAAGACAAAACTAATCTTCAGATTTCTTTGTGATTATTTACAGCAGCTTTCAGACTTTTCTCCAGAACTTTGTCAAAATCAGTTTAGCAGCTTGTGAAAAATCAGGTTTTCAAAAGTCTCTTTTAGTAGATCATATTCTACTGTTCAATAATTATAACTTGTAACACATCGGAGGTAATTTGGAACATGGCAGTGTGGCCCGCCATGCCGGCGGTGGCGGGTAAAATCGACAGCCGGCATGGCGGGCCACACAGCCACATTAAGAACACCTTGAGGGCCGCCATCAGCAGCCCTCACTCACCGCCAGGCTGCCTCTGTCAGGCAGCCTGGCGGCGGTCGCAATCATTACAGCTGCACCCGCCGCACAGAGGCATTGGTGGCGGCTCCATGTGGAGCCGCCGTCAATGTCCCGGTCAGGCATTCCTGTGGGCTGGTGGGCGGAAACAATGTTTCCACCCGCCAGCCCAAAGGAGTGTTCATAATGCGGCCGGTGGGTTTCCGGGGACGCAGGCGATCAGTAGTGAGACCGCCAGCATGAACACGGCGGTTTTGACCGCCGTGTTCACAATGAGGGCCATAATGTCTCTCTTGTTCAGTTAGCCATGTATTTTCAAATCTCAGTTCAAAAGCAATTTCAAGTTCCAAAATATTGCATTGGAATTTCACAATCAAAACAAAAGGATACAAATTTATGTTGCCACTCATCTGTTGTAAAATACGCCCATTCAGGACCTGAGTACCTTCGACTTGCAACTCTCTCTTTGATTTCCGATTTGCACATATTTCTCCTACACTCAGATCTTCATCTGTATCTGCTCATGTTGTGTATGGCTCTTCAGTTATAGTTGACAATACCTCTGAACATTTTAACTTGTCTGCAGTTTGGGCCACTTGTTGCCTTTCACAGCTTTTCTTGACAGTGCTGTTTGCAAAACTGGACTTACACCTCTTCTTGATTTAGCAAGATTTTGACTTTGACTTGATGTACCTGCAACATTAGCTAATTCAGGAGGAGTCAAATCTGCATGACTTTGATTCAACTGAACTTCCTCCTCAGCTGGTTCAGGAAACGTAATTAATTTCAACTTAGCTTCCCACTCGTCTGCTTCTGGGAAAGTCCTCTTCTGACTTGACTCTCCTGCTATGTCTACTGATACTTGAGCAGTTTCAGGAACCTCTATTTCATCTCTCAGAGGTGTACCTGGACCTTCCCTAGATTGCACAGTCGCTGTCTCTGTCAATACAGTCTCTCTTCTTGCTTCTTGAGACTGTATAGTGGTTGTTGGTGCTCTCAACAACTCTTCTTCATCATCAAAAGGATAGGGCACTTTTCAAGTGTGGCTGGCATTAACCCAGTTTGGGACCCCAGCACACTTCACAGCAGTCGTCTTTATGAGTACAACTTGGAATGGCCCCTACCACCTAGGCTCCAGACAAGTCTTACGCACATGCTTCTTGATGAGCACCCAGTCATCAGCTCACAGAATGTGACACTGATCTTGGGATGGTTGCACGGCTGTAACTTCCACCTGGTGAGAGTAAGAGTGGACCACATCAGCCGCACTCTTGGAGTAATCCAGCACCATGTCATCTGTTATATTCACAAGAGTATTTGCAGGAACTTCTGGCAATCTCATTCCTCTGCCCATATGGATTTCCTGGTGAGAGAGACCAGTCTTTCTGTCAGGTGTATTTTGTATGCTCATCAGAACCAAAAGTAACGCATTTGGCCTTTTCAGACTTTTAGATGAACACATTTTTGCAAGTTGAGCCTTCAGAGTACCATTCATTTCCTCCACAAATCCAGAAGCTTCAGGGCAATTGCTACAGTGCAACTTCCTCTCAATGTTTAAGGCTGAACATAGCAATTTTATCAGCTCGTTTTTGTAGTGACTTCCTCTGTCTGATTCGAAAGAGGCTGGAAAAACAAAATGCTGTATCAACTTCCTAGGTAAAAGCTCTGCTACTGTGGGGCTATCATTTATATGTGTAGAGTAAATGTCTCATACACTTGTACCATACTCCGGAGTCTTAGACCATGCAGGGTCTGCATACTAACAACCACATGGGCAATTTTTTAGCACAAAGCGCCACACTTAAGTATGACGACTTCCCTAAACAAACTACATTAGAGTACACAAACTCCCTAATTCTCACATACAGCACAATTCACCTGCAATTTGCTAAAGCACTGCAAGCGCAAACCCTCTCTCAAATGCATATCACTCTAGGAAAACTGGGAACATCTAGAAAACAAGAATTGGCTAAATCAATTTTCCAAATTTCAAACTTTCATCAAGCACTGGTAAAAGCAAATCTCCCAATCATTTCCAAATGGCATTAAAAACAGTACATTTCCCGTCTAATGAGATTAAACCATCCTCTGCGACCAATCTCTGTGGGTGTGTCCAGCCTTATATTTCTTTTTATGTTTTATTTCTAAGGTGACACGTATAGGGTAACCATCTATTACCCTTAGAGGTTAACCTGAATCTTTTGACTCAGATAGGAGTGTGATAACGCCCTAACAATCAAAATTAACAATATCAAATCAATAGACATCAAATTTCAAGTTTGGAGTCAGTAATTTATACACTCCATGACCTATGTGGCCATGAATCACCACACCAGTTTAATAAAGTTCAAACATTTATTGCCCTTTAGATTGACAAAGCTAAGATCCCATAAATCAAATGCAAGACCAAATAATAAAAGTACACAAATAACACAGGCCAAATCATCGGAAGAATCTCAATCTAGACAGAATATTTATCATTAACATTTAAGGACCACAATACAGAATAACAACAATAACAGATGCATGATAGAAAGGGAATGCATTAAGTCATCGCAGATGAATTGTTTACAATCAAATTATACAGAAAATAGTCACATTATAGATTTTGGCATCCCTAACTATTACTCTAATTTGATAAGCATGTTTGGGCTTCATGCAAAAAGAAAAATGAGTCAACATTAAATTTGGAAAACATCTGATTATAGCGCTAACCAAAATAGCGGTTGGATTTTCTAAAGAGAGAAAACATAAAAATCAGTAATAAAAACAAATGCACATTTGGTTCTAACTCTCCTAAATGGATCAGCAAGCAGCGATGTTGTCATCAGTGGAGCATCTGCTGGTCTCCTTCATTGGGCAATGACATAATAGGGAACAGTTTAGTAATGTTTGGCCTTAATGCATCTAAACTCACTGAATCATAGGCAAAGAGCTATGGAACATAACACATCATTTCACTAGCTTAGAAAATGGAAATCTGAGCTTACATCACCTAAACTTTGCTATATTAAAAGCCTAGGACGCAACTAGCTACGTTTCCATTGGTCAAACTATGCGGTGTTTTAGTTTCAACCAGTAAATTCTGATCCACGTTTCAGAAGTATCTTTCTTCATTTTCTGCACTCACGATTGGCTCATCTTCTGTTGCTCCTGATCACCAGTGTCCTCTCAAAAATTACATTTAAGCAGTATAGAAAAACATTACATAAGCTTCCTGCCAAAAACTGAAAGTCAAGCAAGTACAAATATTGCAACATGAAACACAACATTGAGCACTGAAGTCTTTTGTTTAGTTCCTACATTATTATCTCATCTCAGGAAACAAATGCTACAAGCAAGTAACAAAACTTTTCCACAGTGAGGAAGCCACACAAGATGTTGAATAAACATCATTTTGCAGAGTTAACACTTTTAAAACATTGCCTCTGAAAAAATTATTAAAACGTGAGGCCTTTTTAAACCAATGCTCAAACAAACATGAAGAATAAAACATTTAAACTATTAATCCTTCCAGTACATATTAACGTTCATTTCCAGTACATTTAATTATTATTAAACAAAATATATCTTCATTAGACATTATGGGCCTGATTCTAACTTTGGTGGACGGTGTTAAACCGTCCCAAAAGTGGCGGATATACCACCTACCGTATTACGAGTCCATTATATCCTATGGAACTCGTAATACGGTAGGTGGTATATCCGCCACTTTTGGGACGGTTTAACACCGTCCTCCAAAGTTAGAATCAGGCCCTATATTCTCTTATTAATACATTTTGTTTATGATGTCCACCATAACAGCTACACGTTTTTATTTACTAACACTTGATTTCAGTTAGGCCTTTTAATACATGTTATTTCACATTATGTTTAAGTGACGTAATTTTTATTAATAATGTTTGCACTCCAACATTAGTACAAGAATGTGGTACCTGTGGCCATGATGGATATACACCACTTAGATAGCTTACATAAACCCAGACAGCCTGTAACCTTTGGCTGTGGCCATGTTTACTGCCCAAACGTTGTAAATGTGGTGCACAGTCTAAAGCCCTACACTGTGCTAAATACTAAGATGTACCAGTCATCCTTCAAACCACACAAACCACACATATTGCATGCTCTAAAAAATACTAAACTGGTTAACAATATTCAAAGGGCAGCATACACCACGGTTTCTGTTCTGACAACAAGCTAAATTTGATCTTTGCCAGTTGAATGGTTCTTACACTATGTATGAGGTGAAACACCTCCTATGATATTTTAAAGAGATTGCACCTTTGTTAGATATGTACACATTTCCTGTCCTTAATCTCTGACAATTCTTCTCGAAATTATGAATATTGTAAGTCGTGGACGTGCATGTTCATTTGTTGTGAAGATTGCTAATAAAGTTCCTTTTTCATGTTTCTTTCTTGCTCTATGAATTTTGTGTGGATGGGTGTAAGGAAATGCCTCCTTGGCATGGTTACCCCCTGACTTTTTGCCTTTACTGATGCCAAGTTATGATTTGAAAGTGTGCTGAGGCCTGCTAACCAGGCCCCAGCACCAGTGTTCCTTCCATAACCTGTACCTTTGTTTCCAAAATTGGCACACCCTGGCATCCAGGTAAGTCCCTTGTAACTGGTACCCCTGGTACCAAGGGCCCTGATGCCAGGGAAGGTCTCTAAGGGCTGCAGCATGTCTTATGCCACCCTGGGGACCCCTCACTCAGCACAGACACACTGCTTGCCAGCTTGTGTGTGCTAGTGGGGATAAAAAGACTAAGTCGACATGGCACTCCCCTCAGGGTGCCATGCCAACCTCACACTGCCTATAGGTATAGATAAGTCACCCCTCTAGCAGGCCTTACAGCCCTAAGGCAGGTTGCACTATACCATAGGTGAGGGCATAAGTGCATGAGCACTATGCCCCTACAGTGTCTAAGCAAAACCTTAGACATTGTAAGTGCAGGGTAGCCATAAGAGTATATGGTCTGGGAGTCTGTCAGGCACGAACTCCACAGCACCATAATGGCTGCACTGAAAACTGTGAAGTTTGGTATCAAACTTCTCAGCACAATAAATGCACACTGATGCCAGTGTACATTTTATTGTAACATACACCCCAGAGGGCACCTTAGAGGTGCCCCCTGAAACCTTAACCGACTACCAGTGTGGGCTGACTAGTTTTTGCAGCCTGCCACACACCAGACATGTTGCTGGCCACATGGGGAGAGTGCCTTTGTCACTCTGTGGCTAGTAACAAAGCCTGTACTGGGTGGAGGTGCCTCTCACCTCCCCCTGCAGGAACTGTAACACCTGGCGGTGAGCCTCAAAGGCTCACCCCCTTTGTTACAGCACCCCAGGGCACTCCAGCTAGTGGAGTTGCCCGCCCCCTCCGGCCACAGCCCCACTTTTGGCGGCAAGGTCGGAGGAGATAATGAGAAAAACAAGGAAGAGTCACTGGCCAGTCAGGACAGCCCCTAAGATGTCCTGAGCTGAGGTGACTCTGACTTTTAGAAATCCTCCATCTTGCAGATGGAGGACTCCCCCAATAGGATTAGGGATGTGCCCCCCCTCACCTCAGGGAGGAGGCACAAAGAGGGTGTAGCCACCCTCAGGGCTAGTAGCCATTGGCTACTAACCCCCAGACCTAAACACCCCCCTAAATCGAGTATTTAGGGGCTCCCAGAACACAGCAAGATAGATTCCTGCAACCTAAGACGAAGAAGGACTGCTGAGATGAAAGACCTGCAGAGAAGACGGAGACACCAACTGCTTTGGCCCCAGCTCTACCGGCCTGTCTCCCCACTTCTAAAGACACTGCTCCAGCGACGCGTTCCACAGGGTCCAGCGACCTCTGAAGCCTCAGAGGACTACCCTGCATCTAGAAGGACCAAAAACTCCCGAGGACAGCGGCTCTGTTCCACAAAGACTGCAACTTTGCAACAAAGAAGCAACTTTGAAACAACACACGTTTCCCGCCGGAAGAGTGAGACTTTGCACTCTGCCCCCGGCACCCCCGGCACCCCAGGCTCGACTTGAGGAGAACAAACACCACAGGGAGGACTCCCCGGCGACTACGAGACCGTGAGTAGCCAGAGTTGACCCCCCTGAGCCCCCACAGCGATGCCGGCAGAGGGAATCCCAAGGCTCCCCCTGACCGCGACTGCCTGCTTCAAAGACCCGATGCCTGGTAAAGACACTGCACCCGTAGCCCCCAGGACCTGAAGGATCCGACCTCCAGTGCAGGAGCGACCCCCA
The DNA here is from genome assembly GCF_031143425.1 of Pleurodeles waltl. Lineage (NCBI taxonomy): Eukaryota > Metazoa > Chordata > Amphibia > Caudata > Salamandridae > Pleurodeles > Pleurodeles waltl. The sequence continues at coordinate 649,703,526 of NC_090447.1, forward strand.
GGTGGCCCTCCCCATTGCCCAGGTGGTGGCTACCCCGAGGAGCCCCCCCCCTTGCCTGCCTGCATCGCTGAAGAGACCCCTTGGTCTCCCATTGAAACCTATTGCGAACCCGACGCCTGTTTGCACACTGCACCCGGCTGCCCTGTGCCGCTGAGGGTGTACTTTTTGTGCTGACTTGTGTCCCCCCCGGTGCCCTACAAAACACCCCTGGTCTGCCCTCCGAAGACACGGGTACTTACCAGCTGACAGACTGGAACCGGGGCACCCCCTTCTCCATTGAAGCCTATGCGTTTTGGGCACCACCTTGACCTCTGCACCTGACCGGCCCTGAGCTGCTGGTGTGGTAACTTTGGGGTTGCCCTGAACCCCCAACGGTGGCCTACCTTGGACCCAACTTTGAACGCAGTAGGTGGTTTACTTACCTGCAAATCTAACAAACACTTACCTCCCCAGTAACTGTTGAAAATTGCAGTGTCTAGTTTTAAAATAGCTATATGTCATTTGTGTGAAAACTGTATATACTATTTTGCTAATTCAAAGTTCCTAAAGTTCCTAAGTGAAATACCTTTCATTTAAAGTATTGTTTGTAAATCTTGAACCTGTGGTTCTTAAAATAAACTAAGAAAATATATTTTTCTATACCAAAACCTATTGGCCTGGAATTGTCTATGAGTGTGTGTTCCTCATTTATTGTCTGTGTGTGTACAACAAATGCTTAACACTACCCTCTGATAAGCCTACTGCTCGACCACAATACCACAAAATAGAGCATTAGAATTATCTATTTTTGCCACTATCTTACCTCTAAGGGGAACCCTTGGACTCTGTGCATGCTATTTCTTACTTTAAAATAGTACATACAAAGCCAACTTCCTACAATGGGCAAATCCATATTTAAAATAGGTTTCTCTAATCTACCTGCACCCCTCAGCCTTCCTCCAGCACACGATCTTGTCAGAACATTAAATTTGGTACCTTATATATTTTTCTTAATCATTGTTTTACATTGAAATTAACAGATCTGAAAGAGGGAATGCAAATTCTACATACTGAATTAACAATATTTTTTCAGCTGTGTCTTGCTAATCAGTTGCATATTATAACATTTCATTCTCAGATTCAAATACGTGATTTATGGCTCTCAACGTGCCATATTTAAAGGGCTTCATAAAACGTTTGAAGCAGTGTACACCCTTCATCAATAGTTTCAAGTTGGAGTAGTTTTTGACAGCATACTTGATGCTGAGTTTAACTATTTAGGGGTATATTTACAAGAATCTGGCGCTTCAGTGCAGATGCACCAGTTTTCTTGCGTCACACCTACCCCTCCTAACAACACCATGGGAGCACCGTATTTACAATACTGCGCACCATGGTGCATGTTAGGCCAATAGTGTCAAAACTGTTGACACTATTGTGGCACTTTCCTGCACTAGTGTCACAAATTTTAACACTAGTGCAGCAAAGTGCAAGGAGATCCATTGATTCAAATTGGTGTGTCACTTTAATGCCTGCATTGAGCAAGCGTTTAAAATTATAGGCAAAAATTATGCCATTTATGCGGGTGTCCTAACGCCGGAACACCCCCCCTTGCATACCTTATGCCTGTTACAGGCATAATGTGGCGCAAGGGGTAGCAAAGTGACACAATGCATGCATTGCAGCACTTTGTAAATATAGTGCACCAAAAATTGCCTTCTTGAGCCACATTAGCGTACAAAATAATGACACTAGTATGGTGCAAGGAGGCACTAGGGCCTTGTAAATCTGGCTGTGTTTGTTTCTGAATGAAAATTCCCTGCTGGGGGGGGGGGGCAGAATAGACATTCCTGCAAGTATTGTTTACTTTTTCGATTAACTTTACTGATCTTCATTAAACTTAACATTTGTTTTGGCTGCCTGACTGACAGGGTAATGTAGAGTGGTCCAGGATGACCAAGAGAGGCCACATATATAAGCCACTATCAATTTATGTTTATATCGACTCCCAGATTGTGCCACAACCAGAAAATCAACAATGCTGTCTCATTTAGCCAGTGATTCACAATGGATCGCTGGTTGCCTCAATTGATCCACAATGGGTAATGCGTTAAATCACTGTAATTAAATGAAGTAGATTTAGGTGACATAATAATACATCATGTGGTGACATGTGTAATGTCATTGATGATGTCAATTGTTATGCACTATGTAATAATGTTATTTGTGAAATCATCTGTGATGTCATTAGTGAGTTAATGAGCATTATGTGAGGAGACTTAAGATTTCCAGCACAAATGTGTATATTTCTAGGGATTTTGTGATTTGGGGAGTAACCTTAAGGTTACTTGCACTAATGTTTTCAATTATACCTGTAAAATTTGTATACAAACATAGTATGATATTTCTGCTATATAAAGACCCCTATTGATCCTTCAGATAAAGTTGTTACAGGGAATATACAGTGGTCTGTAATAATATACTGTGACAAATAATTCAAGTTTTCAAAACAAAATGGACTTCAGCCTTGTACTGGGTAAAATCATATGATTGTATATAATATTTGTGTGCATGAGTATATGTGCCTGTCTGTACATAATCCCCCAAATAAATGCCAAAGTTTTATACTACGGATCATTGTTAGTGCAAGTAGGGCGTGAACAAACTGAGTGACAGATTTATCATACTTTCACGATATGCAACCCAGCAAGACAACTTGTTGCACTGTGTGAAAGGCAGAGGGCAGAAATGCACCATTTTTACCTACTTGTGGCACATTCCTGACCTCTGTTTGCGCTGGCGCACTATATGCTGCCTTGCACCAGTGCAGGCACTCTTGCAACATGGTGCAAGGATGCTAGCATTGTAGACAGGATTATTTGTGTGCAGGAAGGGCACCTTCCTGCATAAAAATAATCCTCAGAGGCATTTCCCTAATTCTAAGTGTGCTGCAGAACACTTAAAAAGAGAGAAAAAAGAAGAGCAATAAAGACAGTCTCCTCGTTGCATCTCTGGTGGGAAGGCATACAATTCTGATGTATTCCCATGACCTTTATCATTGGTAAATCGGGAAATGTGTCAGAATTCATGGGTGGATGTGTAGAAACACCTACGCTCCACCCATTTAACAACCCCACCACACTTTGTAATGCAAGACAGCGACTTGTGCTGTCTTTCATTACACCAGATTTACTTTGTCATGTAGGGCCATGCAGGGTGGCATTGTGTGGTTTGGAAAATCTGAATCTAGATTTTGAGCCACCCTACATTGCCTTGTGTGGTTCAAGAGGAGTGGAAAACTATGATAAATCCAACTCTAGGTGCTTTGTAGTCATGCACTTTGTGTGTGTTTATTTAAGATATGTTAAACACACCTGCAGCCAAGCTTGAGCTGTAAATCATGCTTAATTGATGTGCAGGGTACATGCCATCAATGGTCTGTGTGACTACAGACTGTTTGCACAATAAAAATGCTTCAAATATTAATTCTATTGTTTGGCTTATGATCCTATTTAGTACATTCGTGAAATTCAGTGTACACAGCCTGTTAAGCAAATTCAGTGTGTGTGTGTACCACTTTGAGAGCATATTCTGTAGCCTAGCTCTGCTAATCACACTTACTGTATGTTTACAAACACTACTGAAATTGTCGACGTCATGTACTTCACAGCGTTTTGGCCTGAATGTGAATTTGTGGTAAGTCGGTGTGCCACCAGCGCTGTGTACTATTCTTGTGACTCAGTTCCTCCAAATATTTCTCACAGACATGGCTTATGGCAGTGTCTTGTGGATATGCATGGAATACAAGCAGTTGAGAAGTACTTCTGATTCTCACTGGAGTCATGTGATAATTACCCATGTGGTACATTGAGATTTCATTGTATTGGATGATGTCTTTATTGGTTTAGTTTAGTCAGTTAGGAGCATATACTACCTGGTGGGATTTTGACTACATGTGAATAGGATGGCAGAGAACAATAGCAGGCTTTGTCCCTTGCCCATTACGCCCTCGCAGCTCTACCCATGATTTGGATGTGTCAAAAGGAGACATCTGCTCTCTCAATACATGTATAACATCTAAAATGCCCATAAGACATTACCTACGTCTTAGAATTCCTATCCAAAAGATGCTTCTTGATGTCTATATGGTTGCTCAGACTTAGGTTTTCACTGCTGTGCAAACAGAGCCCTTTGCTGCATACTGGAAACCGGGTTCGAACACGTTGGTTTCCTCCTTGGAGATGTCGTATTTCTGCTGCTTTCATTGTATTTGGCATTATGGTGTTTGGTTACATAGTATATTATAGAATGTAAGTGGGTAGGTTGATGTATCAGGGTATGCTACAGAGGATTGATGTACAGGACAACATCACTACAAACGCGGGACTTGGGGCTTTTTTGGTTGGGACTCGGTTTATTCGGTTTGGGAACTTGTTTTTACGTTTTATATATTTTGCAAAGCCTAGAAATGTAGGTTTTTTTGTTGAGACGCAATTTGTTTTCTTGAATGTGTTCCCTGTTGTTATTATCTTAATGTGATCCCTGTTCTCGTTTTTCGTGATCCTTTGTTTGAAACCTTCCCTACTTATTACATTTGTATGTGCAGTATCTCTTTCTAAATTTGCCACCTTTTTTGTTGTTCTGTAATTTCTTGCTAACTAAGCATCCTTCTTTTCCACAGCATTGGTGTTGTGCATGTTCCAGCCCCACCACTTTTGAGGCATCCTGCATCCAACCTGTTGTTTTATCGGGTAGTGCAGTGTGCCTCAAGGGTGGTGTGAGTGTATTCTTCTACCCTTGTGGAGTCTGTCTTTTTGTGGCCCGATATGACCAGACAATCATGTGTTTTTGTCCTGTGTCTATTCCTGAGACACACTAGATGTGGAATCCAGCATTCACCTGCAGATCGTGTGTAGGATATGTGTGTGGTGCCTGTGGCCGTGCACTGTGCGTGCATTTCGATTGTGAACTGCATTTAGTATAGTTCACAGTCTTCCAATGACGACACAATAAATGGCCTTTTCCCCGTGAAATCATAAATGGTCTTCATCCTCTGCTAGCAGTACAGTTAGTTATGTTTAATGCATGTTTGGCCCTCTTTCTTCTCAGTCTTCTTCCTCTCCCTCATGACATACATGTCCCACATTTTCCATGACTGTAGTCTTGTATTTCGTTTTCAGAGATTCATTTAGCCTCAATCCAAGTCCGTTCTATTGTCCTCTTTTAAACTCTAGTTTTACATGCCAGTTAATAAGGTGACTCTTAAAGTGAACACTCATTTCTTGGCAGGTTGTAGTTCCAGTTTTACCAGTGCAAAAGCTGCCTGCCTGAGATCAGGTCTACATTGACAGCCAGCGCCCTTGTAGGCCCAATTGCCTCCTCAGCGCCTCCATACTGTGCCTTTTTCAGATTGCACTGTACTGTCAACATCTGGACTCCCTGTGCTCACCCTTTCCCATCAGATAGCCTGTACCTAAAATCCTTAATTTGGTGCTAGTGCCCAGCTTCTGGGGCTAGGAATGGGATTGTGGTGGTACTTATGGGTATGTTAGATTGTTTGGGGATTAAGCTGCAGTGTGAAGAATCGAGTATTTTAAAAGTGGCTGTTAGGATTAGCAACGGGGTAAGTCATAGGGTTAGAACTATGTTAACACTACTAATTTGGTGAAAGTTTGGGTTAGATTAAGACATGGTATGGGGGAAGGTGCAAGTTCAAGTATTAGGTTTACTGCTGGAATAAGGGTTAGTGTTGACACTTGAATGTGGGTTAGATTTGAGGTAAATGACGGGATTAAAGTAAGGTTAGATTTGGGGACTGCTTTAAGGTAAGGGTTAGAGTGCTGACAGATGTAAGGGAAGATGTAAGGCACAGTGTAAGAGAACGATGTAGGAGAATGAATGCACAGGTGGAGAACCAGCTGCTGTGCACAGCTTTTGGCAGCCAACCTCCACACAGGTGCTTAACAATATTTTCTCCTTTTTATATTTTTTCAGCAGCACCTGCCATGGAACCTTTCACCCATGGTACTGCAGTACTGTGTATGCCTCTCCGCTGAAGCTTTCTAAGGTGCTGAGGTACCGTGCGGTGGACTCTTGTGCAGTAACTCCTGCAGGAGTATGATGGTACCTCATGGGAGGGCCACGCTGGGTCCTGCAAGAGTATTGCATTACCAATGGCTTACATGGTTTTTAATTATAACCTATGTTGCAGTACATCTTGCCCCCCCCCCCCACATCCACAAGTGCATGGAAGACAGGGTGTCCCTATCTGGCCCCCTTATATCCTCTCTAAAAAAAATCTATTTCAGGGGAAGGTGACCAAATCCCAGAGGACTGTAATGGTTGCCACAACATTTTAAGAGTCGTGGCCAGTTAATCAGATTTCTCAGTACTACAGAACCCAGACCAGTCCAAGAAAAAAGAGCTCCCTCAGCCAATTTAGAAAGACTTATTTTTGAATTCTCAATCCTGCAGGAGTCCCACAGGCCAAGTGGTTATGCATAACAGGAACTGTTAATATTTCTCATGTTTTGGCAGAGAGCAGCTCCTTTATATAGAGCACCCGACAACACCAGCAACATTCTGAATCTGCACAACTCAAATTACTTTTTTTCTAGCAGAGGTTTAAGCATAGGGTTGCTACAGTATCATCTATGCATTTTACCTATCAAAAGCTATATTACTGTGCCCGGAGTGGTAAAAGACTTTTGTCATTTTTCAGCTCGGTGTGGATGAGACTTTGCTAATCCTATGCTTAAAGACTTTGGGACTGCTTTAGAGTTTGGCGGAAGAGGTTTTTTTTTTTTTCCTTTTTTAAAATTATTATTATTCAAATCAAATTGTACTTTATATCAACCATAAGTCATAAACGTTTGCACATAAAACGATAAAACAAAAAAAATGCATTCATTGTCATTGTGCTTTACATAGCACCACACTTACTTAAAATGAAATTTACATTAAAAGGAGATAACTGTCTGAAGCTATAGTCACTGGGAGTAAAAGGGTCAATCATAGGCCAAGGCCTGCAGTAGTCTGCTATTGTCCATAAGGTAGTCAGTGCAAAGTTAATAGTAAAAAGTGTGGTACAACGATCGAAGATAAAAATGAAAAAAAGACACTCTGGTTACATAATTGTCCATTTGAGTGCCAAAGCTACTAAGACTTTGGCATCATATACTTAGAATTATAGAAATATTTAAGAACCAACAATACAATGAGAATAAAAATAGACTTAGATGTTCTCAATTAATACAATCATCAAAATAAAAACAGGTAATCCGACCCAAAATCTAAAATACTGAGATTGTATTGTGGATTAATATAATGTCATGATAATTCAAATAACATGCTTTGACAAAGAGAACCAGCTACTTGCAGGGTCATACAGGCAAAGCAAATAAAAGGCAGGAATTGTGTTAAAAAAGCACATAGTTTAAACGCGATCAAATCATTAGGGACGTGTACACAGTGTAACAAGAGGCACATGTTGTGGCTTAGAACAACTGACAGATTCATATTAAAATGGCTCACACACAGAACAAATACATGGAGAGAACACCTTACAGCTAACCATAGTGGTAAAGTAACAGAAATAGAAAATAGTTGCCCATTTACTAACTAAAAACTCAGTCCCAAGACCCCATCAAAGCCGCATGGTTAAATAGTTGTTTACCCACATTGCAGGCTAAACACTATGGCCCAATGCTATGATAGCCCTATGATGACTAGACCAAACTGCTGACAGGTATTTAGTGACTGCACTTACTATGTAATGTAGACGGGTGATATTTACAGATTCTGTAAGCATTGGCACGGTCGTATAAAAGCAAGGCTTTGCACAGAAGAATAATTCATTTTTCCCTAGGAATTTTATATAAGGGACAAAAAAAGCAGGTGTTCAGTTGACTCCATACATAAATTAAACATTTTGCATTTGTTGGCCTAGGGGTATTCTGCGACCACCGGGTAGTAAAAGTATTGACTGGTAAATTGCTGTATCTAAACTGGAGAAGTAAATACGGTCATGGGAAGGTAGTGGCAGGTCAAAGAGTTGCTCAGGCCATGGCTCCTGTTTTACGAGCAAAAATTCTGATGTTAAACGATCTACCCCATTACTGTGAAGGATCTGCTCATTGGCCTTCCCCCAGTATCTCAGTTTGACCATTGAAGTAGCATTAGCTGGGATCATGTTGGGCCTCTCCGAAAATTGTGGGAAATCCAAATCATCCCAGACTGATTTCATTTCCCTCAGCCAACTGACCTTTTTCCAGCTACTTTGATTCTTTAATAGATCTTTAACTGCCTCACAAAAATATTCCAATTCCTCTGTCCTCCAGAGGTGGATCCAATATAAGGGGGTCCTCAGACCCACAACGTCTTTAATACTATTCATCCCAAGATCTAATCTAATGGGAATCATCGGAGTACCCATGCCCATCCTAGCTATGTATCTGATAAAATTGTTCTCATTGATTTGTAAAGCATCCTGCTGTCTATAGGAACCCCATATCTCTGCTCCATACAGTGCAGCGCCTCAGATCTGAACTTTGTCGATTTCTACGATGGGGTTTAATGGGGGACTGGCAACAGCTCTAGCTTTACGGCCCAGAGCCCCCTTCTTTGGCATATAATATGCGCTCCTTTTCTAATATGTGCATCCCATCTGCCTGAGCCCACCAGCCTGATCCCTAAATAGTCAAACTCGTTGACCCTGTCCAGTGGATTAGAGTTCATTGATATACTAGCTTTCACTTTCTTCTTTCGCGAACTACAAACCATGCACTTGTTTTTCCTGAAATTGACCTCCAGACCAAAATCTCTGCAAAATAGACAAACTTGATCAACCAAATTTTGCAATCCCAAGAGTGATTTTGCCATAATGATGGTGTCGTCCGCATAAAGTAACCCGGGGATTTTCTGGCCTGCTAACCGAGGTGAGTCATTATTGCAATTTTTTAAATACTTAATACAGCTATTTATATATAAAAGGAAGAGGGTGGGGGCAAAGACACAGCCTTGCCACACTCCTCTCTCAATAATAACTGGATCTGTTAATTCGCCATCCTTGCCACTTCTGATTTGGGCAAAAGTGCCTTCATGAAGTCAGACGTTAAGGTTCAAGAGGCCTCTGGGGACTCCCATATTAGTCAATGTCAGCCATATGTTGTTACAGGGTACCAGATCAAAGGCCGCTCGGAGATCAATGAAAGCCACATATGAATTTCCACCTCCGATGTCCACAGTCCTCCATTTGATTGCTAAAAACCCCAGGACTTGATCTATTGTACTGACCGCAGGTCTAAAACCTGCCTGTAAGTCAGAGATGGCCCCACTCTCTGTAATCCACTCCTCTAACTGAAACATAATCTGCTTCGCAAAGATTTTTTCAAAATTAACAAACAAGCTTATTGGACGGTAGTTGGAGGGATCGCAGGGACTGGCCCTCTTGAAGAAAGGGACTATCTCCACTCTCCTCCATGTACAAAGAATGGGGGCTCCTGTGACAACTGCATTACAGACCTTATTAAGGTAAGGAGTCCAAATATCAGGGTTTGATTTATAGAAGTCATCAGGTATTTTTATCGAGACCCAGGGCCTTTCCCCACTCAAGGGATACTACTGCTGCCTTAGTTTCGGCTAGGGAAAAGTTAATTGGGGGGGCACTAATTTCCCTGATGGTATTCAGCTCTGTAAAATTAGGTTTGTTATTCCCTGAATAAAGTGACCCAAAATGTTTGGCCCATACTACTAGGAGAATCGATGTGCCAGGCAAGGGCCGGGAGTCACCGCTGTCATTTGAAACCAGTTTCCAAAACGTGGAGGCATCGTTGGTTCTCGCAGCCTCCAAGAGAGCAACCCATTGTTTATCTTCCCAGCTTCTTCGTGCCTTAAATAGTTCCAGTCTATAGTTCTCTCTTCACTGTTTTATTGGCTATTATCCCCCTTCTCAAGTCCCTCAATAATTTGTGCTTGGCTTCTCTGCATGATTGGTTGTACCACCTCTCACTACACCTATTTCTCGTTTTGGCAGCGACTTCTTGAAATAAAAAGTTCTTTTAGAGAATTAAATAGTTCCACATGGACAGCCAGGAGCCTGCTGTCATCCTCGCATAAATGAAGGATAAGCTCCATTTGATCTACCAATAGGCTATATATTGCTGAAATGGAGCTCAAGAGGAATTGATAACTTCCCACTTGACATTCTGTTTGTTGTTTGTCGTGGTGAGATACTGAACATAAGCCCCAGAAATAGGGGCCTCTATTATAAGCAACAGACCCCTAATAGATAGAATCAGCGGATCATGGTCGCTTTCTTCATGTTCCTTTATCACTATTTCGACCATATGCCCCCACAAACGAATGTCTAGTAGAAGGTAATCAATATAACTACTATAAGCTCCACGTCTAAAGGTAGGAGAAGGGTTAACATCTGAGCAGGAACGACAGTTGCAAGCACGAAGGCCGTATGCAAGTGTAATATCAACAATTTGATAAGCCGTACTGCTCAGTCTGTGACTTTTATTCATTACTAGTTGCAGGATACCTCAAAAGATGTCCTCTTCTTGGTAAAGCTTTTGAGCCAATGGATAAGGCTCAAAAGAAGTGTTAAAATCCCCTGCAATTAGGATATAATGAGTAGTAAATATACTGGATCAAATATTATCTAGGGCAGTTAGAACATCAGATTCACAATTGCTGCCCACACTCCTGCTATAGATATTCACCAAAATTAGGGTTTTTTCTCTTGGGGTGGGCAATATTAGACCTTGTAAATCAGCACAGCCCATATCCAATTCCTTAACCTGAAACCTGAGGTAACTGCTGACCCATATGAGTAAACCGCCGGAAGGTCTTCCAAAAGACACCTTGCGTGCTGGAACCCAAAAACTCTTAAAACCAAATCTATGCTTGGGCTCCAAGGCCCATGTCTCTTGGAACAGGCAGACTTATGTTCATCTATAAAGGAGCCCCAATCTGGGATACGCATTTTGGATTTAAGACTGGCTATGTTCCAACTAAGAACAGTAACAGGCGTGTCATCCTGGACTTGTGATACAATCTGCGTAGGACTCATAGAGTTCGAATTGCCCATTAGATCTGCCACTGGGCTGCCCACTCTGGCTACCCCAACTTCTTTATCTCTAGAAGCATTGCACGCCCGGTAGATTCAAGTCTGGCCTTGTTCCAGCTAAGAACAGTGACCAGCGTATAATTCTGAGCTGCAGTACAATCTGTGTGGGACTCATGGAGTTCGCATTATCCATTAGTTCTTTCTCTGAGCTGCCCACTCTGGATCTACTTTATCTCTAAGAGTATTGCACTCCCCGGTGGTTGCTCTCGGCCCCCCTTTCCCAGGGATTCCCTGGGTGACTTTGGCTTTGTGTCAATCCGCATCTGAGAGGGAAGATGGAAGTTGCCTGAATTCAGACTGTAGCACATGATACACATGGGAACGGGGGGACCCTTGGAGCCAGGTATCAAATCACTAGGGGTGAGATCACGTACTGGGGAATAAAAGGCTGAGAGTCTACACAGGGAAACCCCTTCTACTAGGGGGCTGACTCTATGAAAGTTTGAAGAAATCTGTTGGACCAAAACAGGTGTCCCATACCAGACTTGTTCAACAGGCCCACCCATCCTACCCTCCTCACCATTAATATCGAGGGTACCATAAAAAATGAAAAATTTGCATTAACATGTAGCCAGATGAATGACTTTGTTTTTCAACTCTGTGTAAGTCTCCACGCTGTTTGCTCAAAGCCTGGGAACATTTGTAATTACAAGCACTTATGGGTAAGATTCTGGATGTAGGTGTAAGACCTCTAACTGGGCATCATGAGTGGTAGATCTGACTCTACCTAACTCCAGGTTCATCACTGGAGGACTTGCTGTTTGATGCTTATGAATGTTGGACAGTCTGGGCATCTTGGACACTAAGTTGGTTGTCGGAAAACCACCAGAGACTCCCCTATAGCAGTAGCTACATCGTTAGGACAACCCTCCACTGAATAACGGCTCAGCCCGGCAATCAAGCCCACCTCAAATTGGCAAGTATGAGTACAGTATCCCTTAGGTGACGTTGGAACCTCAACGAGGTGTGGAGGGCATTACCACCAATGACAGAAGATTGATCCAGAATTGGGAACTGACATTGAGATTGTGGATTAACTTGTGGGATAGCGTTGGGCACGCAGGGCTGAGTAAGCCCCCACAATTTCTCTTCTATAGCTTTTAGACAGAGTTCGATAGGGCGCAACCTTTTAGTGAGCTCCTCCATTATATACTCAAACACCAATGGGCCGGTAGTACTCTCCTGTGGTTTTTCGGACCCATTGCTGCCGATTTGAGATCTAGAGCTGATAATGCCCGTGGTGCTAGCACGCTTATTCCTTGGGATTTTGTCACCACTTTTTCTTTCGCTTTTGTCTCTAGAACTGATGCAGCATCCAAGGGGCCCGGCAATGGTGATACAGGTTCTGTCACAATTACCCTATCCAAAACCACAGAGGGCGTCTCCTGCGCATTGTCAAGATGGTTGACTGGTGGAAGAGCCAAATTTAACTGTGCATGCTGAGGCTGCAAAGGCTGCAAAGACTGTGGAGACTGTAGAGATAGTATTAGAGGAGGTGGAGATAAGGAGATAGGAGCCAATGATGCTGAGATAGATAGATGACGCTCATCCATCTCAATCTCTTTATCTAAAGCTCCAACAGCTTTCTGTAAGAAGCTGTCAAAGGTTTTATAAATTTTGGAGTTGTCTTGGGGGGCCTCCACTTCCTTCTGCCCATCTCTCACTCTCACGCTTTTATACTCTTATACTCGCTAAACCCCTCCTCCCACGAAGGGTACAGCACTTGTTTCGCCTCCAGGAGCCAACTCACACTTGGAACGTTGAGTTGTTAAATTGTAGGGCACCAAGAAACCAAATGATTGAAGCCTGGGGGAAGGAGGGTCTCTATAAATCAGCGAGCAGGCACCTTGCGAGGGGCACATCCAGGACCAGAGGGCATTCACTCACTGACTAACATGAGGGCCCCACCAAGAAAGGCTACGGCTGCACTTCCTCCTACCAACTTCACCGCATGCGCACTTTGCGCCACCAGTCAACTCACCGAAGAGAAGGAGGAGGGACAAGACTTCAGGTACTGCCAAGATTTCTTTGTCTACTACAACTACTACAAATGTCCTGTGCAATGGTCCCTGACTACCAAACTCACTCACTGGGCTTGCGCTGGGCCTCTCGTCAAGCTGGGTCAGCGCTGTTCAACAGAGGCCAGCGGCTATCCCAGCAGCCATCCCAGCACAAACATGTAAACCCCACGGAGTCAAGGGTTGCCAAACATCGACCACAATAGTCGGAACCAGGGCTTTGAGCATTGGGTAAAACGTCCACAAGGCAACACTGTTTCTGAGTTATCCAAGCTCTTGGCAAGGGGTCACATAAGTTCCTCCTCCTAGGGATCCCGGGTACGGGAGAATTGCAGCTCTCGCAATCCAGGAAATAAAAAGGGAAAGTTCTGTTGAGCCGGCAACTGGGGCGCGGGAGGCGCTGTGTGGGGAGACAGGGCACTCAGCTCATCGAATCCAGCTCAGCAGCAGCCCACGAATATCTCAGCGCTGCCCTGGGGAAGTCCGTAGACCATCCATTGTCTGTCTGCACTCCAGCCAGGACAAAGGAGCAGAAAAATCCCCAGGAACACAGGGAAGAGTTACTGCACCACAAATGTGACAGATATCCCATCCACCGTATTACAAGTTCCGTATATGTAATATTTCAGATGGGATATCTCTCACGTTTGTAACAGAGTAACCCCCTGCGCCAAATGATAAATCAGGACCTCTCTTGTAAAAATGACAAAAGGGTTTGTACCGTTCTAGTTTGGTGTGGGGCACTTTGCCAATCCTATGGTTAAAACTATTGCTGCCAGTAGGTATTCTTCCGACCTAGTATCCATAGGAAAAGTTTTTTTTGACTTGTCTATAACTTTGGCGCCTTTTGACGAATCTTCACAAAGGTTTCCCAAAAAAGTGCCCTACTGTGTCTTATTGTGCATGGTATGTTTCGAGTTGATTCGTCAAGCGGGGCCTGAGTAAAAGGGGTTGGTCAAAAAAAGTGTGTTTCTCATGTTAATTCCCATAGGGTCTTTAGACACAACTACAGCCCAAACCGCTGAATGCAATAACACCAAATTTGTCAGTAAGCTTGATCTTGGAGCACAGATTGTGCTTTTTGTTTGGTGTAAATTTGTTCAATATTTTAGAGATTTTTAAAGAAAAAAGAAACATAGATACATGGGCGGAGCCTAAGCACAGATCTCATTGTGAGATCTGATTGGCTGTCAGCACTTCAAGCAGAAAGTACTGTCGTCCATCTTGGGACCAATATACATGATAGCACCTATTCAAATGCATTGGAGTGAAAGGCAGGTTTTGAGGGTCACAAAAAACAGAATGTATAAAGGGTGTGTTAGCGCGCCTGACCTTAAAAAGTAAACTTACAAGGGGAAGCAAATGGGTCGATGAACCTTTTGACCTGTAATTAAGATATTCTTACCATAGCTCCAGTACATAATCAATACACAATAATCAATATTAATCAATAAAATCAATAATCAATGGAGTCAGTAATTGTTACACACCATGACCTTTCAGTCATGAATAACCACACCTTTAGTAAAGTTTAGAATGTTTATTTCCCTATATTAAAAATGCTAGGTCATGTAAATTAATCTAAAAATCAGATGAAACACATACAGAAACAACACTGGTTGTCCAAAGCGGCAGAAGAAACAAAATCTAATCAAAGCTTGAACTACAACACATTCCAAAGTTATGGTGCAAATCAATAGCAAAGTCAACTGCTTCAGCGAAATGAAGTACATGAAGTTCAGCAGAGAAATTCACCAAGCATTAGTCCCTGTATCATAAGTCATTAGGGAGAATCCTTAACTAACGTCAGATTAGCATCAGCATGTTGGGCTTCATGCAAAACAATTTAGTAGAACAAATTTGGAAAAACATCTAACTATGGTTCTATCAAAGTAGCGCAGTTGGTACCTAGAAAGGAAAAGCAAATATGCATGGTAATCACAGTTCGGAATATACCTATCCTCAGGGTGGATCAGCAAAGCAGAATCAGTCTTCGTCCTCAGGACACCAGTCGATCAGCAAAGCATCAGGCTTCAGCATCAGAATTATAAAAGTTCAAAGTCATTAAGCATTAAAGTTAAGCATGTCTCTTATCAAGATGCATAAGAAAGTAATAAGCTTTCGGTAAGGAAAATAAGGGCAAAAGGACTGCATGAAGGCAAGGGCAGAATATCCGAATGAACTGTCTTCTCTCTCTGCAGAGTCATTATATTAAAGTTACGTAAACTATCCCCTAATTCCCTATTGGTCAGTTATTCGTATGTTCACACTCTGCCCAATAAAACTAATATCCCAAATCTATGAATTCTAATATTTCTCCGTTCTCATGTTGTTGATTGGTTCATCTTACGATGTCCTCATCATCCGGCTTTTCAGGTAACAATATTGTTGCAGCTTCTACCCTAGTCAGTATCTTCATTGTTCTTGTCCTGGGAAAGTCAGTCTCACACACATTACACATAAAATGGTGCATTAGCAAGAACATCATCTTTTAGCAGTCGGTTCACATGAAAAGCTTCCGTTATGAGCACGTTTAAACGATACAATAGACATTTCACAGTTTAATTCACTTAGTCAGCTGTTTTATTAAATGCTAAGAAATACAGCTTTTACATGAAGCCTAGCAAAATAGGCCAAGACATTCACTAAGTTAAGGCCTACAATGAATAAAGCTAAAGCTTAATTCATAATCTTCAGTGTGACATATAACTGCATTAGTCTAACATATATTCAATATTACATAATATTTAATAATTGATTAATACATTACGTTAACACCGGTGGCCATTCTTCGTAATCACATTTTCAAATGCATGCATTATTTTTCTACGTTATTACATTTGCTACATAAACTTAATATTCAAAGTATATACACACTCTTTAATACATTTTATTAAAACATCTGCGCTAGCAGGTGATAACAGATTTTAGTTACAATAGAAATCATTTGTTAATGGTACCATACTGAGTTTAGGAATTGTGGTGTTTTTAAAGGTGATTTTACCTGTGAAAAAGCCTTCTGCTGGGATTTCATGAATCGTATTTGCGAGAAAACTGTTTTCTCATGATTTTCCCATAAAAGTTATGGAAGGTATTCCAGATGCTAAAATGAGAGCATATTTTCTGCACATTCACACTATCTTTCTCAGATATATATGAATGGAGTCTGACATTCTCAGTAAAACAAGTACTTCCGACAGGAGCAGCCTGTTAGTTGATTCCATTGTGTTCTACTGCAGCCTCCCAGAGTGTTCTCCATAACAACTAGCGTGCTAACAGTCTTACTTATGGCAAAAGTTTGGTACACCTGAAGCCCTCTTGATTGAATCAAACTGGTAAAGCCTAAATATTTAATTTAGAAAGAAACAACATGAGGGTGTTTATTTTGTCATAGAAATTATGGTTAGTGCTCTAGAAATAAAAATAGGACATGTTTTAAGTGAGTTCTCAAATTTCTTCCTCTTCTATTTCATTAAAACATTTTGACATGCAGACTGAAACATGCACTTTCAACACCAGCCATAGACTGTCAGTTTACTCCTGTAGCTTTAGTAGGTATTCCAATGAGCAACTAGAGTGCTAACAATCTGAGTTTATGCCAAAAGTGTGGCACATCTGAACGCCATCTTGATGAAATCGAAGTGGATAACTGAAAGCATTTTCTCCTGAGGATGCTGCAGTAAATGAGGAACTTAGGGAGCTTCATATCGAATAAGTCGCCTAAGATGGCCATCAGAGGAAAAAGAGCCCAAATGTATCACAAATATCACCCAAATGTAGCCCAACTATAGCCCAATGACAAAAGCATGCAGAAGGCTTATTTTTTGTTTTAGTTTTTGCAGTTTTAGATAGCACAGTCTGGCATCCCACACTTTTGTAACAAATGAAGAATGTTAGCTATCTAGTTGTTCATTAAAATATTGTTGGGAGGCAGAAATCAGGAGCATGGACTCAGATAATTGACGGCAGGGAGCAGGATGCAAAGGCAACAAGTTGACCATGCTGGGCAGGCGGGAGGGACATTGGTTGCACAATAGACCATAGAGGGCCGGGAAAGGGGGCAGGGGCAACAAACCAACCATACAGGACAGACAAGAGAGGCTGTGGCAATATCCCAGACCATTGAGGGCAAAAGTAAGAGACAGTGGCAATACACCCATACATGCCAAAAGACCTGATTGAGGCAGGAGACTCCCAATGTTTTTAAGCTCAAAAGGGCTTTATTTTCTTTGTCTCCTTCCTAAAATCTTCTATTTTTCAATGTAAGTCAATAGGGAAAATCAGTTCCCCCAGGTTTGTGTCTTTTCAAAATCTTCCTCTTACCAAGTTCAAAGTGTTTGTCAAGTATGGTACAGTCGATCACGAAAGTCAGGAGAAATGGTGTTAGGACATGGACTCGGATAACAGAGGGCAGGAGGGAGATGGGCAGGGGCACCAAACTGGCCTTACACTCAGGCCTCAGGTGTTGCAGCAGCACAATACACCACACAGGGTAAGTGGGACGGTAGTGCAGCACAACAGCGCATGGAAAGCAATAGTAAGGGGACAGGGCCATGCACATGGACAACAAAGAACAGAAGGGCACAAGCCAAGGGCAGCAAGCTGAGCATACAAAACAAACAGGAAGGGCCAGTTGCAGTATAATGTGACATGAAGGGCAGGAGGGAGGGTGCCGGGACATGACAACAGACCAGAGAAGGCAGGAGCGAGGAGATAGTGGCCTGCACATGGAAAACGGAGGGAAGACGGTAAGGGGATGCACAGCAGGAGTAGCAAGCTGGCCATGGAGGGCAGGCGGGATGGACACTGGAAGCACAACACACCATGGAGGGCAACAATGAGACTATAATGGCATACATACAGACAAAGGAGGGAAGGTAGAAAGGGTCAGAGGTAGCAAAATGGCCACACAGGGCAGTTGGGAGGGGCTGTGGCAGCATTGAAGACCAATTATGGCAAGCATAGGGTTAGTGGCAGCCTAACAGATATGGCAAGATAGAGGATGAGGGGCATGCACAAAGGACCATGGAGGACAGAAAGGGCGGGTAGGGTCTCAAAGCAGAAAAGGGAGAGCAGAGTAAGTGGCTTCACAACAGACCACGCAGGGCAGGCAGGAGGAGCAGTTGCAGCAAAACAGAGCATAGAGGGCAGAAGGGAGTAGCAGCAAAATGGACCATGGAGGACAGGAGTGAGGGGATAGGGGAACGGAACTCGAACAGGCAGGGTGGAGGTGACAGGGACATGCAGAAGCCATCTGACCGTGCTAGGCAGGGGAAGGGCAGTGGAAGCTCAACAGAACACTCACAGTAGATAGGAGGGGCAGTGGTAGGTCCATGGAACATGGTGGTCAAAAAGGAGGGAACAGGTCTATGCACCCAGAGTGCAGGGGAAAGGAGGGTAGGGGCAGCAAGCTGAGCACTAAGAGGCTAAGCTGGAGGGCAATGATGGGGCATAGAATTGGGCAACAGATGGAGGGAGGAGTGGGCAGGGATATCAAGCGAAATGGAAGGCAGTAGCAGCCCATCGGACCATGCAGGGCAGGAGGGAGGGGGTGCATGGACTAGGACAACAGGGTAGGGAGGACATGGATGGGGCCACAAGCTAATTGTTCAGGGCTGGTCAGAAGGGCAGTAGCAGGACAACTGCCACACAGGACTGTAATGAGGGAGCAGGCGCATGGACTTGGGCAATGGATGAAAATGGAGGAGGGTAGAAGTTGCAATCATGGGGTGGAGCAGCCAATGCAAGGCCAGGTCCTGTGCCCAATCCACCCCCTCCAGTTAATTGCGATGGGCATTTTACTTAATATTTTAAAATTCCTAGAAATTCACTGAAAAAAGGTTACAGGGATGGTATAGTTAGGACACAGAAATAAAACCTTACAAATTCACTAAAAAAACAAAGGTTACAAGGACGTTATAGTTAGGTTGAGGTTTTACATGCACAAAACTATAGAAATTCAGCTGTTATTTCAAGTAACTATAACTCCTGCCCTAAGGCGACTATAACTCATGCTCTCTCCATGCACTGCTAATTAACCCAGATATTACATCACTCATGACATCTTCTGTGACATCATTGATAATATTACTATAACATCTGCAGTACAATTGTTGATAAGGAAATTGTGCAGTATTCCATGAAATTACATAAAAACTCCAAAATATTCAGCAGAGTTCCGCCAACTGGAGGAAAAAATGCATGTTGAATTGCTTGCGATTTAGTGCTGTTAACGTGTTTCTCACTGAAAAATCTGTGTGAATGGCAACATGCCATGCTCAAGAGTGCGCCGCCATTCCAATTGACTGTGCTGCAATGTCAGAAGTAGAAAATCTACCCACAAATCAGCTCTCTGACTGTGACCACTCCTGCGAGCGCTGTTATTTCAAAATCACACCGGAAGGTTTCTTAGTGACCAAAATTCTCACTACGGGGCACCAGATCTCACTTATGCTTGCCAGAGCCTCACATTGCTCCCATTGTCATTGCTTTGCTCGAACTGTTAAAAAGTCACCACGTAGCGATTAGTGGAATTTGGCCTGAACTCTGTGTTGAAACAGTTTTACCGAATTAACAATTTTGTCCAGGCCTAGAGATTTTGTTTGATTTCTTTTTGTAGTGGCTTTGCGGTACATTTACATTTGTATGTCACAATTCAAATAATTTTGACTAGATCATCTAGTTGTCAGGCCAGGTGCAGAGTAGGTTATAATGTTTTAGAAACACCACATGTGAATATTTCAGTTTTGGAAGCATTTTGAGGTGGCTTCATGTCATCCACTGATCAACGGCCCTGAGGCAATTGAACATTTCTGAGTTTCCAATGTCTTTGGGGCTTTCCAGTTTAAGAAGTGTTTGTGTGTCATCTGCATAGTTATAGCATGTGAGCTGCAATTCACTGATCATTGCCAGTAATTACTTCACAAAGATGTTGAAAACATGGGTGAAATTATAGCCTTGAGTGATCCCTGCTTTTGTGAAGTACAGTCTGGATGCGAAGGGGAGGGTGTGTGGGAGTATAGATTACATTTTTCCTGTTTTGAAGGTTGGATGTGATCCAGTCGAGGGAAGTGCCCACTACGCCGACTTCGTACAGTCTTTGGATTAGAGTGGCATGGTCAACTGTGTTAAAGGAAGCTGAAAGGTCCAAGAGAAGTAGTGCAGCGACCTGTTCCAGTCTACTGTGTTTTTAAGGTCATCAAAATGGTGATGAGGGCAGACTCTGTGCCTCTTCCTGGACAGACCCCTGTTTGCAAGTCAGAAAGTATGAGTTATCTTCAAAGAATTGTGACATCTGGGTGAAAGCTGCTCTTTCTATCAGTGTGCCCAGAAGAGATTTGCATAGAGGCTGAGGGTCTAACATCTGAATCATGGCAGTGCTGGCTTAGCCTTCCCTCCTTTAGAGGTGGGATACGTCAGGAAATAGTAACTAGTTATTTTCAGTAAATAATGGCAAACCTGCATTGGGAAGTATATGAAAACATTATTATTTGCATCATTATTGTTAGTATTGTCATACGTATTAATATTTTATTTTTAGTAATGAAGGGCTAACAACTATTAGTATGAAGGCTACCCTTCCAGTGTCTACAATCAAGTATTTATCCTCCTTTAAGTTAGGGTTCCTTTCAAAGTCCACCCTTTTTCAAGCTCCACATCTCGTATTCAGTTAAATGTTGTTCCTGCCTTTGTTATCCAAACTCACTAGTACCCTGTAAACGTGTGGTGTGGGCTAGCAATGGAATATTGTGGTCAGCATATAGTCTGACATAAATATTATAAATATTATGGCCTCAAAATATTTACAAATATATAGCCCCATTAGAGGTAGTAATAGTAGATCTACAACCCAAAGGATGATATTGTGTAAACATTATTTAGTATGTAATATTTGTAACAGTTAATATTTCTCTCCACGATATTCTTACATACTACCGACCACGTAATCGTTATAATGAAAGACATAATAATATGGCTGCATATTCATCTAAGGTCTTGATTACGTGTCTACTGATTTAAGTGCAGGGATAACAAGGGGCCAGAATCTTCAAGGTAATTGAAGGCTTTTACCTGACTGGGGGAGTGAGGCCTTTCCCCCGGTGGTACTGCAGGGGATTGGGCAGGAGCTGGACTGTGCCTGTTCTTTTAGTCACTTTTCCTGCTTTGTGGTCTTACCTGGTGCATGGTAATCCCAAGTGCAGGAACACCGAACCACTCTGGATTGGCCTGAACAACATCATACAGAGGATATCAGTACAACTGACACGTATTTGGATCCTAAGGCAAGACACATTTACCCCACACACAGTGAAATTCAGCTATCTTTTTCTACTACTACTACTTTCCGATTTGAAATATGCTATGCTCCTATTTATTACCTCCGGCGAACATACTCCTGTTTTGCCCTTTGTTTCTTAATTTGCAGTTTCAAAGATTTAGTAGAATAGATACAGAGACATGCATTAAAGAAGTTAAGCAATTTAACAATTGTGTATTAAAATAATCTATAAGATATCATATTCTGTTAAAAAATAGATGTATTCATCTCAATGTCATCTTATCAAGAAGCACAGGAAAGGTAGGAAACGACACACCAGAAAAAGAGAAGAGAAAAGAAAGGGAAAGGCAAGAAATGAAAAAAGAAAAAAAAAACATTACACTCTGTATCAGTTTTTAGATTTTTTTAAAATTATTTGGCAATCATACTTAGGCAAGAACATCAGATACCATACGTGGTGTGGAAGTAATTCACAAAGATTAGAAACATTCTCTTAAGCAATATTAAAGCACTTAAATACCACATTGTTGAACAATAACACCTTCCTGGGAATCCTCAAAATAACTTAAGTGTCATTAGCAAAGACCTAAGAACTAGTTTTTAGGGTGGAACCCTGTCTCATAAACCTAACATCTCCGTGGTAGTACAGCACACAACATATTCCACAGACATCGAACAAAATCACATTAGTACCTGAAACATAAATATTTTTAAGTAGAAAATCCACAGTGTAAGTGTGTTAACGACAGCTATTACTATGAAATGGCTGGATAATGGCTCTCCATTTAAGCAAAAAAGTCTTACTATATAGTGCAGCATCATATACAACCTCTGCAGCATGCATGAGACACGTTGAGCTATGCTTTTAGAGATATCACTTGGAATAGGAATAAAATTAATTCCAAACGTGTTATCTGCTTTTAAAATCGACAAGTCTTTTATTTAAAAAAAAAAAACACAAAAACCCTCAAGTGGCTCAATTATTATACTGTTCTACTGAAATGTATGAGATCTGATACAGCCAAAAGATGCCATACTACCGCAACATGAGGAAATAGACATTTGCGCAACAGGTACTGATCAAGAGAAACATTAAAAAATCATTTGTTAGTGAATATCATCAGCTTGACAATAGCACCTTTTTCATTACATAGTTGTCTAAATGGATGTTGTGACCGTGACAGCTGAATGAGCAATTTCCAGTGACAAACAATCTTACCACCTGTTGTAGGTCACAGGCCTAGTTACTGAAAAGGACTGTTCTTTTAAACCGCAACCCTGCTTACTTCTGGAATCCTCACTGTATCATTGTCCTGTTGCTTACTCAACCCTGCCTAGCCTATCTTTGCATATTGGCATCTCACAAGTGAGCAAAGCTACATGTCCTAACAATCCCTTCCAACCACATTCTGTCCCTTTCTGCTCGTACCGTTGCTCTTAGGCCTTTTGCTCAGGTAATGACATGGCACTGCAATTGTAATTGTTTGCTCCACACAAGCAGTGTACGACTTAACACAAGCACATATCACTTACATTTCTACTGATGTATTGATAGCCTTACTAAGCATAACATAATTTACAAAAACACCGGGTTACAGAAATGAATTTTTGTTTGTAGTGTAATGTTATCATTTTGTCATATTATTAATTAAAGTTTACATTAAAGAGTTCTTCTATGGCATCTCAAGATTTGTTCTGTTGAATGCACACACATCTGCTCTACATGCATAAAGAAGCACTAGTATACTTTGGGCTACACTCAGCACATGCATGTGTTCATACTCTGGAGGATACAGCTTAGAATGTGCCGTATTAATTAACCTACCAAGCCAAACAGGCACACTACTGAACAGAATTGACCTCTTTTAAATTACTTTATTTAATTGTCATCTATTCCTTTAACTATTGCTCAATCTGGGATAAACTAGACTGACAAATGAAAGTAAAATATCTTCAATAGCAACAAGCCAAGCTGGTGTGCGCTATTCACGTCACACTTGTAATTCAAGATGTTTCAGATTACAAATCTATTTTATAGTTTATGATTGACAATATTACATTGTTAAAATGTATAGCATTTCACATTCTTAGACATAAACAAGCGTGGTACACAATTCAAAAGGGCCTAAACACAGCGAGTGAAATTAGAGGAAGGTGGGAAAATGCTGGGGTAAGCATTATTTGTGACAGTTCAAAAACGATATTGCCAGGAAAAGAAGGAATCAAAAAGGGCGATTCCACTGTTAAAGTAAACCAAGAAGAAACCTGGACCAGAAACTAATGGCATTACAAAATATACAAATAGTTCAATTAAATGAAAGAATACTGAAGTGTTCATTTGAAGATCCGCAATTTTAAAGACTGGCACTATTGCCAGGGGTAAAATTTGTGACGGCAGGTCTGCCATGACAGCATGGTCGAAATATCATCATGAGTGTTAATACTCAGTGTGTGGCCAAGCAATGAATGGCATAGGGCGGACGACCCAGGAGCTCAGGAGTGACCAGCCCCATCCGACTCCATTGTGGCCTCTGCATTTACCACCTGGGGGTGGATAGCCCTAGACTGTACCCCCTACGATGACAGAGGCTCCCTGCTGTGGCCCAGTGCTTGAATGGGTGGAAGCGGACAGCAGCCCCCCAGGTGAGGGGGCCGGGGTGAGAAATCCAGCTGCTTTATAGAGGAGCCTATGTATAGTGAGGTCTGCCCGGGTGCTGGGTAAGTATCTACCAGCCCCAAAGCAAGCAAACACCAGCAATGCCTTGGGATCGAAGGGACACCAGTAAAGCTCTGCAGTGGGGTATCGGGTCCCATGGAAGCCATTTAACACTGCGGGCAGCTCATCTTTGGCCCCTGAAGGCAAAGGAGTGAGAACTGAACACAGAGCTCCAGTGGGGTGACAAAGTTTGTTGCAAGGGGGCCTCCTTGAACTGTATCTGGGGAGAGGAGACTACGGGCAGCCCAACCCACCAAATTTAGAGAACAAACACGAGTGGGCCTTGCTGATGCAGTTAGGTGGAAGCACCACAGAGGGCACTAGAAACTAGACATTCTCACTGAAGCACCCTGCTGACTTTGTAATGGGTTTCTGAGTGGTGGCCGCTGCGCCTACCTCCTGGTTGGGAAGGCGAGCCATCCTTCGCAGCCAGCTGGCTGGCCTGGAGACCAGAGTCTTGCGCGTCAGAGCTGGCTTGAGACGGGGTGCCCTTCTGGCTGAGATCTGGTACTCGAGTTGTATAGTGATAAGGCTGATTGCACTATTGTAAAAGAGGTTATATCTATATATGACTCTTCCTTGACAGCCAGCCTGACTCCTTTCACTTTGAAGGAAACCGTGACTGCTATCAGGGCCCAAAAATTAGGAAAGGCACCTGGGTTAGACGGCATTCAGATTTGTTTAAATTGGACTCGAACCACTGGGGTCCATATTTTAATAGGATATCGAATGCCGTCTTGGCAAGTGGAATCTATCCACGGTCGTGAGGGGGAGCAATTATTGTTCCAATATACAAAAATGGGGAGAGGGGCGTTCCCGGAAACTACAGGCCAATTAGCCTCCTGGACAACTTACAAAAGATCTTTTGCTACCAGGTATTAGGCAGGCTTAAAGAGTGGATAGAAGAAAATCAAGTTCTCAGTCATTTACAGGTGGGTTTTAGGCAAAAAGTAAGTACAGTTGATCAGGTTTTTCACTTCCTTACTATCAAATGGGAGGTGGTGGACGTGGACGCAGGGAAGCTCTTTGTGGCGTTTGTAGACCTTAAGTCCGCCTTTGATCTCGTTCCACGTTGTTAGTTGTGGGAGGTTATGAGTAGGGTGGGAGTACCGGGCCCTATTTTAAACCTAATCAAAGATTTGTATTTGGAGAATTATGCCAGAATTCGATGGGGGGCAAAAGGGGAGTTGCCAGCTGAGATCCCAATATATAGAGGGGTCAGGCAGGGATGTGTGTTGGCCCCTACTCTCTTCCTCCTATTCATAACGCGTGCATTCCCTATCTTCTGGACTCCGTTAATGATGCCCCCAGACTAGGTGGGGCCAACACCCCATGTCTTTTGTTTGCAGATGACACCTTGTTATTATTGCAAACTGCTCTTGGGCTGTCTAATTGCTCGAGAAGTTTATGGGTTTCTGCAAAGACTATGGGTTGGAAATCAATACAGCAAAAACCAAATATATGAGATTTGGGGACACAAAACATAAAATGAAGAAACGTATACACCTGGAAGGCGAGGTATTAGAAAGAGTCAGTGATTTTGACTTTTTGGGAATTAAGTTGGAGGATTCACATAAATGGCAGGCTCATTTAACAAAGTCGCTTATTAGCCTAAAACAGAAGTCAGAGGCATTTGGAGATATGCGGCCAGGTCCTCCAGATTTGCTATTACACCTGCCATGGAAATATATAAAGCCCAAGCAAGGAGGGGAACACTATATGGTGCAGAGCTATGGGGCCATTGTAATTTGGAGGATATGGAAAGAGCGGAAAATTATTTTATACAAATGCTATTAAAAGTACCTACTAGTTCCCCTACCTTGCCGATCCGGATGGATCTAAATCTTTATTCCATTTCGCATATTGCTGCGCTAAGACCATTATTATATTGGATTCGGATCTGGTCAGCGGATATTTATATTCCGTATCGAGCCTGGCTGAGTGATCTGATAACCACCCACACTATTAAAAAAGTTAGGTGGTGTAACTATGTTGAGAAAACCCTTACCTAACTTGGGCTGAGAAATTACTGGACAGACCCCTCTCCCCTCCCCAAAAACGCTGCCAAGGTTGTGAAGGACGCATATTGGCTAAATGTACAAGCAGATAAATTATCAGAAGTGCCCAAGTCTGATATGACAAATAATTTCTTACTGCTCAAATGTCATTATGAGTTTGAGCATTACATGGACACAATCTTATCTCCATTTGCGCGAGCACTTTATATTAGATTCAGAATAGAGTCACTCCCTCTATGCACTTTAACTTACAATGGCTGAAGTCTGATAGCCAGTCCAATTTATGCCCAATGGGCTGCGGGATTGCTGAATGTCCCGCCCATGTTCTTTTTCATTGTCCAGCGTACTCCAAGCAGAGGGCTTGCTGGATTGTACCATTTTGCAAATCCATGGGTTTTAGGAATAGGCTAACAGCTCTCAGGATCTGTAAACCAGACCCTAATGTGATTGTGGCATGTTCCATAGCAACATTTTTGGAAGCTATCTTGTATCTCAGACTTAAAGTTTTAAAATGCCACTCATAACGTTGTGCATTATTTGCAAGGGGTTCAGTATTTTGATAATTTATGTATTTATGCATGTTCTATGAAAATTAGCACTAAAGGCGTAACACTGCCGTTTTAGCAATCACTGAGCATACTTGAGTTTTTTAAATCATATTGTATTTTATTATCTTAATCAAAGGATTTTGACCTGCCCTTATATTTTTATATTTTACTCTGTTTTAACTGTTTTTGTATGTGTGCTTTTATGGTATGTTTTTACTGAAATAAAGCGGAATTGAATTGAATTGGTACTCAGCACTTGACTGACGTATCATGGGCAAGAGTATGAAGAAGAAAGATGCGGACCTAGGGTGCCCCTTGTGACCCATCGCTGCACCTGATTGCTCAGAACACATTGCAGCAATACTTGCTGGACAGGAATCCTTCTCTACCATGCTTAAGGATGTGTTGCAGGCCTTTGGTGCATAACAAGAGGCCCTGGAAACCAAAATGGACACACAGCATGGATCTGGGCCTCCTGCTCGATGACCACCGGCGGCTGGTGGAGAGGGTTATAGTGATAGAGAGAGAATTGTCTGAAATGACCCCAGTAGTGGGGGGGCTAGCACTCAGATGAGTTTCCTTGACACCCATCTGAAGACACTTGAGAACAGGGCTGAAGACGCCAAAAATAGGTTGCATCGAAACAATATTAGAGCAGTGGGGCTACCTGAGAAGGCAGAAGGTCTTGATATGGTGCGCTACTTGGAAGACTGGCTCAGTTGAAAGATTGCGCCCAAGGGATTAGCCCCCTTTTTTGTTCTGGAGAGAGCACACAGAGTGCCAGCTAAAACTCCCCCCCCCCAGGTGCACCACCAAGGCAAGATGTGGCATGCTTACTATACTTCAAAGACCATGACTTCATTTTGAAACAGGCTCGCTGGAAGGAGACTCAGATCAAAAAGTGTTCATCTTTCCTGATTTTTCCCGAGCAGTACAGTGCAATGGGCTGCTTTCACAGAGATGAAGAGAAAATTGAGGAAGTTGAGAGAGGCATACTCCATGCAGAAGGTGTGCAGTTTTTCTCCTCACCTCAGGAGGCTTGGTCATCGATGGAGTGTCAGCAGAACCCTGGTCCGAGCCGGGTGCCCGGGGCACAGAAAAGAAGATGTCACCCACGATCCCGGAGACAGAGATCCCAACCTCGGCAGGGACCCCTAAAAGGGAGGAAGCACAATGTGAATGTCAGAGAGTGGTTGAAGTGGTCGTCTCCATTAGTGGCTCAATGTCTGACCCACAGTCTCCATCCCAGCGGGAGACCAAGGTGAGATCCGACTCTGAGATCGAGTCACTCACTTCGGACCATTCTAGTGTGCACCTACTGGTGGTAACCCCCAGAACTACTCATGAACTGATTTGGTGTGTTGCTCCTGTTTTTAGGCCTTGTATGTTTTGAAAGGAGTGGGTTTCTTACTTTAACACTGCTGTGGCTTATTGATCATTACTACTCTGGGTGATCCTATCCCCAGGGTTGAAACGTGCAAAGATGTCTCACACAATAGTTACTGATAGTCAGATGGGTGCCTGAAGTGCCCAGAGAGGGGTGCTGCTGATTTTCAACTAACCAAACACTTGCTGAAGCTCAGAACTTGTTGCTGGTTTATCATTTGGATGGGTGGAGTGTTTCTCCCTGTCTTTGGGTGTGAGTGTTGGGATAGGTTGTTTTTGGTTGTAGATTGGGGCATTGGGGACACCCCCCTGAGTCGACTGATCATTTCTGACACCTGCATTGTGCGTACTGGGTAGATCTGTACTTCCCCCCACCTTCTTGTACTGGGCGTGAAACTCACCGTAGACCCCATTGCCCCACAATGACCCAAGGACATAATTGCAAACTAATTTCTTGGAATGTCCAGGGCATTCATACTATGAATAAAAGGTACAAGGTGTTCTCATATTCACAGAGGCGAGAAGTTAATATTGCCATGTTACAGGAAATGCATCTAACACCCAAAGAGGGTGCTGCACTGCAACGGCAATGGAGGGGGCAATTTTTCTCACAACATTCTCTGCACATGGCAGGGGGACATTGATATGGGTCAGGGCTGATATCCCCTTTTAATCAACATGCTTGGTTATAGATCCTGATGGCAGGTACGTGACTCTGATGAGCAAGCTGAATGGGTGCAACATCTCACTAGTAAATGTGTATGGCCCCAATGTCAATCAAACCGCTTTCTTTGACTGACTGTTGTCCCAACTCTCCACCATACTGGCAGGCACAGTAATAGTTGGGGGAGATTTCAACTGTATGGCGGACCCTGATCTGGAGCACTCCCACCCTCCGCTGCCTGATTCTCTGGCACACCGGATGGCATGAGCATTCCGAGATTGGCAGGACAATAGGGGCCTCAAGGATGTCTGGAGATGTCACAACCCCCAGGAAAGGGATTACTCCTACTCATCACATGAGTTACATGTGCAACTCGATTTCTTTCTTTGTTCCCCAAATGTCCACTCATATGTTGGGGGAGTTGAATACCTATCCTGTGCAATAGCAGATCACAGTCCTGTCTTGCTCCAGTTGAAATGGGCCGGTCCGCTTGCTGGGATCCTTACCTGGAAACTGAAGCCTGAGGCCTTCGAACACTCCCCCATTCCAGGACGCCATACAGGGAAAAATAGTGAGATACTTTGCTGACAATGATAGAGTGACTTAGACCAACCAGATCGAATGGGAGGCATTCAAAGTGGTCATCCGAGGACATTGCATGACAGAATCCATAGGGGTGCGCTCTACCCTTTTGCAAGAAATTACAGCCACAGAATCCCGGCTCCAATCAGTGCAGTTGGACTGCCCGGGATGGCCTGGCTTACATCAAAGTGTCTTAGACGCCCGTTTGGGGGTTGAAGAATACACCGAACGCCTCCGCTCCTTTGACCATAAGGAGTAAAGTATCATTATACATTGAACGTTCCCACACTGAGCGAGACCGAACAGGTCGCTTGCTAGCATGGCTAGCTTGCCCGGCCAGAAAGGGGTTACCAGTAGTGTAGCTGATCACCCCCTAGAGGAACTCTGTGGTGACCCAAGATGCAATCAATGAATATTTCTCTGCATTCTATCAATCCCTATCAAGCACCAGGGGCAGGCGGGTAGCACTTTCCGCACTCCAGCACCCGACGCCTCATTGAGGCTTAGTGGTCCCAGATTTTGAGGCCTATTATTTAGCAGTCCAGCTGTAGTGGCTCACAAGATGGATAACAAGCAGGCACTCCCTTGATGAGCCCATAGATTGTTTCACCCCCTCCCAAAACTCATTGCTGAGACTAGGTCTGAAAATGCCTGGCGCCCCCAATATGCTTCTGCAGGCCCACAGGATGTGGCAGAAATGTTGTGCAAGATGTATGAGAAGGACCAACACCAAGATGTCATACTCCCCTGTGCTGCCTCTCGGTGTTCTCCTGCTGCTCAAGCATGATAATAGATGGGATGAGCTGAACACCTGGACAGAGGCAGGAGTTACTAAGCTGGGTGACCTTTTACTATTATTATTGTACTGTTAGTCATTGGTGATGATGCTTTATTAAAAATGTCAATAAAATCTGTTTGCAAAAAAAAATCTGTGTTAATACTGGTGAAAGACCCCCAATTTTGGAATCCATTTCAAGAATCCACCTAAGAAATGTCCCTTATGAAATGTTGGTAATGGAACTGGGCAGCTCTGTTGAAGCCATTTGCACCAAAAGAGTGCTCCATGCCATGTCCAGCAAATGACTGCTCCCAATGGCTAGGTAAAGGGTGCATCGTGCATCACTAACAGAAACATTGCAAAACATTGGTCTTTATATGGGGCAGCAATCTAAAAAAGAAAGGCAAAGGACCCATTATTGTCATTGTTAGATCTGGCATCCTGTTGCTTCTCCTAACATTTATCCTTCAGACCTGCTGGTTTTACTGGCTTGCTTTTTTCTGGCCCAAGGATACGTCACACTTTACTACTACTTGTGCACTTTCCCTAAAACATGGTAACTTTGGCATGCCCCCAAATGGCATATTTAATTTACTTATCAGTCCTTAGTAAACTGCACTACATGTGCAGAGGGCCGGTATGTTAAATGCTATTAGTATGCCTACAACACTGATTGTGCCACCCTCTTAAGTTGCCCTTTAAACATGACCCAGTCCTTCCAGTCTTTGTGCACACTTTTAAACTGCCATGTCTACCTGGCCAAATAGAACTTTGACCAGGCCCAAACCTTCCTTTTTAATACAAACAAGCCACCACTAAGGTAGGCCCACAGCAGCCCCAAAGGCAGGGTGCACTATATTTAGAATGTTGGACATGTACTTTTAAGTTTTGCATGCCCTGGTAGTGAAAAACCCTCAAATTAATTGGTTGCTACTGATTTTCCAACTTTGGCGCCTGGAAATCATTATTTTCTTACTTTAACCATTTGGTGCCTGCTGCCTATATCTGCTCACATGTCTGCGGTGGGGTGAAGCTGGGCTTTGTGTACCCATCCTAGACAGCCACACATAATGGGAACTTAGGTGTGACCTGATGGGCCTTGATGGCCATCCTGGGCAGGATGGAAGGGATGAGCTGGACACAGCCTCCTTATAACTGAATAGGCCTTGACCTGTCCACACATAAAAGGGCTGCATAATCCCCTGTGAGTTTGGAGCCAGGGCAGGAAGGACAGGGACACTGTGCACTTCAAAGCCATGACTTTGAAGCCTCCCCTGTGCCAACAGGATATAAGTACTGGACTTCTGAGACCACCACTTCAGCACACTTCTGGACCTGTGGATACTCTGTCCGGAAGAAGGGCTGCTGCACTGCTGATGTACACTCTGCTGGACTGCTACTCTGCTGGCCTATTGCTTTGCTATGCTGAGCTACTGCCTACTGCCCTCTTTCCTTGTCTCTCTTGCCATTTAATGAGAAGGACTGGACCTGCATCTCTCAAACACAGAACCCAGAGTGACCCAAAGGGCTAGTTGGTTGGCCTCCTGATCTGAAGTCTCAGGGACATAAAAGACTTCCACCACCCTATTGCTGCACCTGGACTGCCATCTGTGAGTATGACCTGCCATGTGGTGCCACCTCAATACTGGACCCTTGGAAGTGGTCCTATGGTGCTTGTTCCAGCAGAATGGACTCATCCTCTATTGCGGGAGCAGAATTTACGCATCGCCACTATTGTGTGGAGCAGAACCGATGCATCAGAATCGCATTGCTACATCTTTGGACCAGTGCATCGTCTTCAGAATCACCACCGCACAGTCCTTTCCAGGGGGCAAGCTTCTCTCTTCCCTTGACGCCGATGACACACTGCCGCATCACTGCTATTGCATGGATCCAAACAAACGCATTATCTTGACTGTGCAACGCATCCTTGATACCGGTCTTCACATCACATGCCTAGTTGACAGGATCCTCAATGCCGACGTATCAGGTTCTCACCCGCAGCCCCGCAGCCCCGCAGCATCTTGGGACTGATCCAATGCCCCAGCTGTATGAAGCATTTCAGTTTCAGATCCACACAATGTTCTGCAAC
Source organism: Pleurodeles waltl (assembly GCF_031143425.1). Classification (NCBI taxonomy): domain Eukaryota; kingdom Metazoa; phylum Chordata; class Amphibia; order Caudata; family Salamandridae; genus Pleurodeles; species Pleurodeles waltl. The sequence continues at coordinate 649,735,719 of NC_090447.1, forward strand.
CAGGATTTCAGGTTCTTTGGTTCAGCAGGCCTAATTGAATGCCTGTATCTGGGCCATGCTCCATTGCGGATGTCCTGAAACGCTGACTTTGTCCCACACCAGTGCCACTAGATATCCCCAGTTGGTGCTGTTTTATAGTTTATTTTTTTTAAATTCATAGCCCGAGTTCTGCTTCTTGGATTTTTGTCATTTTGGTCTTGTTTTATTTATTAAATTATGTTCTATTTTCCTGACCTGGTGTGAGATTCTTTTTGTGTGGTGTTTTCACTGCTTTTCGTTTTGAAGTATTGCACAAATACTTTACACATTGCCTTTAAGGTAAGTCTGATTGCTCTGTGCCAAGCTACCAGTGGGTGCAAAAATAACAAAGGTTTGGATGGAATGCTTGTATTAATCTTAGCCACTGGCAATCGCTCGGGCCACATCCCAATCCACTGTTTTTTTGCCCACCATGCCACCCCAGTTTGGACCCAGCCATATTCAAATCAATCTTGACCCTGCTCCCCATGGGAACAGTCCATCCCAAACTGCCAGGCCAGATCCTCCCTGGACCGAAAACAAGCATCCTGGGACTGTTTTTTGGGGTATCACCCCTGATCAGACAGATTAGCTTGAATCCAGTGGAACAGTGAGCCAGGAAGCCAGGTTTGGGCCACACCCAGAGCACTAAGGGCTGCAAATGCAAAAATAACAAAGAGGTAAATGGAATGCTTGGATTAATCTCAGCCACTAGCAATCGCCCAGGCCGCATTCCTATACATCATTTTTTTTTTGCCCATCATGCCATCCCAGTTTGCACCCAGCCATATGCAAATCAGTCTTGGTCCTGCTCCCAATGGGAACAGTAAAGCCCGAACTGCCAGACCAGGTCCTCCTTGAACCGGAAACAAGGATCCTGGGACTGGTTTCAGGGTATCACTCCTCATCAGCCAGGCAAGTTTGAATCCAGTGGCACAGTGAGGCCCGAAGCCATGTCTGGCAATACCCAGAGCACTTGGGGCAGCAAATGCAAAAATAACAAAGTGGTGGATGGAATGCTTGAATTAATCTCAGTCACTGGCAATCATTCGGACCCCACGTCTGGGCATACCTAGCGTACTTAGGACCACAAATCCAAATACAATAAAATGATGGATGGAATGCTTGAATTAATCTCAGCCACTGGCAATCGCTTTGGCCATGTGTCAGTCCTTCAGGTTTTGTCTACCATGCCACCTCAGTTTGTACCTGGCCATATGTAAATCAGTCTTGACCCTGCTCCCCATGGGAACAGTCCACCCCAAACTGCCAGGTAAGGTCCTCCTTTGGATGGAAACAAGCATCTTGGGGCCAGTTTCGGGGTATCACCCCTCATCAGCCAGGCTACCCTAAATCCAGTAACACAGCAAGCCTGGGAGCCAAGTCTGGGCATATCCGGTGCAATTAGGGTGGCAAATGCAAATGATGGATGGAATGCTTAAATTAATGTCAGTAGATGTAGCTTGACCGCATTCAATTGCAATTATCCTGAACTGTTGCATTTGGCCCAGTTCAGCGCAACTAGATATCCCCGGTTGGCACTGTTTTACCGTTTATTTTTAAAAAAATCATACCCAAAGTTCTACTTCTTGGATTTTTGTAATTTTGTCTTATTTTATTTATTAAATTCCGTTCTATTTTTCGAATCTGTTGTGGGATCCATTTTGTGTCGTGTTTTTTACTATTTTACTTTTTTTGAAGTGCTGCACAAATACTTTACACATTGCCTTCAGGTTAACCCTGGTTGCTCTGTTCCAAGGTACCAGAGGATGAGCACAGATTTATTTGTGGTTTGTTTGTGCCCTACCCTGACAAGGATTGTGATTGCCACCCCAGTCAACCAACACCCCAATTTCTCATAGTCCTCCATTAAATAAGGTTGTTAGTCAAAAACATTTAAATCCTTAGGGGCATATTCATACTCTGTTTGCGCCGGAATTGCGTCGTTTTTTTGACGCAATTCCGACGCAAAACTAACTCCATATTTATACTTTGGCGTTAGACGCGTCTAGCACCAAAGTCCATGGAGTTTGCGTAATTTTTTAGCGTGGACACCTACTTTGCGTTAATGATATGCAAGGTAGGCGTTCCCGTCTAAAAAAGTGACTCCGAGGCATGTGCGCCGTTTAATACACTCCCGGGCAAAAATGTCGCCCGGGAGTGGGCGGGTCAAAAAAAATGACGTCCAGCCGCTTTTGCGTAGTTTTTTAGCGCCTGGTCAGGGCAGGCGTTATGGGACCTGTGGGCTTTGAAGGAGCCCAGAGGTGCCCTCCCATGCCCCCAGGGACCCCCCCTGTCACCCTTGCCCACCCCAGGAGGACGCCTAAGGATGGAGGGACCCATCCCAGGGAACATAAGGTAAGTTCAGGTAAGTATTAATTTTTTTTTTTTTGTGTGGCATAGGGGGGCCTGATTTGTGCCCCCCTACATGCCACTATGCCCAATGACCATGCCCAGGGGACAGAAGTCCCCTGGCCATGGCCATTGGGCAAGGGGGCATGACTCCTGTCTTTGCTAAGACAGGAGTCATTTCAATGGGGGTTGGGAGTCGGAAAAAATGGCGCAAATCGGGTTGAGGCGATAATTTTGCCTCAGCCTGACTTGCCCCATTTTTTGGCGCCCATGCTCCATATTCCCCTACGCCAGCGCTGCCTGGTGTACGTCATTTTTTTTGACGCACACCAGGCAGCGACGCCGGCTAACGCCGGCTAACGTCATTGAATAAATACAGCGCCCGCATGGCGCTTCAGAATGGCGTTAGCCGGCGTTAGATTTTTTGACGCACAACTGCATTGGCGCAGTTGTGCGTCGAAAAGTATAAATATGGCCCTGAGTGCTTGAATATGAATAGGCCTTGTGGGTGTGATAATTTTCTCCGAGTCTGAGTTTTTGGGGATAACTAGAGGATTTCGATGCTTAGCATACCAAAAACTGCTTTGTCCCAGTTAATACAAGACTTTTTCCCCAGGTTAAATTCCAACAGGTTTAACCTGCAGAAATGTAACAAACGGTGTGAAGTTTATCACACCTTGTAATTACTGTGGGCAATAAACCTCGGCCTGGGGAGAGGGGCCGTGCAGGGTTGGGTTGTCCTAGGGGTTGGACGCAGGGACTGGCTGCAAGCCAAGCCCTGCGACTAACCCCTACTGAGCACGGTAGTTCGCAGTGCAGGGTTTGCTGGTTATAGGGGTTGGCTTGGCCGCATGGCTGGCCACATGCCAGGCCCTACGGCTAACCCCCGCTGAGCACGGCCATGTGCAGCGCAGGGTTGGTTGGTTATAGCGGTTGGTCACGGGGCCTGCCACAGGCCAGACTGTGTGGCCAACCTCAGCTTCACACGACGAAAGCCATGTGCAGCGCAGGGTGGGGCTGTTATAGGGGCTGGGTCCAGGACCTGGCTGCAGGCCAGGCTCTGTGCCCAACTGCTGCTGAGCACCGCCAACATCCGTATGCTACAGTGGTTGGATTAACATGAAAATTACTTCACGTTAAAAAAACTTAGAAATTCACTGAAAAAAACAAAGGTTAGAGGGACGTTATATTTAGGAAATAATTTTAAAAAACTTTAGATATTTACTGAAAAAGCCAAAGGTTACAGGGACGGTATAGTTAGGTTCTGAATTTACTCATACAAAACCACAGAAATGCAGCAGTTATAGTTAGAGGTATTTCAAGTAACTATAACTTGCGCCCTAAGGTAACTATAACTTGCACCCTCACCATGCACAGCTAATTACCCCAGATACTACAGCAATCATGACAACTTCTGTTACTTTCTTGAAGCTGTAAATTAAACATTAAAAGCCACTTTTTAAAGAAAAAGCTGTAGTTACCTTAGAGTGCTTTTGCCGTGCACAGCTAATTACTCCACATTAATCCACATATTATATCATTGATGACATCTTCTATCCCATCTTTCATATTATCACTGCAACATTTGTAATAAAATTATTGATGAGACAACTGTGAATGGCGAAGGTACATGTTATAGTTACTTGAAATAAGTCTAACTGCTGAATTTCTATGGTTTTGTACAAGCAAATTCAGATCCATGTACATGGTAAAAACGTTAATCGTAAATGTATACATGGTAATGATCATTGTTGTAGAGACCGTGTTGTAAAGGCATGCGTGGTAAATGCATGTGTGTTCCACCATACATCCCTACAGTATCAGTAGATTTTTTTCAGGCCAAAGATAGGAATAGACAATGTAAAAAGAAAGTCTGTTAGAAGTTCTGATGAAGGCAAAAAGCTTTGTTCTGGATGTTATTTTGACCTGTTAGGTGCTCTCAGTACCACCGGCACCCCTACACTTTCAACAAGGCAACATGAACATGTTTGGCTTCCATCTCACCGGTCTGAGGGAAAACATTGCCTTTGCTACGGGGAGGATATTAGCACAGTCACATGGCAAAACAAATAATAGTAGCCCCTTGATCCACATAATCTTTCAAATATTTTTTCCTGCTTTTGAGTAGCCAACTTCAGCACCTTCTATAAATTCGAATTTTTCATAGTTTTTCAATGACACATAATTATGCTCCCTACTATGATTATATAATTATAATATAATAAGCATTGCTTCACAGATCAATAAATAATCGATGATATCAGAGTGACTTACTATCAATAATTCCTACACTGTGTAAATGCTACAAGGATCCAACTATATTCTCCAAAATGTAGCTGTCAAATATAACACTATGCAGTCCACACACACCTAAAAATTGCTAATATTATTAGAAAAACAGTGAATAATCCTGAAAACATCTTCACAAATCATGCAGGAGGATGCAACAGGGACAGAACTAACTCTAAGGGCTCAGATTGCAAGGCCAGTGAGGAGGCTGTGGTTAAAGGGGTTTTGGGGCTTGGCTGAAACTGGGCAGAGATCTTCCTACCACTGCACAGACAATAGCAACACATACCACTTTATAAAGCACTCCAGGACTGTGAGGAAAGCAATTCACTCCTGAGTAAAGAAGAGCACATTACTATGAAAAGCACCAGAAGGCACTATTTAGTGTTTTGCACACTTTTATGCAAGCACCACCAACCATAGTATATTGTACCACACAACTCCATGTAGATCGCCAGTCATTAAACATCACTGTACAATGGTCCACAGGCCACTGGAGTGAACACTATAGCTGACATTAGCATAAACCATGCTCGTAATTCAGCATTTTAACTGTCTATTTTATTTTTCTTTCTTCACATATGGCTTCAGAAGTCAGAAGTGAAGCTGTGTGCCTGTCAGGGGGAAGGGGTGATATGGGAGACAGTCTGTGTGAGTATGGCCATAGCTGATGACATAGATAATATAAGGAGTATCATAATACATATATTGTGGACATTCTGATATGATGGCAATCATGCTTTGAGTGGATTATGCCAATGGTGTGGTGGCCACTGGGGAATACAAGCAGGAAAGTAATGATGAATTGCTTATCAGTGTAATTGTGAATGCTGGCATGACCATGAGTACTTTACATACTCAGTAGATGCCAGATCCCAATGGTAATACTGGGATGGCAATGTGTGATTTTGATCCGAGAAGCAATTAGGTTTCTGGACTTGGCATGTATCTATTATATACTGAGAAAATGCTGATGCTGGTATGTCAGTGGTAGTTTCAAACAGTAGGCAGTGTTGATTGAGGCAGGCCAATGAATCTTTACCTAAAGAAGTGACGTTTTAGGAACTGTGATTGAATATGTACTCTATACATGAGAGTGATGGGACATTGGCATCACTGATATTTTTAGCCTGCTGAGCGGTTCTATTGTCTGAACCGTCAAGATAAGTAATCAAAGGAGAGGCATTAGTTTTTATGAACCCTGTCTCCGTGAGTAACCATCTGGCACAACGAATAGCCAAGGTCAATTTGAGCATCAGTAATCACCCCATAAAAGCTGCCAGCTCATACAGAATTCTAGCCCATTCGATAACAACGCTCAGAGGCCAGCTCATTGAGCATTATATTTTAGTACCAAAAAGGAAAACATGGGCGGTATTCTAATGTAATTATCCACAGCATTGAATATCCTAATGCCACTCTGTTAGAAATTGGGTCTCTAGTTGGCAGAGGTACACACCTTTGTCCAAGTAGGGACCACATTCCTAGTCAGGGTAAGTCGCAACACAATCCAAATTATCCTGTACTCACCCTTGGCACAGAGAAGGCAGGCTTAAGAGAGGCAATGTGTAAAGTATTTGTGGTATAACTCATACCGAAAACACCACAAAAGTACATCACGCTAGTTCAGATAAATAGATAATCCTTATCTGACTAAAATAAGGTATAAATGTCAAATATCCACTGTATACAAGATGAGGTATGATTTCTTAAAGATTAAATCCCATTAAAGCATTTAGAATTGCAATAGGTCCAACTGGGGCTATCACAAATTCTTTGACGGAGTCGTTCCCAATAGTCCGATGCCACTGGTGCCGGTCACGGAGTCACACGGATCCCCAGGTACAGTACCTTTGAAAACCAACAAACAAAGACTTGGCTCGGAGTGAGGGGGGTGAGGCGTTGCTGGTGTGGCGTCAGTCCGTTCCAGCATCAGGGGCGGTGAGGTGTTGGTTCCATACTGCGAGGCAGACGAGGCAAGACATCAGTTCCGTCCGGTAGCAGGGGAGCTGATGTGGCGTCGGTAGTGAGGTGACATTTCCTTGTTAGCCGGAGGGATCGATAAATCCAGTCAGTCAAGACGTGATATGTCATATTTGCAATTTCACGATCATACGCAGGATGTCACCGGCATCGTGGTGACATCGGCCTTGCATTGCAGGCTGCAGTTGTTGCATGCAGTGAGGACCACAGAGCAGGCAGCGGTGAAGCGTCGGGCAGTGACATGGGGCAGAAGTTGGTAAACTAGCTAGTAGCTAGTAGATTAAGTCTTTGTTGGCCCTGAGATTCAGAACAGGAGGCAAGCTCAATCCAAGCCCTTGGAGAGGACTTTTGGGGAAGGCAGAGTCCTTCCATCAGAGTTATAGGCCAGCAGGCAGCAGGGCAGCAGTCCTTCTCAGCAAAGCAGTCCAGATGAGTCCTTTGGGCAGCCAGGCAGTCAATCTGACAGAGTCCAGGTGTAGATCCAGAAGTGTCTGATTTGGTGAGGTCCGAGACCCAGTATATATATCCAAAATGCCTTTGAAGTGGAGAAACTTCAAAGAGTGATTTTGAACTGCACAAGTTCCCCTTTTAGCTCAGCCCTGTCTGCCAGGATCCTTGTGGTGGGTTATTATTTCTTTGTGTGAGGGCAGGCCACTGGCCGTTGAAGTGTCAGAGAGAGACCCTCTTCCGTTCCCACCCATGGAGACCCGTTCAGTATGCAGATGAAGTCTGGCTGAGTGCCCTGTGTTTATGGCTGTCTGGGTGGAATGCACAAGAGGAGCTGTCAACCAGCACAGATCAGATGTGGTTTGGAGACACACTGTAAGGCACAGATGGCAATAAGTGCTGATAAATGCCCACTTTCTAAAAGTGGCATTTGTAAAATAGTAATATTAAATCCAACTTCACCATTAAGTAGGATTTTCTATGACCATTCTGGCCATACTAAACATGGCAGGGCTACTCCTCTCAGATCAGAATCTGCCACTTAAAAGTATATAAGGGCAGTTCTAACGCTGGCCCTATGAGAGGAGCAGGCCTCACAGTAGTGGAAAACAAATGTGTGAGATAGTTTCCAGGACATGTAAAAAACACATAAGTGCATGTCTTGCCTTTTACCTACATAGCACCCAATGCCCTATAAGTACCCAGGGCCTACATTAAGAGTGACAATTATGTCGAAAAAGGGTCGTTTAAGCCTTGGGAAGAATTTTAAATGTGAAGCTGAATAGGTAGTGAAAGTGCACACACATGTCTTGAAATGGAAGGCCTGAGGCATGGTTAAGGGGCTACTTATGTGGGTGGCACCAGCTGTGCTGCAGGCCCACTAGTATCATTTAGTTTACAGGTCCTGAGCGCATTTAGTGCACTTTACTTGGGACTTACAGGTAAATTAAATGTCAATTGGGTATGAGCTAATGTTACCATTTTTTAGAGAGAGAGCACATGCACTTTAGCACTGGTTAGCAGTGGTAAAGTGCCCAGAGTCCTAAAGCCAACAAACATGAGGTCAGAAAAAGAGGAGGAGGAAGGCAAAAAGTTTGGGGTAACCCTTCAGAGAGGGACATTTTCCAACACACTCAAACTGGTATATGATGGCAGCAGCTTGCACTTTTTGTATCAATTATAGACAGTATACATTTAGGCATAAACATTTTTAGACTGTGACACTAGTGTGCTAAGAAGTGTATAGGTGATCTGTCCAGGTGTTATATGGAAATAACAATCCGTGAAGGTTGTTTTGGTTGTGAACCTTGGTTGCTGGAGACATTCATGGCTCTTGTTAGTTCCTCAACTTTATCTCACTAGTGTTTCTGTGTAACAAATATTTGCCTGCTGTACACCCAGAACTGAATTTTCATGCACACAGTTTTCATATAGATGCCTGATATCTTACTACTGATACCTGTTATTTTGTGTCCTTTGACAGACAATAAATATGGAAATGTTTCTGGAGATCCCCTTTAGAAGTTTTTTTTTAAACTGCAGCTCTTTAGCCAACATATTTGTCCATTTGGCCGAAGTTATTTTTAAAATAACATTCCCCCAAGCACCTTTCAGGGTGGTTAGCATAATATATATCTTGAGTTAAATCATTTTTAGTGGCTGTGTTTGGTTCAGACTCTCCCCATGCATGGAATATGTGGCTTTAGAACTCCACGCACCCATGATCTGGCAAGAATATTTGAATAATTATCTTGCTCCCTCAGGTAAATGGCTCTGAGTCTGAAGAGTAGGTGACAACTTACTCCTTAAAACATGCATCTTGGTCTTAGTCATAAAAGCAAAGCATAAAACATGTCATATTGTGCTATACTGCTCTGAATTCATCCAGTGACACTTTTGAAGTCAAATAAGTACTACCATACATACACACTAGGGGCCTGATGTACAAAGCCAGCCTGTTTGCATTTCTTAATGGCCCGAATTGGTATTTTGGGCCATAAAGAAATGTGGACTGGTCTTTTCTAATATACAAAGCCCTTTTAGGAATTGCAAATTGCGATTTCTAACTGTAGAAATCGCAATTTGCGATTTCCATTTTCTATTTGCATTTCCTATTCTGATGTACCATGCATTTCCAAAATGCGATTTGGGCATTTGGCGATGCAATTACTACTGATTTCTTAGTACCGATTTCATAAAAGCAATTGCTACTTTGTAGGAATCGCTATTAGGAAATTGCTATCTTTGTACATAGCATTTTGCATTTCTGAAATAGTGATTTCCATGAAGTCACTATGTAGAAGAAATGCAAAATTGCATTTTCGTACATCTGTCCCTAGATCCAAGAGAAATCTTCTTCACTCAGATTTTAAATATCAGCGGATATTTAGCTTTTTGCATTGGTTCACAGAACAGCAATCCATCTTGCGCTTAAGGTTTAACAAGGTGCAATGAGCGTCCGGCACTTCTCTTCCCTTTTTAGGGGTTGATTTCGAGTCGCACGGTAAAAACAAGCAGGTAAACTTGCATGTGAAAATAGTGTTACTGTGAGTAACATTGAAATTATGAGTTAAACCCCTTCAAATTTCTGTATTTTTTACATAATCAGGCCCCAGCGCTATTGGGGTGTTACAGAGGAAGGCATCAGCCCAACTTTCGAAATACCACTAGTAATAGTAAATCTTGCACATAGAAATTATTTCATATAAATGTGAAATACTGTGAATTTGAGAGATGTTTTAAATATCCTCTTTTAGACTTTAAAGAGTAACATATGGTATTTGTGGCCTTGCCTTTACATCACTACAAATGGTAAATTAACAATTTAATTAATCAGTACTAGTTCACCGAGAAGAATATGGCTTATGATTTCTGGAACTCTGATCATTAAGCACCGGAAATGCAGTCTTACATTAAAAATCTGCTATGTTGGATTTGTCAATTGACAGCTAACAATGACATTCGTAAGTCGCATCAGAGAATCATCAAATGGATTTCATACTTGGTGCTGCTTCTAAAAGACCATGTTTAAAAAATGCACACAATATCAGAATAATACTGGCCATAGTTTTTGTCATACTTCATAGACCATTTGAATGGCAGTTCTCAGTGCGTTGTCAGAATGATTCAAAGAGAAAGCACAGAAGGAGTTCGTGTGAACAAATGTTATCTTGACAGCTCTTTTTACATTACTGGTAGCTGTAAACAAAGACCTGGAAAATTTTACAAATTACATCAAAACAATACATGCTTACTACAGCAAGCTTTGTAAAAGCGAAAAGATGTGGCTTTTATATAGTAAAATGTATCTTGGTGCCTACCAGCAATGGCTTAGTACGGCCAATGGAAAATTTAAGATGAGCGTTGCAGTACCACAATATTGTAGTCGTAATATAGCCTGGTGAAAATGTTACAGCCTAAATATTGTTTACAGACATATTGCTCCACTGGAGTTAATAATAGAAAATCTACATTGAGTCATATAATATTTTCTGAACAATATTTAGAACTCGATATTTATGTCTGCTGTACTCTGATGTACAACCACGGTAAGCACTATAGCTGTGTGGCTTCAGCATGTCAAAGTTGTCCAATAACAATGGAATGCTGGTCCAGCTCCAGTTTTCCATTCAAATGCACTGGCCTGACTGGGGGAGGACTAACAGAAGGTGTGGGAAACAAATGTATAAAGTGAAGTTGGACCCTAAAAGAGGATGACTTGAGCACCAAAAAGGGCATGACTGTCACCGAATTCCAACCTTAAAGAAGTCTACCTCTATAGTTTTATAGAATAGAGGTGTTTGTGACTTCGCCAGGGTCCGCCTTTGCCTCACCATGCCAGATCCTCTGACTGGCATCAGGTGGCAGAATAAGCCGTGCGAATAGTGGAACGGCGGAACCGAACAAAGTACAGCTCTGGAGAAAGAGAGATTGGCAGGACAGAAAAAGCGGAAGTCAAGAAGAGGAGATGGGAGAGCCGGGGAAAATGAAGGGAACAAAAGAAGAAGGAAGAGGAGAGTCATAGTAAGAAGGCAAAGTAAGAGAAGCGGACAAGAAGATGATATTGACCTTGGATTAAAGAGAAAAATAATAAGGAAGGAAGGAGGGTGGATAATGTAAAAGCAGTGGAAAAGAAGGAGAAAGGGAGAGCATACACTGAAATGACAACAGAAAGGTTTATACCTAAAACACTTTATTTAAGAAAAGCTCTTTCTATGCCACATATTTTAGGCTTCTGTATTAACTGTTTAGAACAACGTTGTTGGTAATAATCACTTTGTTTGTAGATTGATTTGTTTTTATTTCCTAGATTTTCAGTGTAACATATAGAATGATATTTTCCATCTGAAGTGAAAATCTATATTATTGTGCAACTATTCATATGTGTGAGTTTTACACCAAAAAAAAATCAATGAAGAAATGTACACTGCAGAATATTACGTAAAAGAATGAAAGCTCACGCCTATAAGGCAATTAAAAAGTAAACAAAAGTAAAATTGGAAGAGATTAGAGTTTGATTGGGTTGCCATTATGTCAAGATAGCTTTCTCTTTGTAACAACTCAATAGAATGCAGTAAGAACAGTACAAAAGCAGAAGCCATTATAACTGTTCCACCCTTGCACCAATACGGTCCTCATCTTGCATTACAGTCGTGAAGCATTATGTTTCCAATTACTCCATGGCTACTTTCTATAATACCAATGAAATGTTCTCCACCTACTTGGGGTAAAAAGTGTCCCTACACAAAAACACAAGATAAAAATAGAGATTTATTAGCCATAACACAGAAATGGAAAAGCAAAAAAGTAGTGACATATGAAACTCCATCTGAATACATTCTTGATGAATTAGTACAATACACCAGAAGCACTTTGATACTAGATTTAAGAAGCTGCTTATGCTCTAACAATTTTCTTTTACTCAAATCATCTTCACCACCCTAATCGTTCCTCTTTAGAATTACTTTAGCAGCCCAAGCCGGTTAGCTAGTGAAAAAGACTAATTATGTTCACTTAAGATATATTCTGTAGTCTATCTTTCTTGAAGGTGGGAACTTTGTTAATTGAAATGTGGAATACGCTGGCACTTCCTACCCTAAGGTATTCCCTACTGACATTTGGTATACAAATCCCAAAGTTTACTGTTCTTCTAGATATAGGGCAGTTCTATCTCCTTAATTGTTAACTTCCAATAGAACAACCAAACTTTATTTTCTTAAACATGTTTAGGGAGATTTTCTTGTGGCTGAATGGTTAGCACTTAGATCTGCCATGCATGAAATACAAATTCTAATGTTGAGTTTGGTGTAGTTGGTGGAACATATGTTTCAGCTGCCAGTGCTTCTCCACTGGGAGAAGAGAGCATACATAAACTACTTCCACAGCAATACCCAGACAGGACTGCCTCTATTATTACATTGTGATACACAGTAAATTCAGAACCACTGAAGGAACACATTTCAGGGGGTTGCAGAACCAGGTACAGCTGATAAGGAGTGTAAGAGTCTCATTTTTAAGCCTTGCGTTATCAAGGACATTTTGATTTTGCTAAAACTATATGTGTAATATACTTACAACACTCGTTATCCAATGGTCTATTGTGTCATTAACAATTTTCTTTTACCCACTTCAATGGGCCAGCCCACTTCAATCATTGATTAACTTCACTATAAATTACAGCATTCAGCCCTTTCACAAGGAGCACATCCACACACAAATTGTTTCCCTTCAGCCCCAGGCACTATTGTGGCACTTTTGAAAACAAAAATATTTTCCTCATCGCCTATATTTTCTTTTTTACATTATTGAGGGCCTCATAGCTTCCCCATCAATAAAGTTTTGCAAAACCATGACACAAATATGCCAAAGCAAAAACTACTGACTTTGCCAATGCTTGTTCATCAGTAGAATGTAGAATAGGGGCATATGTAGGTGAGCAAGGAAGACTGTTTCTAATTCCAAACTAAAATGTTTCTCAGGTAAATTTTCGAGATGGAAAAAAAAGAGTATACAAAAAACTGTAACTGTTTAGCATGCTGAATAGTCAAGGATGAGTTTAGACTGCATTTGGACACATATGAATGCAAGGTTCAACATCTTGGGTGCCTGAGGATGTAAATTCACTGCATGCTATAAATAGTTTTTCACTATGTATGTATTTCCTTCACAGGATGCTAATTGTATTGCTTTACATTGTAGTTGGATTTATGTTTGATTTATGTAGTGCTTACTATCCCTGGTGAGCATTTGAAGTGCTTTACAGTCACTTCAAAGGGTCAAGAGCAGTACGCTCCTCCAGAACCCATGGTTAGTGATTAATGCAGTGGAGATCGTTTTTTCTCGGTTATTGGGAGTAATCTTTTGCCCTCATTGAGGCCATTCCATGATTTTACTCCTTTCTCCTTCTGTGATACTTTACTGTAGAAACATCTTGGAACATGCTGGTAACCTGTTCTACATTAAAGGTGTCTAGCCTTCCTTGGATAAAAACACTAAAATATTAAACATAGGCTCCTGATAGATTTTAATTGTTTAATCAAAGTTCCATACATGAGTTCTAAACATGCTGAGTTGATCTTTATAAAAAGTATAGACCTGAACTAGCTTCAAAAGCCCTACCAGCATTAGCTTTCTGCCTTTCACTAGCAGTAGAAGGTCAGGTGAGGCATTTCCTATTTTCTTTTTAATAACCTAAGAAGTTATGTTGTGAATGATAAGACTGTTGAGCATTCAAGGATGAAAGGATAATGGTTATCACATATTTCAGCTCAGTTTTTGAGGGTTTTACAGGAATATTCAAAAGTCCATACAGTCTTTCAGCAGTCAGATCACCCTCGTGTGCACCCACTACATCTCATTATAGAGGTAGACTTTCCGATACAAAGAGCAGCAATAATTTTCTGCTCAGACCAGTAGCGAGAGAAATTGCACACTTAGCATAAAAAATCCACACAACCATGTATGACTTGAAAGGGACAGAAAAAACACCTGGCACAAGTTTGTCATTATGTGGTGAAATAAGTGTTTGCTTTGTGGGTTTTTTCCATTTACCTGGATTGTGTCTACTCAAAGTTGAATAGAAATCATCAGTTGAATTTGAAATGTTTATATATTTATGTTGACTTTGTTTAATATTAGAAATTGTTAATTTGTTTGTCAAATTGCAGCGTTGCTTGAGCTATCGTTTTCAATAAACTACGGCCCATATTTAAGGTTTTTGCTCTGCAGGGCAGCGCAGCAAGTCACCTTGCTGCACTCCTATGTACCACAGGGAAAGGGCAGGAATGCACTGTAATAATCCAGTATAGTGTATTACTGGCCTTTCCCCCAGCCCTGGTACCCTTTTTGGCTGCCCAGCGTCATGGAACAGGGGTGCCTGCCCTGCATGCAGGATTGTTTTGTGCAGGAAGGTGCACCTTTTTGGTGCATTCCCAGGTCTGCAGGCTCCTGTAAAGCTAGGAATGCTTCAAAATCCAAGGATGTTGCATGGTAACCCTCCCACAACACCCATGGAAATGCCTCCCTGGTGCAGAGTGATATAACACAGTGATTTGTGCTGCGTTAGATTACTCAAGATTTATGAAGCCACACAGGACAATACAAGGTGGTCTTGCGTGGCTTCATTAATCTCACTTAAGGTTTGCATCGCTCTTGCATTTATTTGTGTGGTGCAGGAGTGACGTAAACCAGGCCATAAATATGGCCCTGGGTGTGGTACTAAACAGGATTTGATTGTCTGCTAATTAGGGTGATATGATCCTAAGATCAAGTATTGATGAGTACTCATAATTCATAGAACAGTCAGCTTCACAGGAGGTCCCAGCAGGTGGACTTTAGTGTGTATTGTTACCATTATCTGGGGTATCCCAGAATGCCTACATAAGAAATCTCTGTCTCCTTTGTTTGGAGGTACCAAAATTGACATCAGGAAGGAAAAACAGATTCAGAATATATCTTCCAACTCAGTTTGTTTTCCAGTGTGAAATACCTGCATAGTCATGCCACTAGGTCACAGAGTAAGATTACAGGCATCTCAGGGAACCAATATCCAACTACGTAGATTTAAATATTATTCATCTTGTTTCATTCTGATATCCTGTAGTCTTTGGACTCTTGTAAGAGACACCCATTTTACTACTTTGAATAGGATGATGAACATACATTACCTGTGCTAAATGGAACAATCTGCATTCCAATGGAAATAGTTTGTGGTAATAGAAGCATACTACAAAGAAAAAATCAAAATCAAAACGTTTCCTACAAGCCGGTCCCTCTTCAAGTGCCCTCATCAATGTGAGGACTCCAGCATCTCTGAGGTGGGTTGTCCTCTGGTAGGGAGACTAAGGGGGTCATTCCGACCCCGGCGGGCAGTGCCCGCCGGGCGGAAACCGCCCAAACACCGCCCCGCGGTCAAATGACCGCGTGGAGCATTCCAACCTTCCCGCTGGGCCGGCGGGTGATCTTCAAAAGATCGCCCGCTGGCCCAGCGGGAAAGCCCCAGCAAAGATGGAGCCGGCGGATTTGCTGGGGTGCGACGGGTGCAGTTGCACCTGTCGCGATTTTCAGTGTCTGCCAAGCAGACACTGAAAATCTTAATGGGGCCCTGTTAGGGGGCCCCTGCAGTGCCCATGCCAGTGGCATGGGCACTGCAGGGGCCCCCAGGGGCCCCACGACACCCGTTCCCGCAAGCCTCTTCCTGGCGGTGTAAACCGCCAGGAACAGGCTGGCGGGAAGGGGGTCGGAATCCCCATGGCGGCGCTGCATGTGGGGCAGGGGAAAACCGGCGGGAAACCGCTGGTTCCCCTTTTCTGACCGCGGCTTTAACGCTGCGGTCAGAATTGCCCCGGAAGCACCGCCAGCCTGTTGGCAGTGCTTCCTCTGCCCTCTGCTCTGGCGGTTACAAACCGCCAGGGTCAGAATGAGGGCCTAAATTTTGTGCTATTCCTTTGATTCTCACATTTACAAGATTATCTGTGGAGCATGTGAATATTCCTTAAACTAATCAACTTTGATGTTTTTTTGTTAAAGAACAATTTTATTTATATTTGCAATCATTCTGACAGCTGGTTGATAGAAATCTACTCCCAAAGACGCCCCACTACATTTCAAATGTTAGCTTTATTTTAAACTAACCACGATTTCCAGGAATAGGCTCCAGAAACTTGATTAGTCACTGTTTGCCGATTGTGATTCTGGAAAACTATGTGAATTCTGCTTCATGAGTATGTGAAGTTATTTTTGCATTTGTGTACACATACATAAACTGTAATTAAGGATCACATTGATTCAATTACACACTGAAACTTTATTTTTCCTCCATGGGAAACATATTTTTTCTTAGAGAAATCTGTTCCTCAATATCCCAATCAATTTAGAAGGGTTTACCTTTCGATTCCCACTCAGAAACACATTTAGGCGTAAATCTTCTACTGTCTCCAGAGTGGGACAGGGCAATGGAAAGGTTTAGTAAAAATATATTTTCCAGAGCATATCCTTAATGAAAGATCCACTCCCCGATCATGGTAAAATATTTGCTGAAACAAAAAAAAAAAATATGTTGAAACATATCTTTGTGTAAATTCACAATTTGTGAACGACACACATATGTTTATGTTCATAAAACATCACACATAGATTTATGTCTGTTAAATGGCTTGGTAAATTAGGCCTATGGTGTGGATTATTTTTCTGGTTTGAGTATTTTAGAAAAATACCATGCTGATATTGTGTGTATAATTTATATTCATATTCACTTTGAGATGATTTCTTAATAGTAGTACCTGTGTTAGCAGTAATAGTGTTAACTGAGTTCAGTGATATTCATACAACAGATGCCTAAACCACAATATATACATTAATTTTTCACTTGTGTATCTATCAGGAGTTATAACTTGTGTGAGTATTAACTGAACTAGTTTTACTTTAGATGCAAATACAAAACTTCAATGTTTGGCATACATCAAGCAAGTTCAGAGTTTAGAAGCCCATGATGGCCACTTGAATAGTAAAAATAAAAATAAATTGTATTAATAGCTAGTTTTGACATAGAGCTCCATGCCACACCTCTGTTGTCTCCAAGCTGTCTCCAAGCACTTGCTTTAACAGATGTTATAACTAACTAAATGATATTACTCAATGTATTGACCTCGGAAGGATAGAAAGCTAAGCCTGCCTTTCTGAGATTCCAATTTATAATCTGTAGAACACCTTATTAGGCAGTGAAAGTTATTCCGCTCACTGAACTAATGAGCTAACTTGAATAGGTTAATCACCATCAGGGCAACATTACAACATAAACACATTATGTATCAAAAGCTACATGGATTATGAAACATACAAGAAAAGCACTAATACTCACAGGCAAATAGTTTGCCATGAAGCTGCATAGCTCCCGGATAAAAGGAGCCATCTAAAAGATGCTCACAAAGCTATTTAAAATGGTCCATAACTTCTCCCCCGCCTATGTACAAACATACCAACAGCTATACACTCACCAGTTATTAATGATACACCAACGAGAATTTGCTGGGAACACCAAAACTACCATGTGCAATGTTAAGAATACAGTCTCTATATGTTCTAGTCCCCTATTACTGAAACTCTATACCTCCCGAGTTTAGAGTTATCCCTTTACACATTGAGTTCAAACTACCCCGGAGTGCCAACTTTTGGAACTGTAATGAATATGGACAGATTTTGCAGGAAAATTGTTAGTGGGTGTTTTCTGAAAGTCTACTATTAACTTGCCTGAATGTGCTCATGATGGCTGTCTGTCCATAATGGTTCAATACTTGTCGCCTCTGCTTGATATTATTCATACATCTTTCTGCCTATCAAGTTGTTTGCCACTGCTGTAGTTATGTGCAACATTTTTGCTACATATATCTTGTGGCTCATGAAAAATAAATTCCTCAGTAAGTATCCTCAACAGCCCACATGGTAACCGGAGGCTTCTCAAGGTCCCAAGTGAGTATTATTGTTAACAACGTTGACAGTCCCGTTAGGAAATGTTACCACATTCGCAGCTTTTAGTAGAAGCTCCAGCCAAGCAAAGCATAACACTAAATATTGGCAGAAAATATATTTTTCCCAAAGTCTTTATTCTGAGACTTAAAGACAAAACATGACATAATTTCGCTGTCACGTTGGCATATGCGCCTTTCATTTAAAGTTTTGTTCTTCCATCACCAGAAGTCACATCTATAAAACCCATTTGATTAAGGGTGACAATGCCTAAAAGCAGGAGAGTTTTAAAATGAGGTAGGATAATGCATATGTAGCAGAGACAAATAGGGGTCATCTACTTGTTTGCCAAATTTTAGCTTACTTTGTGAACTTACACATTGGCATATATGTTATTACAAGTGGTAATCTTGAATGCCAATTAGAACATTCTGCCCCTCAGTGGCAGAATGTTCTAATAGCCTTAGAGCCCCCTGTAGCGGGCCCTACTGGCAATTAAAGGACCGCTTCCTTGTTAAAGATCCTCGCTGACGCTGGAGTGAGGCTTTTATGGCCGGTAAAGCCTGCTACGGTGGGTCTAATGCTATATTATGACACTATTTTATCATACCTCTGTTTAACTAATTTGTACAGTGCTGAACATGACCCCCAGATTTTTTACCTTTTCCCTCTACTTTTTGATGAATTCCTTTTTGCTAGCTGTAAGATTCTGAGAACTTTATCACTGCTACCCAGTGCTAAGGAGCAGGTCCTCTGTACTCTAAACATGGTGGTGTTGGCTGATCCACAATTGGCATATTTAATTTATTTGTAAATCCCTAGTAAAGTGTACTATATGTGCCCAGGGCCTGCACATGAAATGCTACTAGTGGGCCTGCAGCACTAATTGTGCCACCCACAACAGTAGCCCTTTAAACATGTCTCAGACCGCCACTGCAGAGCCTGTGTGTTTAATTTTAAACTGCTTTTTCAACCTGACAAGCCCAGCCACTTGCCAGGCCCAAACCTTCCTTTTTATTACATGTAAGTCACCCCTAAGGTAGGCCCTAGCTAGCCCCTGGGGCAGGGTGCAGTGTATTTAAAAAGGTGGACCCGTACTTATATGTTTAACATGTCCTGGTAGTGAAAAACTATTACATTATTTTGTTCCCTACTGCAAGGCATTTGTCCCCACAGGCTAACATTGGGATTACCTTGATACAGTTTATAAGTGTAATTTCCAATTGAGAAAATATATAGGTGCCTATGGACTTGCAATTTAAAATTAAAACATATGGCGAAGTCGGATTTTAAATTGTAAATCTGAAAATGCCACATTTAGCAAGTTTGGATGCTCTTACTTGAAGCATTCTATGCATCTGCCTGTATCTGAATGCAGATCTAGGGTGGGTGGGTGACAGATGGGCTTTGTGGATTCCCTCTAGACAGCCACACACAAAGGAAACTGGAATGTGACATTTGCATCCTGATGGCCCATCACCAGGTGATGCACCTTCCTGGGCTAGATGGGAGAGAGGAGCTGACTCACCTGAATAGGGCTTTTCCTGTTCTCACACAAAAGGGGCTGCTTAACCCCCTGTAGAGTGTTTGGATCTAGGGAAGGAAGGGAAGGGACATTGTGCACTTCAAAGGCCTCTCTTTAAAGACTCCCCCACTTCATTGGCTCAACTGGATATAAGTACTGGACCCCACCTCCCACCAAATCAGTACTCTTCTGGTTCTGAGGACAGGAAGCCAGAAGGTACTGCCACTCTACTCAACTGCATTGCTGTGTTTGCCTGTGTAGTGCTTTCCTCTTATTTAGTTTCTAAGCACTAACATAACACAACAGAAATGCACTTCTGAGGTCAAAGAAGACTTTTATTGTTGTTAATTCTTCCCCAACCACAATATTTATGAATGACGAATTAGTAGCTTTCAAGTCCGCGTTAATCAAACAAAATATATCAGTTTGCAATATACACAGCAGGTTATATTTATAAGATATTGAATGCAAAGCAAAACAAATACTTCACCGTGTGGGAACTATTCACAGCTTCATCTTTCTAAGGTCTGCAAGCTGATGACCCCTGTCAGCCGCGAGAAAGAGAGATTCATCTACCCACACGGGATTGCTGGCAGCCTGCGCCAAGCTCCAGCACGAGGTCCGGCAGATTCGAATCTGACTCTCTGCAGCCTGTTACATTCGTTACAAAGGTGTGCCCCCTCCTCTCAGACCTGGGAAACTGAGCAAGCCTTTTGGAGACTGGCCAGGTCTCCAAGACTACTCCTGTTCCCAAGCTCAAGCAGAGAGAACAACACCCATGTACTCTCTCTTATCATGTCTAGTCTACTGTGAGAACAAAACATCTTGGTTCATCTTGTGCAAAAACACAGCTTGGAAAAATACAGCTTGGATTCTCAACTGCAATGTCTAACTCCACGTTAAAGGCAATGGGCAGCTAACCTAAATATCAAATGCAATGTCTAGTGTCATGTCAAAGCCAATAAGCATCTAAGCTGAATACAAAATGCAATGTCTTATATCATGTCAAAGCCCATAGGCAGCTGAGCTGAATATAAAATGCAATATATAATATCATGTCAAAGCCAATAGGCTGAATATCTAATAGCATGTCAAAGTCAATAGGCAGCTAAACTGAATACATCATGTCAAAGCCAATAGGAATGCAATGTCAAAGCCAATAGGCGGCTAGACTGGATACAGCATGTCAAAGCCAATAGGCAGAATACAGAATGTAATGGCTAATGCAATGTCAAAGCCCATAGGCGGCTAAACTGAATACAGAAAGTAATGGCTAATGCCATGTCAAAGCCCATAGGCGGCTAAACTGAACAAAACATACCATGTGCTACTGGTGAACATTGAGCAACTAATATGCGCAGTGGTGAAACACAAAGTCATTGGTCAAAACAAACTTCATCAAATGGCAGTACATTCCGCCCTTTGACCAATGAATTTTTGTTTCACATATCTCCTGTTTCAAACAAAAACAAAAAAACATATCAAAGCAATCCCTGTAAAGCAATAGAAGTGAATTAACACATTGATCTCATAACCTTTCATATCAGATACATCTACACAGAAAAGACTGGGCAATTTTTATGCTCTGAGTGAGTCTCTAATTCAACAGTGTTAGCAATTTGATGTGGCATGAGTTCTACTCATGTAAAGGTGCACGGTCCACCTGAAAGGTTTGCTGGAAGATAAGCAAAAGTCAGAGTTCCATACGAGAGGGAAAAAAAAAAAAACACAGCTTAGTTCCAGTGGAAGAATGCAATCAAACAAGTTGAACTTGAACTGAAGGCGCAGTTTGCGCAAAATGGATCCATGGTGCTGGCACTTTACTCAGCCAGGTTCAGGTTGGGGATTCGGTCCCTTCCCCGACCCCACACGCACACACCGGAAGGGGGACCACACAGCACACTCAGGGACAGTGGCGAAACGTGGTAGGATCTGCAAAAGAAACAAGTATGACTTTTCTTGCAAATAACATTTTTCATTTAAACTGCACCCTTCCTCTTTCTTTCCCTGTTTTATAATCAGCAGGACGTTTTTGGGGCCCTTTGTTATATTTTCTGCAGGTTCTGGCGGGTCATCTGGGGCTTCAACCCACACATCAGCACTGAGGTTTTTATCTGCTGCGCCACAGCTTCCCTTTTCTTGCACTGTCAGAAGGGCTGGGGCAGACTCCTTCTTTAACAAACCTCCATTCACTGCACTTTTGCCAATTTGGGCCATTCTGTCTCCAATTTGTATGAACGAATCAGATTCTTTTCTAGGTATCAGCATAATTTCGATTTTTCCTTGGTAATTTGCAGCAATCACTCTCCCTAAAACCTGAACAATTTGCCATTTCTGATCTGGTAACTTTCCTCTCCCCAACTGCTCTGTGACTGCTTGCATGACAGATTGCTTTTGTGCGTGCTGCACAGTTTTTATCAAATCTAGGGGAATGTGCATCTCTCTCATCTCTGCCCACCTGTAAGTGGCTTTTTCTCTCAGCTGTTCACATTTCTGGGGCACCCACTTAGCCATCCCCACTAAGGCAGAATTCTGGGTGTACACTTCTCTCTCTGAATTTTTCTCATTAACATCTGCAAGGTAATTGAACCAGTTAGGTGCTAAAACATTAGCAATGAACCAAAAATCAGCGTAAAATTTGACTCATCTCACGTAGCTCTTGCTTTAAAATCTGACACACATTATACAACGCTGTTCCTTCTACTGTGCCAGAAAACAACATTTCAGTCAATGAATCATTAGTAAAACAAACATGCTTTTTATCTTCAGTGGACACGAATTCAAATGGTGCACACAATTTCATTGGTAACTCTTTTACCTGTGGTACTCTAGCCCTGTCTTGCAAGTACCAGATCCATTGTATGATTCTAGCTAGGGGCACTATTTTCTTTCCTTGTTCATGATTTAAATGTACATAAGTATTTCCTTCTTGCACTGCGCAGAAACCTAATGTCTGCATTATTTCATTTGCCAAATCACAAGCGCGCAGCTGCATATAATTTTTCACAGTGACCATATACAAAAGTGTTAGGATTTCACTCAAATGAGGGCTATTCTTTTTCCAAAAATCAAACAAGCTAATGAAACTCGGGGTGTCTTGCTCTAAAATCCTTCGTTTTACTTGTGCATTTTGCAACGGTAACTCGTAAATCACATTCTGGTCTCTCTCGTCCATCTTATCAGTTAAGGAATGCATTTTGGCTGCCAAAAACCCTGGCTCACACGAAAACTCAGTGCAGCTCGGAGCTGTCTTAACCCCCTCATTACTGGAATGGGACAAGAAAGATTCTTCAAA
Organism: Pleurodeles waltl; assembly: GCF_031143425.1. Taxonomy (NCBI): domain Eukaryota; kingdom Metazoa; phylum Chordata; class Amphibia; order Caudata; family Salamandridae; genus Pleurodeles; species Pleurodeles waltl. The sequence continues at coordinate 649,758,590 of NC_090447.1, forward strand.
AACAGCCCTTTTATAACTTTCAGTCGGGCTAATTTGCTCACGTAAATTCCTATTTTCATGTTCCAACTGCCTACATTTCTCCTGCATTTCTCTGTAAGCAGATAAAGGTATCCAAACCTTTCTGTCATCATTACTTCCAAAAGACACGTTTTCTACATATGTACAACAGGAATTATTTCTCAAAACATTATCAGGCATTTTAGCTACACATGCATTTTCTTCTGTAATTCCCCAAACAGAAAACAATTGACAGTTTTTCTTAGCACCATCAGGCAGTTTATCAACACATGTATTCTCAGACATGGTCTGCGGTGCTACTGTGATTCTCCAAACAGAAAACAATTTCTGTAATTCTCCAAACAACAAAAAAACAATTACACTTTTAAAGTGTGCACTTAGAAATCTACCAACTCGTCAACACCCTCTTAATCACCTCTTAATGACTGACCCCACGACTCCTGGTACCAATTGTAGTGCTTTCCTCTTATTTAGTTTCTAAGCACTAACATAACACAACAGAAATGCACTTCTGAGGTCAAAGAAGACTTTGATTGTTGTTAATTCTTCCCCAACCACAATATTTATGAATGACGAATTAGTAGCTTTCAAGTCCGCGTTAATCAAACAAAATATATCAGTTTGCAATATACACAGCAGGTTATATTTATAAGATATTGAATGCAAAGCAAAACAAATACTTCACCGTGTGGGAACTATTCACAGCTTCATCTTTCTAAGGTCTGCAAGCTGATGACCCCTGTCAGCCGCGAGAAAGAGAGATTCATCTACCCACACGGGATTGCTGGCAGCCTGCGCCAAGCTCCAGCACGAGGTCCGGCAGATTCGAATCTGACTCTCTGCAGCCTGTTACATTCGTTACAAAGGTGTGCCCCCTCCTCTCAGACCTGGGAAACTGAGCAAGCCTTTTGGAGACTGGCCAGGTCTCCAAGACTACTCCTGTTCCCAAGCTCAAGCAGAGAGAACAACACCCATGTACTCTCTCTTATCATGTCTAGTCTACTGTGAGAACAAAACATCTTGGTTCATCTTGTGCAAAAACACAGCTTGGAAAAATACAGCTTGGATTCTCAACTGCAATGTCTAACTCCACGTTAAAGGCAATGGGCAGCTAACCTAAATATCAAATGCAATGTCTAGTGTCATGTCAAAGCCAATAAGCATCTAAGCTGAATACAAAATGCAATGTCTTATATCATGTCAAAGCCCATAGGAAGCTGAGCTGAATACAAAATGCAATGTATAATATCATGTCAAAGCCAATAGGCAGTTAAGCTGAATATAAAATGCAATATATAATATCATGTCAAAGCCAATAGGCAGAATATCTAATAGCATGTCAAAGTCAATAGGCAGCTAAACTGAATACATCATGTCAAAGCCAATAGGAATGCAATGTCAAAGCCAATAGGCGGCTAGACTGGATACAGCATGTCAAAGCCAATAGGCAGAATACAGAATGTAATGGCTAATGCAATGTCAAAGCCCATAGGCGGCTAAACTGAATACAGAAAGTAATGGCTAATGCCATGTCAAAGCCCATAGGCGGCTAAACTGAACAAAACATACCATGTGCTACTGGTGAACATTGAGCAACTAATATGCGCAGTGGTGAAACACAAAGTCATTGGTCAAAACAAACTTCATCAAATGGCAGTACAGCCTGCAGCCTGCTGCCTTTTGCCTTGGAGTGAGAAGGACCAGACTTAGCTCTATACCTCCTCTACAAAGCCAGGTGACTCCCAGGACTTGCTGGTTTGCTATCTGTTATGGAAGTCTCCGGGATATCAAAGACTTCCCTCAACTCCTCTTCAGCTGCTGGACTTTGCCACTATGTGTCCTCCCTTGCCTGCAAAGAGGTGCCAATCCAGGCTTGGGCCTTGAATGAGCACTCTGCAACTCTTTTCCTTCAAAAACCAATGCTTCGATGCTGTTGTATCGATCACATCTGTGGCAGTGCCCATTGGTGCGGACACAGTGCAGATTCGATGATGACGTGAGATCCGACTGCGAGTTTCAATGATAACGCAGTGCTGATCCAAGGACATCGCTGCACGGCTCGACGACTACGCATCACCTGCATCGAGAGGGGTTGAACGCTGATGCAGGACCTGACTGAGTTTCGACAACAACACATCTACCCAATTGCGTGGATCAGAACCAATGCATCAAGTCCTCGGCTCCAATAAGTGCTTCATTTAAGGTACTTTTTTAGCGGCCCCTGCGTGGGTCCTGTAGCCAGCCTGCCCTCCATCGAGGTTGGCCTAAACTTGGGATTTACCCCATTCTAGTGCGACCTCAAGTAACCTTTTAGCGTTGTTGACTTTGCAGCACTACATTGAAGTTTATTGTTAAACAATTCATAACTTGAGTTCTACTTATTAGATTTTGGCGGTTTCGCTCTTGTTTTACTCAGATAAATATTCACTATTTTTCGAAACTGGCTTAAACTGGTGTGTTTCACTGTGTTACTGTAATTTAGGTATTGAACAAATACTTTACATGTGCCCCTTAAGTTAAGCCAGAGTGCTCTGTGCCAAACTACCAGCGGTTGAGCACAGGTTAATTTAGGTGGGATATCTCATTTAACCTGAATAGAATTGTGGTCCCTACTTGGATAGGATGCATACCTCTGCCAGCTGGAGACCCAATTTCTAACACATATGATGAGCAAGTCACTGAGAAAGGCTCAAGATTTTTCTGACTCTCCAATTCCATGAACCTATAATATTACATCCTGTTCCTTTAATTTAGTAATTCCTGGTCTGCCAATTTTCACTTGCAAAAAACAGAAATAGTTTCAGTAGTTTGCACTGTATCTCTATTTTTTTAATATTTCCTAGGGGAGAACTCCACGACTTTTCCTTGCAGAGGGTTACCGGAAGTTCAGTTCAAGTGGCACACCTCACTACTTTTAAAGATAATGGTCTGCCCCTGAAATAGTATGCTGGATTTTGCACCGTTTACTTGCTCGGATTCTGTTTATAACTTTTATGTCAATTTTTGTCAGAAATGTGAGAGGTTACTCTGTTGTATGAACTAACAATGAGAGATTCAAGGCTCTAAGCTCAAAATTAAATCACCCATTCACATACTTTCAGGAACCCTTCTTACCCCCTCCCTAATCAAACAACTTGTTTGAGGGGAAATGTGAGCACTAAAGGACTTGGACCATGTCCATGCAGACAGTGTGAAGTCTCAGTGGGGGAGGTTTGGTTCACTAATGATGAAGTGGGAAATGCTCATGTAGGTGGCTGCCTTCTAAGATACATTTTAGACACCTGCACTTAATTTTCTATTCATTTATTTATTACAATTTAAGGACTGAGCAAAACAAAAAAATAACTAATAAAAAAATAAACTTACCTCAACCCCCACCGCATTGCCACTGTGCTGCTTTTCAGGTCTCTACTGCAGGTAGGCACAGACTCAGAGTCTGGCCTGCGGCCAATCCTAATGCTGCTCTCATGCTGCTGGAAGCAGGAGAACAGTATCAGGATTAGCTGGAGCGCCTGGGCTGTGCGCTCCCAGGCAGACTGGGAGCCTGTGCCTTTTGTCTCAGGTTAGAGAGAGCTTAGTGCACATGTGTATTTGGCCATTCTGAGATGGCCGGCCAAACACACGCGCACACTGAGGTGAGTACACACCACTCCCCCTCCCTGCCTGTCATCCCCCATGTCCCTGCCCCTATAAAAATAAAAGATAATAAACATTGTTTATTTTCATTTAATTTTTAAAGTTTTGCAGCTGCTGCCACTGGTAGGGGCACAACACTGGCAAATATGGCAAAGAAATCAATGGCACCTATGAAGGAATTGTAGAATATAAAGCCTGAGACAGGAAATCACAAATACATACAGGAGGGAACAAGAAGCTTGATAAAAGATGGGGATTAATTAGTTCTTGCAAAGTGGAAGCAGGAACGTCATTAGATAATGGCACAATTTGAGTCCACAAGAGATAGAAAAGTAGACAGTCTGTAGAAAAGAATTATGGGCTGGTCTGCAGCGCTTTTTCAGTGGATATTTTAGCCATTGTATGCTACTATCTGGAATTTCGGGAGTAAGCCACATCTAAGTTAAAAGTATTAAACAACTTTTCAGCGAACATGGTTATTGAATTCGGCCTGTGGGCACACTATGTGGCATAGTTATAGTTGTTTTGTGCCAAATTTGCATCATTTTTTTATGCCAATTCGGTGCAAAACTAACTCCATATTTATACTTTGGCGCTAGACGGGTCTAGCTCCAAATTTATGGAGTTAAAGTCATTTTTTGGACGTGGAAACCTACTTAGCGTCAATGAGATGCAAAGTAGACGTTCCCTTGCAAAAAATGACTCTATGGCCTTAGTGTCATATTTATCCCCCAGTGCTAAAATCACACACGGGAGGGAGGAGGGGTCAAAAATGGTGAAAGCTTGCTTTGCACCGTCTTTTAATGCCTGGATCAGGGCAGGCGTTAGGGGACCTGTGGGCCTATTTCCATGGTGGAACACCATAGAATAAGACCACAGGTGCTGTTCCCAGGCCCCAGGGACACCCCCACCCACACCAGAAGGACAGCGGAGGATGGGGGACCCCATCCCAGGTAAGTACAGGTAAGTATTTCTTTTTTAAGTGCCATTGGGGGCCACTGGGTGCAGTGGCCATGCCCAGGGGACCCTGGTCCCCTGTGCTGGCCATTGGGGTGGTGGGCATGACTCCTGTCTTTTCTATGACAGGAGTCATGTTGTACGGATGGTTTTGATCAGAAAATTACTCTAGGCAGGGTAGAGTTATTTTTTTTTTACTCTAACCTGCCTAATGTTTGGTGCAAAATCCCCTTCTTCCATTCTACCAGCCCCACCCGACTAATGTCATTTTTTTTTTTACACTAGCCTACCCTTTGCACCGGCTTGCACCATTCCATAAATATGGTGCCCGGCTGGTGCGCGGAAATGGTGCAAGCCGGTGTTAAACCTTTTGGTGCAAAAAGCATGAATCAGGGCCTATATGTTAGATAATCTGCATGATGGTAGCACCAATTGCAGGGTTGAGGACAGTGCTGTCTTCATGAGTAGATCAGGAAATTTGTCTCTGAACATAAAAGTCAAAACAGTTTTCAAAAACACGGTCAATTAATAGGGAAGAAAAAGACTGGCTCAGGGAAGCTTGAGATCTATAATTTAAATAAAACCATGAAGGCTTATATTAAAATTTTAAAGCAAAATACAGAAAGGTAAAACTTAGCAGGATTAGAAAAATCTGAAAGATAGTCTATGTTCAAAGCAGGCAGCCAAGCAATAGGGAATCAGGCAGCATCCTTTTGTGGCTTGAAAAGGAGTCACAAATGTATCATTCCAACTATGAATCTCAGATCAGCATTATAAAATGCCATATAATGCCACGTCCTAGTGCAATCCCAATCATGAATAATTATTATGCTCCTTTTGATCTGTTGTCATAGGAGGTGTCAGAACCAGCTAGTTACTTACAGAATGAAAAGAGCCATAAATAAATACAGTACAACGTGTGAGCAGAAAGAGCCTTGAAAGTAACAAAAGGCTTCCTTCAGAGTGCTCCGAGTACAGCAGGTTATTACAAATCAATTGGTGCTCATTTTGGTGTTTGTGGTGTCAATTGAGAAATATAGATACAAAATATTACGAAGTCAGCAGCTTTGTTTAATAAAAAACGAGTTAAGGCTTTCTGAGACCTAGTCAAGCAAATACCACTTATAAACATCCCACATTTTTCCTTTAATTTGCCATAGATTTATTTTAAAAGGTACAAATGATTCAAACCAGAAAATAACTCCCACAGACCCAGTCAACAATCCTATCTAAAGTTTCCTCTCCATGACTATCACTGTGACCTTCCATGGCTGGGTATCTCTGTGACCTGCTGCAAACAGGTGCTAATTTCTCAGCGGTGGCCACCGCATAACTCAAGGGTAGGGGTGGGGTAGGCAGTTGGGGGGAGGAGACAAGGTAAAAAAAAATTTTTAGAAAGCAATTACCATGCCTCCATCCCTGCTGCCTCCTGCCGCTACGTGAGTCTCTTCTTCTGGTGTCCCAGCATTCACTGCTGGGATACAAGCACAGGATCCCCATCAATCCAGGAGCTGCTGACATGCAAAACATTGCATGAAAGCAGTGCCAGGATTTGTCTGAGCGGAAGTCTCTGCCGCTCAGACACAAGCCTGCGGTCTGTACTGTTTCTCCAGCCCGGCTGTGTATACAGCCGGCTGGAAAAACCTAAGTGTGCATGTGTATTTGTCTGGCCTAAGACGGGCGGCCAAATACACATGTGCACTTATTGCACCCCAATCCTCCTCCTCCCTCCCACCTCCCATCTTCCATGCACTGCTGGATGTGCCAGAAGCAGAAAAATAAAACAATAGTAAACTATTGTTTTATTTTTCTGCTTCTGGCACAGCCAGTGGGGTGACGCGCATTCACCATATCAAAGATCCCCCACCTGTAATTTCTGGAAAGTCCAATTCTTTTTGGAAAACAGGCAGCTTTACAATTACTTTGTATGATTGAAAATTACTTTATTCATGACTGTTTGTAGTCTTAATTCAGTTTACTTCTGCAAAATATTACTCAGTGTCAGAATAATAAAGCACAGAATTTATTCCTAAATAAAGTCATTTCATGTAGCGGCTTGCCTTCAAAGTTTGTGAACGCCCACACTATTTACAAACTCCTCTCCATTGTTTTCCTACCCCGGAAATGGTCAGAGATGTACCCCTGGTAAAAATGTTACCCTGTGAAGAACACAAAAAAAGAAAAAAATTGCCATTGCACATAAATGTTGCCTTTCTACAAAGTGGATGTTAGCATATAAAAAGTCACAACTATTCCAGGAGCACTGTTAGAAAGCTGTGACTAGAACAGCTTTCTACGTTACATACAAGGTTCAAAACGTTTTAGTTTCATTACATGGTTTAAAACATTTGCCAGATTTTCTAATTATATCTGTGAGGCAAGGAATGCTGGGAACAAGACATATACTAAAAGGAAAAAACGTGGCCATATATTGTAATCATAAAGCAATGATTTACACACAGAAAAATTTTAGGGCATCTATTAAAATAAAGTGTTGAGCATTTATAGTCAATAAATAGATCAAACATGCTCAATGAATTAGGTGAACACACAGTGCTAGTAAACATGGCCTGAAACATAGATCACACATATGAAAAAGAAATGTTGGTAGACATTGTATAGTTGAATATGTAGAGTGGGCATAGAAACTAATGTTCATAGAAATGTTGCTCTATGAACATACCTCACAATTTTTATATACCACTAACCATGAAAAAGGCCTTTGAGACGGATTAACATATGGCAATTGTTTACAGATACCCTGAAACTGCAAATGGAAAGCTGATTAGTTAAGGGAGGCAGTTGTCCTCATAAACTGATGGAAAGAGGATATTCTAAATGCTTCATATCAAAAGTACTAAAAAGTGCATGATATTCTCCCCACTAAGTATTACTGATCCCACCCCATAAACTAAGCAACCTCTGCCTTACCTCATTCAGCTCGTCTACTAATAAGGTGACCAAAATCATTAAAAAACATTGATCTATTTTAATTACCAATGGACTGATCTCAGTTTTCTTGCAAAAAAAGATACACCTTTGTGACTATTTTATCAAGGCTATGTGTTGGATTCATACTATTAATTCCACCATAAAAACTCTCATTAGTAGTTGGGGCTTACTACCTATATTGGTACACTACAAATGCCAAAATTGCTATGTCTGTTCCCAGAACACTAGAACATTCAGGCATGGGTACATAACACATAATTTGGGACATAACACAAATTGCAAATCATATCATCTGAAGTTTGCTACTTGGTCACTATGCCTTCATCTACATAGGCAAGACAATGCAAAAAAAATTGAAGACCGAATTACACAACCCAACAGCCGCAATTGTTGCAAGACTGAAAATGCTCTTTTTGTTGCACATTTCATTAGTCAAGGCCATACTGAATTTCAGGTGAGATCGCAAGTCATAGACCAATTCAAACTATCCCTAACAGGTAGGAACCTTCAAAGTTTACTAAATAGCAGTGAATATAACTTTATCATAATATATGATTCGGTTGATAAAGGGCTGAACACTATTGAAGAACGGAGCACTGTGGTTTGTTTGCAATTTGCTCTTAATATGCTTTGAGCCTTTATGGGACAGATCGTGTTCCATGTCCTACTCCTTGTATAATATTTTCTTCTATATAGTATCTTTATATCAATATGCATGGACTGTTCTTAGACCTAAAATACCACCACATTTTCTGCCTTTCAGTACCTCCATTTATTAGTCTCATCCTCTTGTTTATGGGTCATTTTACTCACTGTCTCTCTGAAATTGTTCTTTTACTCTTCACTGAATGATAAGTTATGTACAATGCTCAGTTTTCCTCCCTGCTCCTCTATCCCACTCTCCGGGGAGTTAGTTCTCCCCTTTGTTTTCCTGGTCCATTGACCCCCTTCCTTTGCAGAACCCCAGCCGGGTTGTTTTTCTACTCCCTTTTTTCAGAAAAGTGTTCCATTTACTTTCTGCCCAATTATCTCCATTTGTATTTATTTGGACTATCTAGCTACATCTTTTTGTCTCCTACATACTTGCATATATCATGTAATAAGCACAGATGTTCTGTCGCTGCTCTTTGCCTTTCAGGTGCTGTGTTTTTTGGCCAACTGTGCACCTCCACATGAGGCATTGGTTGTCCTGCTGGCCATGGAATAATTCCTGGAACTATTTGGGGAAACTCTCTGTTCTAGTCCTGCCCACCTCAGTTGTACCAGACACACACTGGCCGTGGATTCCTTGCATCCATGGCTTAATTCAATATTAGCCATTGCCTTAACTTGCAGAACTTCACTTTTCCAGTTCCTCATTCCAGTACAGCAATTTAAGCTGATCGTTATTTGCAGTTGGGTGGCAAATGTAGTCCTGCCCCTTCATAAGTGCTTTATGTGACCAAATTGTGGTCTTCCCATTTTCTGACACAAAGCATATCTCGTGTGACTCTAATGAAATCAACTGATGTACGCCACTCCCCTTATCTCTTGGACTTATTCTCTTTGGATTAGCGCCAGAACTCATGGGATTTGTTCTTCCACTACCATCAGCTCAGCATACTTTACCGTAGGTTCCCAGGATTAATCACTTGCTTTCTCCACCTGCAGTTCTAATAATTTATCCTACCCCCAAATACAAGCCAGTACCTCGGGCCAAATGTGAGTGAGTTTACCCTCCAACTAATGCCTAGTGCATCCTTTTTCACGTGTCCACTCTGTTCTTTTTCTTACCTCTGTGATTTATTCCTCTTACCTTTTTCTTTTTTTAGGTATATTCATCACCTTATCGAACAGTGGTATTCTTTAAATTACCCTGTTGCTTTTTATATATCATGAATAATACCTGGTAGGATTCCTCTGTGTGACGTTTTTAATTATTTCCCTGTTGTTTTTATATATCATAAATCATACAGAAGTAGGATTCAGTTGTGTGACATTATGTATTATTTCTTAATTACACTCGTTTAGTGACAGAAGCTACGTGACACCCTGTATTTAATTAATTGTTTTCAGTCATGTTGATGACTTGTTTAGTCACATAGGACCTATAAGTCGTTGACGTCCCTATGATACAAACTGAACAGTATAAAGTCTGCCACTGTTTATTTTTTTTATTTGTGATCACTGTTTCTGACACTTTTATCCATTCGTACTTTGAGTCCATTTAGTACACTGAGCACGTTTCATCTATTCAGTGTCTATAAATGCTGAAACGTTTATGATATATCCTACATTTATTCTCTGTGCGAATCTTGTTCTTTATAATTAAAATATATGGTCTTTTTTGCTTTTTGCATATTTCATGCTCCCGACATTCACTGCCTCACAGATACACTTAGGACATCTGGCAATTTTTTAAAAGTATGTATTCAAACTAAAACTTTTCTGGACATTGTTGCTTTTAACAATGAATATCTCTGTCCACATTGGTTCACAAGTTGCTCCTCTGGCTTTTATATCTTTTGTATGAAGCAGCTTTCCAAACATACAATCAGGGGTTTTTGTGATTTGCATGAAGCTGTAAATCTACAAACATGCATAGGAGTACATGTATCTGTGAATATTTATGAATTTTCTTTATAAATTGGTACTGAGGGGCTTATTTACAAGCCCCTGTGTGCCACTGAAGAGTCACTTTTGTGACGCTCCTGTGGTGCACACTGCAGCGCCATAACTACAAGGCCATGTAAAGCCACCCTGCGTAGCTCTTCATGGCCTTGTAGATATGGAATGAGGCAACCAGCAGAAGTTGTTGCGTTGTTTCATACTGCGATAGAGAGGCATGCCATGGGCGTCACTTTGGGTGTTCCCACATAACACCCATGGAATTTGACACATTCCTAGAGTTAAAACAAGGTGTAGACCTGGGAGTGAGTCAAAAGCCTATGCCTCCCCAGGGGAGGCATAAGGGAGGCGCAATGAGGAGAAGCAACATTATTTCTCCTTGTCTTTTCCTTTTTCTATGTGTGCTGCATTCTGCAGCACAAATAGACAGAGGAAACGCCTCCATTGATTATTTTTATGCAGGAAGGTGTTCATTCCTGCGCAAAAACAATCATCCCTACAACGCATATAGCCTTCCACGATTGTGCAAGGGTGCCTGTGTTGATGCATGGCTGCTCATCGTGCACCAGCGAAGAGGGAAAGTACAGGAATGCACAGTATCTCATAGATACAGCACACTCCTTCCCTTTTCTTTTGATGTAGGGCAGCGCAGCAGCAATCATTGCCGCTGCCGTGCGCCCAAACTTCCTAAATGAGGCACTCGGTCTCCAAATAATGGCATCTCATTTAAAGGGGTGAGCAAGGTCTAATGTTTCCAGCGCCTTTTCTCTATTTCAGTAGTTCTTCAGGTGCAGGCATTGCCATGAGCTTTAGTCTGCCAGATGAGGCACCTTAGCTTCGTCAGTATCAATGAATAAGAACGTCAGACATGTGAACTAGTAACAAAGATGAACCAATGACTGAGAAAGACAAATTGTATGCTAATAACAAAGAGAAATTATTAAAGTCAAATACATGTTATTGGTTGAAAGAAAAGGAAATTTCCTCTTTTACTGTAGTTTGTTGTTGGAGAAAAAGTTTAATATTGTTTATTTTTATTTTTGCGAGACTGCAATACCAAATCATGTCGCAAACCTCGTTTTATATACCATGACCTTGAAAATGTGTCTTATAAGTGCGTTTATTGTTATAGGCATTTAATTTCCTTTGGAGTTAACATATTGCAGCAATAAATCATGGCTTGTCCTGTAGCAAATAGCGTTAGATTCTCAATTTACTATATGGAGGGATAGAGAAACGTGGTTAACAAGAGTAAATAACAGTGATCATCTGAGACTTCGCTGGCCATGCTTCTCCCCGCCCCACCCCCGTTTTCCCACATGATGTCCTGTTTTTTTATTGTCTACCTTCTTCATTCATACAAAAGATTTGCATTGCAAGGGTGCAGCAGTATGTCTGGTGTAAGTGTTTCATCCGTACAAATAGAGTAGCTAATGCATACAGGGTTTAGTTGCTGAAAGAAATACAGCCGGGTTGCCCTGATGTGTCACTGCATCACCGCTGTCATGGGTCAGGGCTTGCAAATTAGTGAGAAATTGATGTTTTCGGCCTACAGAATGGGTGGTAATGGACTAATTCTATTATCCACCACTGATCAAAGTGGGATCTTTTCTAGCTAAAAGCTATTAGCATCCTAATCGGAAGTAAACAAAAAAATTGTTTGGACGATTGGATTATCAAGCAGACATCACCCAATGAAATTGTGCAGCTGCCCTGTACCAGTGACAGCTTTTCCCTGCACTATAATAGCCTCTGATATTTCCAGTGCTGCAATGTTGATGTATACTGTATATTCAACGAAGAAGGCAAGTCACTTCTGCAGGTTCCTTAAACACACATCAATTCGTACCCGCAATTATTTTGTAAACTTAGTTAGTGAAGCTTTAATTGAAATCCCCGGCAAAGCGTTTATGAGCACCTACACAGATTATGAAGTCACTTCTGTGTTGGAAGGCAATGTTGAGTTACGTTAGGGTAGTGAGTCAGCAGTGCCTAAGTGGCCTATATAAGGAAAGCAGCACAGTGGCGAATAACGGCTTCAATAGTAGGAGTTAGTATACGCAGGTAAGGCCACACAACAAAAGTGAGGGAACAGTATACATGTGAGAGACAACTGCAAGCAAAAGACATCATAGCACAATGCCTTAGTACCTAAACTGGGACTCGGAAGTCAGTCGTGGAAGTGGGATGACACTATAGTCAGATCTTTTAATCTTTGATAGGGCACAGTGTCCGCTTTCGCCATTGCTAGGCCACTGTGTAACTGTGTTCACACAAAATCAAGCAATCAGGGGCCCAAGAACAAAGCCATTTGTATCTCTAAACAATTTACCCCATTTACAAGTGTTAATGGAAGTTTTGAATTCATTTTTATGATGCAGCTTGATGACAAAGTAAATCTGCTCCCGGAAACTGGTCGTTGGCATTCTTGGGCAGAAATCAATTAAAAAAATGATGAACATTCACAAACCAAGGGGTTTGTGGGTATTCACAAACCTTTCTGCATCCTGCTTCCTCACAGTCTATATGAGACTTACTCATGTAAAGAGAAAGAGTAAACTGTACAAGTGTGGCAAGAGAGGGTAGAGAAGTGTTTCTGTTGGGGAAAAATACTTCCCTTGCGGAGAAACTCAAAAATAAAGTTACTAAAGTCAAATGCGCTTTTGCTAAATATTTACATATGTGAAAATCTGCACTACATGACTTTAAGCATTTGTGCACTGTCAGTCTCCCCCACCACCAAAGGTGCATAAAACAATTCCTAAAGGGGAAGCTGTCGCATATGTCTCATAAGGACAGTGTTGGAAACTCTGTTCGGGCTTATAAAAGAGGGTTTGTATATAAAAAAATATTAATTTTAGACAAAATGACTAAAGAGAAGGACCTAGTCATTTAGCTGCATCTCTCCAAGAGCTGGATGAAACGCTCTCGGCTATTTTTCAAAGCTCAAAAAAGGAAATTCAGATAATAGCCAATACAAAAAACCATTGCTCGCAACCTTCCTCAGTCAGACATACATGGAATGTCCCCAAGTCACCGTTTGCAGGCAGTTCCATTAAAATCGATTTTTAGTCTGAGTGGACTTTAATCCACCTCTTCAACAAACTTATTGCAATAGTTGTGGCTTAACATCTAGCTGTACTGATTGGTAACCTGACCACTCAATAAAAAACAATCCTGATTATCTTGACGAAAGTTCTCTAAGACCTTGGCAAAGGCAACACCATCTATACTGTCATTCCAAGCATATTGTTAAGTAATTAACTTCACCCAAACTATATAGCCAGAATCTCATGTGATAAGGGCCATCGTGATCACATTCATGAAACCCACACAGTCTTTTACTGGCCCACATCAAAGAGTACCCAAAACCCCCACCAACCTCATTCTGAATGCCCCTGTAATTCTGATGCCACTATCCCTATCAGGATTATGACATTTGTAGTAACTCCACAAATCAAGAGTATTTCACTCAGAGATTCAGGTGCTGAAGGCAGCAAATATTTTCAGGTTAAACACTGGCAAAACATGCAGAAATCAGTACAGAAATACTAATTTGCACATGTTCTTCCCCAAACGTTGTGGAGGCAAGATACTGGGCTGAAAATTGCTCGACCTGTAATGGGTCTTTCAATTTTGTAACTAAAAAGATAAAAGTCAACCCACCTATGCCTTTACTTCGAACAGCAAATCATCTCTAGAATGCAGTGATATTAGACAATGTTATGTTCGTTGACCATACAAATTGTTATGTTAACTTGAAAAATAACATCAGAAACTGATTGCACAAACCTGAAGAAATCCCTACTCTAAGCTCTATCACCACGTTGTGAGTCTTCTATTAAAAAAGAAGCCACAGAACTGCCACAAGCAATAAATCATCAAAGTTCTATGTACATACCTCTACCATAACCCACCTGCATAGGTAATCTATCATACTGTGTTGTCATCATTAAACAAGTAACCACTAAAGTGCCTGTTCATCGCATGTTCTTGTGTGGGTGTACCTTTGTTTGTATACAACACCAATACATGTTTAGAAGCTGGCTTTCAAGCAGTAGTTTTGTTGAAAAAGTGCAATCAGTAGCCCTTGACAAAGTCAAGAGGACGTGTGTTGGCCGCCAGCCTTCTGGCAATTCTTGTTTTGTTTAGGAAAACGTTATTGTTTAGGAACATGCTGTGCTCTCTTCAATCTAAAAAATTTAATTTTCTACAGGGGAAAATTATTTTTTGGTCTACAAAAAGCCAGCACATCACCATAGTACTCCCTGGCACTGAAGGAAACCACTTTGTGTGTAGATGTGTTCCTTGTGAAATGGCGGCATACTGTAACTTTACTGGCCCTTTATACAGCCACAAATTATTTGGAAGTAAATTTGCTTAAAACTAAAGTGGTGTCCTTTGGCAGAATGAGGCAGCTGGGAACCAGCTGGTTTTATAAGAGTAATAAGCTTACTTCTGATTTGTCCTATAAATATTTGGGAGTGTATTTTGACACTAGAGGTAGCTTTGTTAGGCACAAGAAGGAGATTGAGGTTAAAGCTGCAGCTCTGCAATTGGCCTTCTCAAAGTTATTTAGAACTTGCTTCTGTTAATGAAAGTTATGAGAGCACAAATTGCGCCAGGACAAGCTGGGTAGTCTGGAGTCCATATTGTGGCTCAAAATCAGTGAGACTGAGGTGAAAGGGTCTCACCATCGCTTTCTGACCAATTGCAGACAGCTACTAAAAGTTGATGACCTTTGGGCTATTAACCCCTCTCAATCCCATTTTAAATTGGGCATTAAAAAGAGGATTCAGCTTTGGTCTTACCAGTCGGATTGATTTCTTCTTGCTAACCGTAAACACGCTTAGGCGGACATCAATTCATTTCAGCCAGGGACTGCAGTTTGTTATCTTTCCTGCTCTTATGGCATCCATTTGAAATAGAAACTCATGGCTTTAAGGATTGGTGACAGTTTTTTTTATGCATCTCAGTCCCAGGGGAGGGTGTTACGTGTAGGGGCTTAGGTAGTAGGGAAGAATCCTTTAAACACGTGCTTTGCCTGTGTCCATCCTTGTTCCAGGAGCGTAGAACCCTGTTGCGGAATAAGTGGAAGGAACTGGGGGTCCTCTCTTGTCGGCAGGCTGTCATAGCGTCTTTAGACCCCAGGAACACAATGTTGAACATGCTGTTGATTAAATTTATGAGGGCCGCCCAGGCCAAACCTCTCCGGGGCACTGCAAGCACAGTCTATCAATGTGTAGAAACTATTTTTGAATCAACCCTGCACAGCCACTGAGCTCCTACCATGGCATGGGCTATTGTATATTAGGTGGGCGCAGGGCTGCCAGGGGGCCCGGAAGCAATTTTAAATATACTTATGTGCAATGTTACACCTATTCCATGGGATTGCTTCCATCAATGTTTTGTTCTTAAACTAGTGACAATGTGGATAAATTAATTAAGTATTTATTATGTTTTATGTCTGAATTAATATCATGTTCATTGGCAACTAGGGTTATTCTAACTATGTACTGTATTATTTTCCAGCTCTTGGTTTGAAATTGTAATGGATTTTAATATCTGTAGAATAAATATTTTTCAACGTATAGTGAAGTAAGTCAATGGCTGAAGTGGGCTGATACATTTCCTCTTAATGTATGCTGGAGTGCATGGAAGAAAACTGTGAAAGACACCAACCACAGAGTAATGGAAGGAGTCTGTCTGAAACCTCTATAAGTAGCATTATTTAAATAAAAGCAAAAGGTATTCGCTAACACAGATCAAAAAAAATTAATAAGAACGAGAAATAAAGAAAGAAAGAAAGAACGAAAGAAAGAGAGAAAGAAAGAAAGAGTGAATAAAGGCAAGACAGAAGGCAGGAAAGCAAACAAAAGAAAGACGGAAGCCATGAAAGAAGGTAGGGAAGAGACAAGGCAAGAAAAAGGAAAGAGTAAGATCAAAGTGAGGAAAGAAAAGAAAGAAAGAAAGAAAGAAAGAAAGAAAGAAAGAAAGAAAGAAAGAAAGAAAGAAAGAAAGAAAGAAAGAAAGAAAAAGTGGAATGGAATGGAAAAAGGAAAGAGAGAAGTAAAGAAGGAAGGAAACATGAAAAGAAAGAAAATGAAAGAGAAGGAAAGAAGGAGAGAAGGGAAGAGAAGAGAAGAAAAGAAAAAGAAAGAAAGAAAGAAAGAGAGACAGAAAGAAAGAAAGAAAGAAAGAAAGAAAGAAAGAAAGAAAGAAAAGGAAAGAGAGAAGGGAACAGAGAAGAAAGAAAGAAAGAAGGAACAAGAGAAGGAGATACAGGAGGAAATATGGAAAGAGAGAAGTAAAGAAAGACAGAAAGTAAGAAAGAAAGAAGGAAAAGAAAGGAAAGCAGAAAGAGGGAAGGGAATAAGAGGAGAAAGTTAAACATAGACAGCAAGAAAGAAAGAAAGAAAGAAAGAAAGAAAGAAAGAAAGAAAGAAAGAAAGAAAGAGACAGAAAGGGGAAGGGAAAGGAAAGGAAAGGGAAATGGAGAAGGGAACAAGGAAAGAAAGAAAGAGAGAAAGAAAGAAAGAAAGAAAGGAAGAAAGAAAGAAAGAAAGAATGAAAGAAAGAAAGAAAGAAAGAAAGAAAGAAAGAAAGAAAGAAAGAAAGAAAGAAAGAAAGAAAGAAAAAGAACAATGGAAAACAAAGGAGAGAAAAAATAAGGAAGGAAAGAAATTAGACAAGAAGAAGGAAAGGAAGGCAAAATAAACAGAGGATAGCTTAAAACAGGACAGTTTCAAATGAACACAATCTCCAGTGCTGTGAAGTAGCAGCAGTAATAAAAGCAAAACACTCCAAAAGGAATTTACAACAGCATTGGCAGGAGATGGGATCTGATAAAGATGGAGTGTGCATCAGAGCCCTCCTGCTATCACACCAGGCTCAAAGCACAAAGGCCACATTAAAGTAATTATAAAGTAAAAACAAAAAGATTGGCACTGAAGGGAACTAGCATGTGTGAAGAAGTTCTCCTTTGAAGTGGGCGAAATGCAGACACTCAAAGTGAAGTTAACTGGTGGCTTAAATAGGCTGCCCCACTGCCCCACGCTACTTGCTTTAGTGGGTGAAAGCAATATGTCAATATTACAACAACAGACCAATAGATGAAGAAAGGTGGTTAAAAGATATATCTTAAGTATATGGTCCTAAAATCAATCCAATTATTGTGATTTTCTAATCAAATCTTAGCAGGAAAATGGGTGGCTAAGGCTACTGATGCTGAAGGTAGCCCAGTACTGTTGAGAGTGTAGATGAAGCAAAATGTTACGCTGTGCTCAGATTTTACCACAAACGCTGTCCATGCTGCTGTGATAAGTGCAGTTAACATTGTTTGCTGTAACAACTGTACTATCTTTTTTCCCATTTCTCTTACTTTCCTTATCTTTCACCTTGTCTTTGTTTCTTCCTGACCTATACACAGTGCTTCATTTGTGAAAATACAAGTGCGTAGGCCCAAAGTTTTTCTTAGGAGCTCACCCACATTGCTGAATGTTGGGTGTCAAGCACTAAAGCTTGCAAGTGTTGATTCCCCCTAATGGCACTTTCTTTCACCTCCATACATGTATCATCTTTTTTCTCCCTAAAGAAGGGTCTATTTCATCTCTGCTACCTCTCTGTGTTATTACTGGGCAAAATTTAAATTATGCCAGCATAGTTTGTGTAATTTCAGAAATGTTGTGGTGTGTTTGTAACAGAAAATTAGGCCATTACTCTACTAGGCGTCATTACGCACTATTCATTTACCTCGAATACACTGGAACAACAGAATGCAAGCAGCTGTAGTTTTCATTTTTGTAACCTTTTTTAAGCGCGAAATGAGCATCTGAGTCTAAAATTGACTCAATGACACATTTCACAGTAAAATATATCACTAAATGAGGGATTTTCATGTCTAGTTACATGTAATTTGCTGAGATTGTACATACTTAGGCGAAAGCATATTACAAGAATTGCACACATCCTTAATTATTTCCCTACTTCTCTCTTCTTTCTTCTTACTCCCTTTCTGCCTTTCTTTTTCATGATCGGAGTCAAAGTCTGTTTACAAAATAAATCCCGTGAAGGAAATATGGACCCTCATGCACAGGACAAGTAGCTGCATACATTAAGGTCTTGCTTCCTCTTCCTTTCTACTGGGAGGGGGGGAGTGTTACCCACGTTTTTACAACACTCTGAAGCAGTCTCTATCTGCATGCAATTTTCTTTAAGAACCATGTAACATAACTTGCTATCACCAATACAAGGCATTGTGGTGCCCATTGCAATGCTCTGGGCTGGTTTGTGATGGAATCCAGCGCTAAACATTTGTGTGATCGCAAATGACTTGTGGGTGTGTTGCTACTGCTTTGCTTCCAGTGAATTTCTTAGACTAGCATACCAAAAATAGTGAATTGTAAGTGAAAAGGTTAGGATTGGAATGAAACCCTACATTAAATCAGCATTATCATGGAGTTTATTAGTCAGTCTAAACATGAGGTTAAAAAAATATCTCAGATCCCACATTCATAGTACGAATTTGAGCTTAGGGAAATGTAAGAATCCAAGGTGATCTTAAAAAAGATAAACTGGATTGCACAAGAAGTCCTTTTTTAACATTCTTTTCACATGTAGCTGAAATTCTTCTAATAATTTTGCTAGACAGTTTCATGGAAAAGGCGCTGCATATTAAACCATTCTGCAGAAACAATGTATCACAGATATATATTATTTCTATTTTATTCAGACATGGGAAATGGACTAAAAATAGAAATATTTAGCTTATGTGCAAGCAATAATCCCTTCCACACAGGATATTAAGTCCAAGTAAATGCTTTATGCATCAAGGATTATTGCTTCTGTCTGCATGCCTTTCTCCCACTGTGCCTCTCAATGATTTATTTTTCTATCCATCTGACCAAGTCGAGCTGCCTGTCTCGCTTGCTGTGTCTCCCTGTCTCTCCCTCTTTCTCTCTTATTAATCTTTCCTTTTCATTATTTGTGCATGTATGAATTGAGTGGCCTTGAACAATCTGTGATAGGTCTAGAAACATATATAACCCAATTATCCCTTATGCAAAAATGGATTTCCAATGGCCAGCCAGCACATAAAGAAAACAGTAATATAGGAAAGAGTGATAAAAACATTCATGTCCATCTGAATCAGAATGACTGTATCATCTAGGAAACAGTGATGGGTTAATTGTTATCTTTAATTAATCACATTTGTGACAGATTGCAAGTTGTTTTCAAATTTCTGCATCAGCCATTGGGCAATGGATGGTCAGACCTATGATTAATATACAAATGATCAGAGAAATTTCGAATGACCTGAAGGTATTTCAGATGCTAATTGTTGTGGCCCAATTAACGTTGCTCTGCTCATGCCATGATCTACCATTTACTCTGACTGCCCAAATAGGTACCGGAAGGCATGGTAGCATCGTATGCAAAACCCTTAGTTAATAAACACAGAAAGAAGTGTGATAAGATTAAAGTTTACCATAAAGGAAAAGAACAGAGTTGAATTTAGATCCTATGTTTCCTATGCTCTTAACTGGTCCATGATAGATTTGCTTGTATATCTTTGGAGCAAAATGCTCAGCTCATGGTGTTCTTGATGCCAGTCACTACAGTAAGCTTTGTCTTGTCAATGTTTAATTTTAGTTCATGTCTTTATTATTTTCATCATGGAAAGCTGGAATGTTTTGCTGCAATTTCCACATCTCCCACCTTAAATCCAGGATGATGTAGGTATTGCCCGCATACAGGTAAAATGAGGATTGACCTAGCTTTAGGAAAGACAAAATCTAAGATCTCATAAAACCTATTGAGCCATGTGCAATATACAAATCTCTTTAGTACTGTGACTCCCAGCAACAATAAAGAAAATTTAAGAACAAATAAGAAATATCAGCCACAGTAAAGCGGGTCTACAAGAGCCAAAGATAAGATCTCTATGAACCTGAAAAAGAAGAAAATGTTAGAGAAGTCTTTGAGAAAACGTCATAATTCAAGGCACAATATTCAAAGCATAAGTACACTCATGACTGAGAACTGTGTAAACGAAACATTCAGGGACTTGGCAAGAAGGAGACCAAGTAGGAGCAAAGCAGCACTGGACATAAAGGTAAAGGACTGACAGATATTATAAAAAACCACAGGCAAATGTCTGACAGAAACAATATTGTGAGATAAACACAACTGTGGCCCAGCATGAGTAGAAAAGATGGGTATAGACATGACCTTTAGAACATCATGCTGGGTATCCCACCAACAAACAAGGCTAATAGAAGTGGACACTGCCACGATTGTGGTAATTCTGAAGACTCAGCACCACCCCACTTTTTCTGCCACCTACCTCCCAATTTCCCTCACTTGTGGGGAAGTCCAGATCTTTGCTAAACTATTAGGCACTCATCCCAAACGTGTCCTCCAGACCTTGATACTCCCAGACCAATGTGGTTTTATGCCGACCCGTGGCATGAGGCACTGTATCCGACACCTTCATATAGGTATAGCCCGCCATCATCTCCTGCCCCATAACCTAGCCTTGCCTTTCATAGACTTTGAGAAAGCGTTTGATACAGTGGACTGGGGACACTTACAGAAGGTGCTGCAGTGGGCAGGGTTGGGCCCCCGTTTTCAGGGTCTGGTCCATGCCCTTTACTCTAACTCCATGGCACGTGTCCAGATCAACAGTAACCTCTCACATGCCTTCCCATAAAGTGAGAACTTGGCAGAGTTGTCTCGGTTCCCCATCCTTTTTGCAATAGCAATTGAACCACTAGCTCACCTTATCTGTCAAGATGCTCAACTATGCGACTGGAGGTGGAGAGAGGGATACGTAGACAACATAACCTTATATGCAGATGACGTCCTTCTTTACTTGGCGGACCCCACAGATAGTGCCCCTCGATGTCTCCACATCCTCTGATGTTTTGAAGAGGCCTCCAGCCTCCATATGAACCCCCCCAAATCAGTATTAATACCTCTAGCCTGGTCACAAGACTGCTTTCACTGGCATGGCATCACCCCCATCCGCTGTCTCAGCTTTAAATACCTTGCTTATTGGGTGGTGCTTCTTCCCAAACTGACTTGGTCCCTGAACCTCACGTCCTAGACACAGGGGGTTAATAACAACCTTACTCAATGGCAATCCCTGCCTTTAAACATTATAGGCCGCATCGCAATATATAAAATGTATGTCTTCCAAAACATTCCACCTCTCCTACCACGTTCATGGTTCAGGGCCGTGAACAGGATGGTGACATAATTTCTGTGGCACGGGTCTAGAGCTCGCCTTGTCCTCTGCCATTGCCAACGTGCCCCATATGATTGGGGCCTGGGATTGACCAATTTATAACTCTATTAATTGGCCTCCCACTTACTGGTGATCCATGACTGGTTCAACAGTGGATGGTCAGACCTTGCCTACGAGCTGGAACTCTCTGAGATGACCTTCCCTCAAATACTTACCATGTTATATGGTTCCCTAATTCCTCAGGACACTGCTCCAATGACTAAAATGGTTCTTCTGGCCTGGAGAGACATTCTTCTTCACACCAGATGGGCCAATATACTTACGCAGCAAACACCTCTTTAGCACAACACCTGGCTACGGGAGCTGGTGACACTACAGGGCTTTGAGAAATGGGATCGTATTGGTCTCTCCCACCTGGGTGATGCTTAGACAGGAACACACATGTGATCCTTTCAGGAGCTCCAGACCACCTACGTGCTTGCGAACATGCAATTTTACAAATACATTCAATTGAGGCATGCCCTTCAATCGTATACTTCCCGCACAGACCCTCTCCCAGAGTCTGCTAGAGGCCAAACTCTTCATGTGAGCATTAGGAAAGGGAGGTATATCCCAAGTATACAAAACACTGATTACCAATGCCCCTGGCACATTGGGCCACTTTATAACACACTGGGAGCACTGGTTGACCCTCTCGAGAACAACGATTGGAGGGATGCCTTGATGGCTGCTAGGACTATCACCATCTCCTCCTGATTGCACATGATGCAAGCATATTATTTATATGGTGCCTATCTCTCCCTGACCAAATTGCTCTGATCAGGCCTCC
This sequence comes from Pleurodeles waltl, assembly GCF_031143425.1. Lineage (NCBI taxonomy): Eukaryota > Metazoa > Chordata > Amphibia > Caudata > Salamandridae > Pleurodeles > Pleurodeles waltl. The sequence goes on from NC_090447.1 coordinate 649,780,837, forward strand.
CCCCCAAACCTGCCTGTCCCTGCTTCTACCACATGATCTGGCTCTTTCCTCAGATACAGAGGTTCTGGTCAACAGTGGTGGGTAAACTCACCAAGGTGTTGGGGTGGGAGGTCCCACTATCCCCTGTGATGATTCTTTTGGGGGGTCCTAGATAACTCTGGGGGTAAGAGGGCTGATCAAACGTTTCTGGGCACTGCTCCGATAGTTGCTAAATGCGATATTGCAAAACCCTGGAAGGCTCCCACTCTTTCTACACTCTCCCTCCAGAACTGAGGGGTAGATCAATGTGCACAGCAGCAGAGACCAGGTTACGAGGCTCTAGGTTGTCCCCGCAAACACAATTTAATATGGGGGAATGGCTTAGACAAATACCTTAAGGTGTCTGCTAGAACCAAAGAAACTTCAGTTGTATTATTATACTATGCAGTTCGAAAATCTATATCGTACTCAATCGATCATACTGTACAGTCTTTTGAAATGCTAATCAATCATGCTGTATAGCCTTTTGAAATTCTTCACTGCTGTATTATTGACCTTTTTGAATGGGAAATTTAATAAAATCCTCATTTGAGCATAGGAAAACTTAGTGTAGAGTATGATGAAGCACTAGATATAGGAGAACTTCCAATTTCAATTAAAAAATTACCTGAATCTTATTAAAGAAGGTAACTACAACTTGGCAAGTTTCTACTGCTTCCTTATGAGAACTTAACAGATGACATCTGAACCAGGAGGTAAGAATTATGTTGTTCTAAAGTAGAAACAAACTGCCATGGAAGACAAAGTATATAGTGGCCTGCCTCTGAAAAGGATGTCCACTAGTCACTGTGCAGTACAATTGCAGTCAATTGAGAAAAGGCCCCACTTTGGAGAGTGGGTGACCTGCTATTGCAGTCCTATGACAAACATGGAGACATTAAGTGAGAAACTTCTAGAAAGTAACAAATGTTAGATGGAAGAAGTAGGCAGAGGAGCAGTGAAAATCAATACTAAACGCAGAGAAGAACAAGTAAGCATGCATTAGCCAATGTTGATTATTCTGTTAACTCTGATACTTTGAAGATGGGAGAATATCATAAGCCCTTACTGCCTCCAGTAAAACCTTACACTTTCTCCATGGTAAAGGTCAGAAAATCTACAATGCAATGGAAGGCAATTAAGCAGCATGATATTCAGGTTCAATGCCCAACAATATCCCTATCAGTCAGAGCTACATCAGCCTTCAGGAAGAGGGTCTTGAAGATAACGGAATGGGACCAATCAGAATTGGTAAGACCTTAATGTTATTCTGCAGCAGTCGCACTGTAAGTCTCAGTTCACTCATGAAAAAAATGGGCAGAATGTTCAAATTCACTCTTAATTCATAAAGACCTAGAACCGCCTCATTTTCAGAAGTCCCCGAAGGACCCCCCAAATATTTCCTTACGCACCCAAACAAATTGACAAACTCAGTCACAGCAAGTGGTCCATGCTGAGAAGGACAGAGAGACTGTTGTCGGCTAGGCCCTTGAGTAGTAAGAGAGAACAAATGGCATTTGCTTCAAGGACAAAGGAGGTGTATCCGAATAACTCTGCTGAACCAAACATGGAAACAAACACAAGTCCTTGCTTTGACAGACAAAAACCGGGTGAAGATGGATATAACATACAAAGAAGTGAGTAAGGATGAGAAGATTGAGCTGACAGCAAAGGAGAGTCTTAGAAAGAGGGAGGCAGTAGGGTGACTGTAACTACTTGAGGAAGAAATGGGGAATAATTATCATAGAGAGAGTGAGGGGACTGCCAAATGATGCATGTCATGGTCAGCCAAATCTTGAGCCGAAAGCACTTCAATTCTAGACTTATTTGAGCAGTATACCAACAAATCCCGAGAGGCAGTAAGAGGAGGTTCCCAAATGATGAGATTGCAAATGGAGTGAAAAGGAACCACCAGAAAGTCTTTGGTGGAATGTTGCAGTGAAGAAAGGGGAGAAGTACAACAGTAATCAGTCTACTTACGGACTAGTCAAAACAATCGTGGACAAGTCAACCAGGAGTAGTACAATCTAGATGTCAACATGAACCTAGAGAGTTTGTAGGGCATATGTAAAGAAGACAATATCCCAAGGCCCTCATCTTTCAAGGGGATCCCTGCTAAGTGATTGGGAATGTCCCTTGATGCAGGTGATGTGATAAACAACTGTTGTCTTTTTTGACCACTCGAAATTTACCAGCAAAACAAACTGATTGAATTACATTATCACCGTTTGTACAATTTGAAGAGTATTTGAAAGATTATCTGGGTCAAAGTTGGTCTAGGTATGTAAATTAAGCTTTTGTGAAGTGTGCATGCCTAGCAGCCAAACCAAATCACATGTGTTGATGCTGTTCATCCTATACTGAAATGTGGAACAGCAGAGAGCTGGAGCTGCAGAAGAAGGACCAGAGGAATGTGAGTACAAAAGGTCACATATTTCAACCTTCTCCCCAGGCTGCAAACAATTAAATAAAGGAAATAAGTTGATGCAGCAGCAGGCTCAGACTGGCAGGCCGGGCTCAAGGGACGCTTTCTGATTAATTCTATCTCCTAGTGACAAGACTGGCTTTCACCAGGGTAGGGGGGGATATCTCAATATCTCCCTCCATGTCTTCCACAGACTCCGATCCGTATGGATTTATATGATGCTCTCTACATATTTATCTTGAGCTCCTTAACACCTCTGTGTGAATATTTGTTTAAATGACAATGGTTTTCTTGCATGAGTGAGAAGCTCCTCTTCCTTCATGTTGCCCATTCTTTTCCTTCCTCCTTTGGGCCAGGCAGGGTCATGCGGTGCCCCTTGTCAGCCATGATGACACTATGCCCTTGCCATACTTGTCTCAGTCTGTTTGAAGATGCCACAAAAGTTGGATTGTGTGTTGTAATAGGCAATGTATGGTAGGTATAAGTTTTAAATAAAGCAGTTGCTTCGCTTTGAGACTGTGTGAACAGCATAGAGATAGTATAGATTGCATTATGTAAAGTAATGTTGTATGTCTTGTCTTTGTCCTCCTATAAATCTCTACAGCAATGATATTATCTATGTATTGCTATCTAAATACAATCACATTCACTGCATATGAATGAGTGTCTGCTGCCCAAGTCGTGGTACTGATCTTTCTTTATTCAAAGTCTTAGCACTTTGATTGTTTTACTGTACATGCATCAGTGTCAAGCTCCTGTAATCGGACCAGACTTTAACGATATGAGTTCAGGCAAGTCAGAGTTTACTTGCTGTCTCCTAATTATTGTTAGGCGCATCTGCAATCTAATAAATGCATCATCCTGCCTAAAATATAAAAAGGGGCATTGCAGCTGTTATTGGTACATCAGGTGCAACTGCACCAAGGCCAACAGATGTGAGGGGTGATTTACAATTATGCCCATTTTTCACTAACCAACTGTGTGACAAGGTGGCCTTTTTCCTTGCTTGGATTGTGGACCATGTGTGTGTGTGGGGGAAGGGAGGGTGTTGAAGGGGGGATGGGCAGGGGGGTTGGAGGAAAGTAGTACAGCAGTCCTTTATGACTGTCCTATGCCCAAGCAGTTAACATATGCTTTCAATCCAGTATGTGTGAATAAATAATGCTTGCATTTCTAGTTTCCACAAGTAAAACAATGACAGAGAGGAATGGACTGTCTGCCTCACAATGTGACAACACTAGATTTATGTGGTGAGACTCCCAAGTCTAGTTTCTCAGTCATAGCTGGGTACCTTGTGCATACAAAGTTCAACTTCACTCACATTTTCAAGTCAGAATAACTATTTCTGGCAGCATGTTCCTTGTCAAAGACTAGGTTCCGCTTCTATTTCTCCCTTTCTTACCCACAGTGGGTTCGAACAAAGGAAAGTCAAGCAGAAATTTTGGACACCTGCCTTCTCGACTGAAGAAATAAAAAACTAAGAGCCTGATTTAAAACTTGGCGGATGGAATACTCCTTCACATACGTGACGGATATCCCGTCTGCGGTATTATGATCTCCATAAAATATATAAAATATAAGGGGATCATAATCTGGCGGATGGGTTAGCCGTCATGTGTGTGACAGAGTATTCCCTTCAGCTAATTTCTAAATCAGGCCTTAAATGCCTAATTTAGATATGGGTGGCCTTGCAATAATGTTCCAAAACCTCAGGTGGAGAATTCTGTCCCTATGGTCATAGATTTTTCGGTAAGATATCATCAACGATCACTGTAGTGCATCAAACTAGAACAGATGGTTTGATGAGTAGAAAGAAGATGGTTGTTTGGAGAAACAATGGGTATCCAGAGATATGCACTGCAAAATCACAAGCTAAATTCCCAGCGAAGTACCTCAGAAGGTGTGTATCTGAGCAGTGATCAATAGATAATTGGTCACAATTTAAAATACAGGTAACATAGCTCAGTAGGTTAATGTGGCAGCTGCACATACATGTATGTGTCTTCAAAGTTATCGTCATTTTGGGTTTGTTATTTATTATACCATGAAACTTACCCCATTAAGCAGTGGAATGCTTTACAGAGGACATTCTAAATTGGGGTCCTGTTTGTAAAAAAATATTTTACATCTTTGGGGTCTGATTGATGCCAGAATAAAAATAAAAATTATTTTGATGAGGGGGTGATGTATACCAATCTGCTATTACAATTATTGCAGCATTTGTATTGCACTTCCCTCCCACATTCAAGCTCTCAAAGTGATTTTGCAGCATTATGGGACAGTAAACGTACAGTTAGTTTTTACATCATAATATACATGCATGTGTGTGTGTGTGTGTGTGTGTGTGTGTGTGAATATATGTCTATATATACATATATATACAATACATATATATTTTACATATAACTATATATATGTATATCTATATCTAAATATATATTTATGTATCTATATATAGATAGATATCTATACATATCTATCTATATACTATATCTATAGATATCTCTATATCTCTATATATCTCTATATTCCCTATTGGCAGTCACCAGTGTTGTTATTGTTCATCTGTCGTTATTGACAATGACCAAGGACATCACGTTGAGGAGTTTGACTGGGTACGGTGTGTCCGGCTGTGGCTGATCAGTTCGATGTGGGCTCGGACAGCTCTGCAGCACGTCGGGCACAAGTGGTCTGCTGAGTTGGTTGGCAAAGAGTTGGCTATGGATTTGCGCAGCTCATGCTTCTTCTATGCCTTTGCAGTCCTGCTCTGCTCATAGGAGGTAGCGCCTTTGCTGATACAGCTTCACCAGGCAGGTGGGCCTGTGCTAGGGTTTCCCAGGAGTCCAGTTTAATGCCTAAGCCCTTCAGAGAGACTTTCAGCATGTCCTTAAAGCTCTTTTTCTGCCCACCTTGTGTGTGTTTTCCTTCCGCAAGTTCAACATAGAACAGCCTCTTAGGGAGGCATGTGTCTGGCATACGTACAAGATGGCCTGTCCATCTGACTTGGGCTCTCTTCAGCAGGGTGTAGATACTTGGCAGACCAGTTTGAGAGAAGACATCTATTTCTGGAACTTTGTCCTGCCAGGTAATTTTCAACAGCCTTCTTAGATAGTTCATGTGGAAGCTATTCTGCTTTTTTGCATGGCGCTCATACACAGTCCATGTCTGACAGGCATACAGTAGTGTGTGCAGTACTACTGCCTTCTACATCTTCAGCTTTTTGGACAGTTTGACACTTCTCCTCTCACACACTGACTTCTGCAGCCCCCCAAATGCAGAGCTTGCATTGGCGATGCATGTGTCTTCTTCATCGTCAATGTTCACAGATCTGGAGAATGTCCTGCCGAGGTATGCAAACTTGTCAACAGCCTTCAGTATTTCTCCTTCAGCAGTGTTAGTGGGTCCTGCATACATCTTCTGCGGTGCAGGCTGATGCAAGACCTCAGTCTTCTTGGTACTGATTGTAAGGCTGAAGTTTCTGCAGGCAGTGGAAAAGCAGTTCATGCTCTGCTGCATCTGGGCCTCTGTGGCAGCCTTGAGTGCGCAGTCATCTGCGAACAGGAAATTGCCCACAGAGTACTCTTCAACCTTGGTCTTCACCTGTAGCATCTGCAGGTTGAAGAGCTTGCCATCAGTCCTATATCTGATCTTGATGCTGGTTTCTTCGTCATAGCAGAAGGCATCTGACAGCATGGCTGAGACCAGCATGTTGAACAGCGTGGGTGCCAGTACACAACCTTGATTGACTCTGTTGGTGACTGGGAAAGCATTGGAGGAGTCTCCATCGTCCAGTACGCAAGCAAGCATGCCGTCGTGGAACTGGCTCACCATACTGATGAATTTGGCTGGGAAGCCAAACTTCTCCAAACTTCTCCATGATCTGCCATAGCCCCTCACGACTGATGGTGTCAAAGGCTTTAGTCAGATCCACAAACCGTATGTAAAGGTCCCTGCTTTGTTCCTGGCACTTCTCCTGTAGTTGGGGGCTGCAAATATCATGTCCACTCTCCCTTGGCCCTCTCTGAAGCCTCACTAATTCTCTGGCAGTAGGTAATTATGGTTAGGACCATGTTTAATTAGGAAAACTGTTTTTTGACTTACCTATATCTTTTGTGACGTTTGACGCATCTTAACAAAATTTTCCCAAAAAAGTCTGCCAGTAATTCTTGTTGCACATGGAAAGCTTCAGGGTGATCCGTCAAGCGGGTGGCTGGGAAAAAGGGAGGGGAGGGGGTAAAAAAAAGTGTGTTTCCTATGTTAATTCCATGGAAGTTTTGAGCATGACTACAGCCGGAACCACTGGATGGAATTACACCAAATTTGGCAGAAAGGTAGATTTTGTTTCACAGATTGTGTTTTTTGTGATCTGGTGTAAATCCATTCAGAAGTTGATCAGAAATTTAAGGAAATCCAAATTTGGATATATAGGGCTGCAGTTCCTCCAAGCTCGTCCAGGGAAATGCAGAGGTCTGATTGGCTGCCAACACTTTAACCAGGAAGTGTTGGCAGCCATCTTGGGCCTCGGCTTTAGCCAAGTCCCAAGAAAACATTAAAAAAAACAGAAAAGGTGGCAGGGTAGGAATACCCTGACCCCCTAGCCCTGGTCTAGGACCCCAGCACGGCAAAAAAAGCATTTTATAATAACATTTTGTGGGAATTTGAAAAACTCATGAATTTGCGGCCAAAATGACAAATATAACTAAGCACAGTCTCCCGCGCTTGTTTTTAATTAAGCCCCCAGATGGGTCAGGTCCTGGAGTCATTCTTCCTTTATTAACCAAAGGAGGGGGGTGCACCTGGCCCTCTCCATAGGTATTTTTATGCCCTGGGGACCACCACCTCCCCGGGCTCTTGTTAACTATACTCAGGGGACCTCACGGACCCTGGGCCCCAGGGACCACCACCTCCCCAGGGCCACATTGTAAAAAATACATAGTGGGGGCCATGAGGATCCTCCAGTCTCCAGGGACCACCACCACCACGCCGGGGGCCAAAATTGATAAAAAACACAGAAGGTCCGCTGACCCCCTCAGCCCCAGGGACCACCACCTCACCAGGGCCAATCCTGTTGTAAAAAAAAAAGAAGGAATGAGTCTGTGTGGTCCCCCTCCCAGACCATATATGGAAACTGGAGACCACAACCTCCCCGGGGCCAGCCTGTGATAACAGAAGGGGTGGGGCCGCGCTACCCCTCTCCTGGAGCCATTAGTAGCACTGGGGACCCCCCACGGCTAACTCCTGCTATGTCCTGGGGTGTTCACCCTGGGACATAGCTATTTGCTCTGACTTGGAGGAAGCTTTGACAGCTCCCACCAAGTCAGAGCAAAGATTTCGCAAACATGCCAAAGTGCTCCCACCCCCTGGAAGCCAAGGTTTCATCTCTTTCCCAAAAGAGATGTTGGCTCCTGCAGTAGTCGGGGAGCTGGCTGTGACTGCAGGGTCTTTAGGCTCCCTCATGGTCCTATAGCACACTGGGTGTCCTGGGAAGGCTCCAGGGCATCCAGGGACACATGACCGGGACACCGGAGATGGGGTCCTTGGGATCAAAATCAGCCTAGGGAGGGGGGCTTCAAGGCTCCCTTCCCCCATTGAAGTGTGGTGGGCCCCGGGGGTGTGGTCCCCAGGGCCAAAATCAGCTCGGGGAGGGGACCTATCGGCCCTCTATTGAATTCACCTCATACTCTCCACCTTACTAGTATACAAAGCTCTTCCCGCCTTTTTGCCAGGATAAAGGACAGCTTCCCAAAGGTCTCCCAGCGTGTTTGTAGTCTCATTGTCCTCTCTATAGGCGGATTCATGTTATCACAGAATTCTGAACAAAAAGACACACGAGGAACAACCACATTGGTAAACGCACACAAGGTTGCTGGTCCATTAGGCAGCTGTAATGTTGAGTACACACTGGACACTTACCCAATGAGGTAACACTGGCTAACTAACCAGTAGAAAGTACTCCAGTTGTGTAGACGTTTTGTGAAAAACTGTGGACTCTTCTTTGATAAGCAAGCAGGTGAGCATCCGTTCTGGCCATGATGCTCATTTCACAGAAATTAAACCTCAATAGGAAGCACTTACACATGTAAATGTAGCAGGTGCCCCATTTGAAGCTCCACTTCTGGAAAGGACAAATGATCCTAACTCTTGGGCTTGGCAAAGGCAAAGCAAGCCTGTTTACTCAGCTATTCAACATTAAGAAACTCCCTTTAAATTGATATAAGTATGCAAATATGGAAATCACCTGGACTCCCCACCCACTTGCCTCTGCTCCGTCCACCTTAGTGGTATGCAAAGGTCTACCCCCTTTAGCCTGGATGATGGTCATCTTTCCAAAGGGGCCCCCAGTGTGTTTTCTGCCAATTTTGGTGGCACGTTCTTCATGCAGAGGAATATGAGGACATCCCCACCAAACAAAGAAGCACTTATGTTATACAGCTAAGAGGAAGGATCCTGGTTTGGTGGAGATTGATTTACATCTTTTTAGTCTTGTTGTCCCCTCTTTCAGGTTATTACAGAATTCTGGAGAAAGACACACGAGGAACACTCACATTGCCAAACGCACACAAGATCGCTGGAGACATTTCCTCATGGTCCATTATGCAGCTGTAGTGTATAAAACACATTGGACATTTACTCAATTGGCAGCACTCACTAACTAACCATTAGAAACTACTTCAGCTGATAGGCAATTTGTGCAAAACTGTGGATTGTTGTTGGATAAACAGGCAGGTGCTGTTTCTTTGTGGCCAAATCACTCACACAGCTACCTTCACACCCTTATAGGCACTCACACACCTACTCACAGACATACTCAGACACTCACTCAGAAACTCATGCAACCATTCACAGACTGACTCAGAGACTCATGTACACACTCACAAACCCACTCAAACGTTCATGTATGCACTGATAAACCTGCCTAGACACTCATGCACCCATTCATAGACCCACTTAGACATTCACATACCCACTCAGAAATTAGTGCACCCACTAACACTCACACATCCACTCAGAAACTCATGCACTCACTCACAGATGCACTCAGAGACTCATGTACCCACTCACATGCCTACTCAGATCCTCACACACCCACTCACTGACCCACTCAAAGACTCACACACCCACTCACAGACCTACTCAAAACCCACACACCCACAGACAGACCCACTCAGACACACTTACACATCACAGACCTACTGAAAAATATATGGACTCACTCAAACACTCACTGTCAAAGGTTAGTGGTTACAATTGGGAAATGAAATTAAAAAAACTGAAATTTACTTTAAAAACCAAAGGTTACAGTGGCGTTATAGTTAGGAAACAATGTTAAAAAAAAACTTAGCTAAGCCACATTTCACTCATACAAAACTAGTGAAATTCAGCAGTTATAGTTAACTGAGATAACTATAACTTACCTGTACTGCTTATGACCTCAGATATTACTTCACTCATGACCTTGTCAGTGACATCACTGATGACATATCAAATGGTGATCAGATGTAGATGAACTGCTTGCTCTGTCTGACCTTCACTTCATCACATTGAGTCTGAAATTGTACTCGGGTCCTGGTCAACTTGCCTTTTGTCAATGGTGCTTGATTTTTTCTACGGGCCTTGTGCCTTAAGCTTTTTTTTTTAATGTAAAAGTAGTAGTAGTATAGAGCTTTAATTCAGTCATAGACATACTGCTGACATCATCCACAGAAGCCCTCACACACCCATCCACACCCCTATACAACCTCTCAAACACCCACTCACGCACCCACACTACCTCTCACATACCCATTCACAGACCCATACAAGTACTTACACAACCACTCACTCACCCAAACAGCTACTCATACAACCAGTCCCTTACTCATACAGCCACTCACAGTCACACACTCACCCAGACATCTACTTTCACACCCCATTCAGCCACTCACTCACCCATACAAGCTCTCACACACTAACTCACACATCCACGCCACTTGCATACTCATTCACACATCCATACAAGCACTCACACATCCACTCACTTACCCGTACATCCATTCACACAGGCACCTAATCTACAATACAGCCACTTACACACCAACTGACTTCACCAAAAAGCCATTCAGAAACCCACTCACTCACACATACAGTTACTTACACACCCACTCACCCACCCATACAACCACTCACACAACCACTCATTTACCCACACAGCTACTCATATAGGCCCATATTTAAAGGAAATTGATGGAGCGTGACGCTGCTCCAAAATTGTCAGCACCGTGCTCCTTCATTTTCACAATGAAGGGATGTGCCCTGTTTAATTGAATAGGGTACACCCCTGTGTTGTCCCCTGTGCTGGTGCTAAATTGAGCTGCCTAGCACCAAGGCAGGCATCCTTGCACCACCGTGCAAGGATGTCTGCATTGAAGGGTTTGATTGTTTATGTGTGGGAAGGTGTCCCTTCCTGCACATAAACAACCATTTATAGCGATTTGGCACTTCTGTGTGTGCTGCAGAATACACAGAAGTGCCAAAGAGCCATTTTGAAACGATTGTTTAGGTGCAGGAAGGGACACCTTCCCGCACATAAACAATAATTTCTGGCCTTTTGCTCTTTTTATGCGTGCTGCAGAATGCAGCACACATAGAAAAAGCAAAAAAAAGAGGATGAATAAAAGTATTCCTCCTTGTTGCACCTTACTAATGCCACCCCTGAGGTGGCGTTAGATTTTGCCGCTGCCTCCGGTTTACGAACCATAGGTGTTGTTATGGCACGCCCACAGCAACACTCATTGCATGCCCTTTCCGCGCAAAGGGCTGTGTGTGAAGGAGCGTATTTGCAAGGTGGCGGTTAGCCACGAAAAGTGATGCCCCAGTGGTGCTAGGGGCTCATAAATATGCACATTTTTATACACCCATTCAGGCACCCACACACCCATACAGGCACTCAGACAACCTCTTAAACACAGGTACACACTGACACACAGCCATTCACATGATATATGTCAGAAATAGTATAATTCATTAGTAGTACAGAAAGTATACTATTTTAAATTTTGCAGTACCTTGGTATATATGCTTAACACTCATAAATGAAAGAATGCTCACACTCACTGGATGATGTCATCAGTGATGTAATTTAAGATGTCATCAGTGATGTCACTGACCAAGTCATGAGTGACGTAATATGTGCAGTCATCAGCAGTACATTGCGGGCGTAAGTTATAGTTAGCTCAGGTAACTATGGGGGTCATTAAAACCCTGGCGGACGGTGTTAAAGCTGCGGTAATACCGCAAAAAACAGGCCGGCGGACAAAAAAAGGGAATTACGGCCCTGGCGGAAACTGCCAACTAAGACAGCCACTTTAACACACCGCCCGCCACGGCGGTACAGACAAACAGTGCGGCGGACACCGCCAACAGACAGGCGGAAGACAATGTACCGCCCACACTATCACAACACACCAATCCGCCACCTTTTCCGGGGCGGATTCACCGTGGATAAAAACACGGCGGAAACAGCTTTTGCTATGGGAAAACGCTCACCTCAACACATCCCACGAGGAACGAGGACACCATGGAGCCGGAACTACAAATACTCCCAGCCCTTGCATTCCTGCTCATCTACGACCAACAGTGACGTAGGCGCAGAACATACCGGTGAGTACTGCACCTACGACACGGGGGAGGGGGAGGCAAAAGTTAGGGGGACACCCACCAAACACCCCCACCCTCGCATAACACAACATACACACCAATGCAGTCACAAAAATCACAGTAACAACCCACAATCCCCCCGGAAGAATGGAAACACAAAGCGAATTGCGGTCAAACTTTGTATTGTGACAATATAGTACTAAAAAAAAATATACTGATATTTATCACGAAATTTGTCAAAAATAAATGTACAATACAAGAAGTAGTGCAGATATGTACACAACAATGTCCGTGCACAAACAGTCCAAAAATGCATGGGCGAGGCCCACAATAGATACTTGACCAAAATCCGAGAGGACACTGCCGGGGCATCAGATAGAAACAATACAGGCACCTCAGGGGGAAGGGAAGGGGGGGCACCTCAGCCACATGAATGCGAAGCCAGATCCACGACGGGGCTCCATGCCCATTGATGTATCCTGGGGAGTGCAAAGCCATAGTCTTTCAAGTCTTTTCAGTGGGTGGGTTGCCCACTGTGCCATCCTGGGGAGTGCAAAGCCACAGTCTCTCAAGTCTTTTCAGTGGGTGGGTTGCCCACTGTGCCATCCTGGGGAGTGCAAAGCCACAGTCTCACAAGTCTCTACAGTGGGTGGTTTGCCCACTGCATTATCCTGGGGAGTGCAAAGCCACATCTTCGCAAGTAGATGCAGTTCTCTACTGGTACTGGGTGGGACTGGTGCCCAGACTGGATGAGTCTCCCCGTGAAAGTACATGTCCTGTCACAGTCACAGCTGCACATGGGAGAACGATGCCTGATGTGCCGGACTATTCATACCCACACGGTCTTTGGCCTTGTTCAGCGGTCTTCACCATGGCGGTCTTTGCCCTGTTCAGCGGTGCTTTGCCATGGCGGTCTTGGGCCTTGTTCAGCGGTCTTCACAATGGCGGTCTTTGCCCTGTTCAGCAGTGCTTTGCCATGGCGGTCTTGGGCCTTGTTCAGCGGTCTTCACCATGGCGGTCTTTGGCCTGTTCAGCGGTGCTTTGCCATGGCGGTCTTGGCCTTGTTCAGCGGTCTTCACCATGGCGGTCTTTGCCCTGTTCAGCGGTGCTTTGCCATGGCGGTCTTGGCCTTGTTCAGCGGTCTTCACAATGGCGGTCTTTGCCCTGTTCAGCAGTGCTTTGCCATGGCGGTCTTGGGCCTTGTTAAGTCTTGGGCCTTGTTCAGCGGTCTTCACCATGGCAGTCTTTGGCCTGTTCAGCGGTGCTTTGCCATGGCGGTCTTGGCCTTGCTCAGCGGTCTTCACCATGGCGGTCTTTGCCCTGTTCAGCGGTGCTTTGCCATGGCGGTCTTGGCCTTGTTCAGCAGTCTTCACCATGGCGGTCTTTGCCCTGTTCAGCGGTGCTTTGACATGGCGGTTCTGGTACGGATATTGGTGTGTGGCATGACGAACTCCATACTGGACGTTGGTGTGTGGCATGACGAACTCCATACTGTACATTGGTGTATGGGATGACGAACTCCACACTGGACATTGGTGTGTGGCATGACGAACTCCACACTGGACATTGGTGTGTGGCATGACAGACTCCACACTGGACATTGGTGTGTGGCATGACGAACTCCACACTGGACATTGGTGTGTGGCATGACGAACTCCATACTGGACGTTGGTGTGTGGCATGACGGACTCCACACTGGACGTTGGTGTGTGGCATGACGAACTCCACACTGGACATTGGTGTGTGGCATGACGAACTCCATACTGGACGTTGGTGTGTGGCTTGACGTTCCATCATTGCCCAGCGGGGCTGTGGGATTCTAGACCCTCCTGGACACTGACTCCGGCGGTGGCGGTGGTCTCCTGACCAGTAACGATACTTGGGCCCTCCTGGGCTGTGACTCCGGCGGTGGTCTCCTGACCAGTAACGATACTTGGGCCCTCCTGGGCTGTGACTCTGGCGGTGGTCTCCTGACCAGTAACGATACTTGGGCCCTCCTGGGCTGTGACTCTGGCGTGGTCTCCAGACCAGTAACGATACTTGGGCCCTCCTGGGCTATGACTCTGGCGGTGGTATCTGGACCAGTAACGAAGGTGCTGGCGGTTGTGTCTGGACCGCCGGAAATGATGGCGCACTTCTCCACCGTGACACTCACAACAGGTTGGGGAGACTTCCTCGGGACCTTCCCCACCTTCTTTGGAGTTACAGATGACTCACCAATCGCCTTCGATCCCATTTCACTTTTTGTCCCACCAGGAGTCTTGACACGGTCCCGTCGTCCACTCTCCAATTTCAGAGCCTTTACAGGGGGTGGGCTGACAGTGCCTTGGCTCCGGGTCCTACTGCCTGCCCTGGTGGACGGGGCACTCCAAAAACCTGGTACACGCACCACTGGTACTGGAGGCTTTTTTGGCTGAGGTGCTACAACGGGACTGATTAACTGGAAGGGGGGGTGTGTGGGCAAAAAGGTCAATTTGACAGAAGGACAGTTTCTGACGGACACTGGGATGGGTAGCTGGAGGGGGTCTGGGAGTGGAGGAAGAGGAGGTGGTTGTAGGAGGTGTCACTTTAGGTGTTTTGGGTGCAGGTGCAGGTACTGGAGGCTGTCGTGAGGTGGATGGATGTTGGGTGAGTGATTGCCGGCGTTTGTGTACTTTGGGAGGGGGCGTCACAGACACACTGGGAGAGGACACAGGGGACGTGTATATGGCAGTGGAGGTGGTGAGTGCAGGTGAGCGGCTTGTGGTGCTGGGTGTCCTGGTGCGAGTCCTAGTGCCTGTAGATGTGGTGCATGCAGGTGTGTGTGTAGACGAGACTGGGAGGGAGGAGGGAGAAGAGGAGGAGGGGGACACAGTGGAGACAGTGGATGTTGCTGTGTCTGTATGGGTGTGATGCTTGTGTGAGTGCCTGTGGTGTATGTGGTGCCTATGTTTGCTTGAGCTACTTGTGTGTGTTGACTTGTGTGCATGCTGGTCTGTAGGTGTGCTTGGGATGGGCTGGGGTACAGGGGATTGGGTCTGGGTGGAGGAAGTTGGAGGGGGGAGGCTGGACACAGGGACAATGGCTGCCATCAGTGCTGAGGCCAGAGATTGCAGGGATCGCTGAAGGACAGCCTGACCAGAATGAATGCCTTCCAGGAATGCATTACTGTGTTGCAACTCTCGTTCTACACCCTGGATGGCATTCACAATGGTAGACTGCCCAACAGTGAGTGACCTGAGGAGGTCAATGGCCTCCTCACTGAGGGCAGCAGGGGTGACAGGGACAGGGCCTGAGGTGTCTGGGGCGAAGGTGATGCCCACCCTCCTGGGTGAGCGGGCACGGGGCGAACGCTGAGGGGCTGCTGGGAGGGCGGTGCTGATAGGGGAGGTGGCGGCTGTACCTGTAGAAGTGGGGCGCACAGATGGTGCCGCCATCACAGGGGAGCTCCCATCGGCGGACGAGTCCGTGTCGCTGTTTGGTGATCCTGTGGCCGACGTGAAGCTCCCCTCGCCCTCCGTCCCACTGGTGAATTCCGAGTCTGTGGTGTGGCCCTCCATGGCCATGTGGGATGCAGCTCCCTTGTGCTCCGGTGCCACTGTACCTCTGCCTGTTGATGCTGATGTACAGAAGGACAGGAAGAGCAGGAAAAGGGGGGAGACAGAAGAAAGAGAGTTTTAGTGCATGGCATACCGCTACCGTTGGTGGACAAGACAAACGCAGCAGCCCCCTGAATTACGCCGTGCTCCTGCCCTCTGCACATGCAATTTCTGGGATATGGCCTACATGGCAATGGTAGAAATCTGCCCACATGGATGGCAAAGGGGCAACTATACATCAATTAGGCTTATTTTAGAGCTGGTGTAGAGTGCCACATGGCCTACATAACGTAGGGGCCTTGCCTACCGAACTCACCCTGGCCTAGGGACACCCACAGCCCACCACCCCCACACAGACAGCTCCACTGCACGCAAAGTCCATAGGATGAGGTTGTACTCACCCCCTTGTGTCTGCTGTGATGTCCTTAAGCGCCCATCCAACTCTGGGTAGGCCAACGCCAGGATCCGGAACATCAGGGGGGTCATGGTGCGACGGGCACCCCTCCCACGTTGGGAGGCCATCCCCAGCTGAGCCTCCGCCGTCTTCTTGCTGCAGCGGCGAATGTCCTCCCATCTCTTCCGGCAGTGGGTGCCCCATCTCTGGTGGGCCCCCAGGGTCCGGACCTCCTTGGCGATGGCACTCCAAATGTCCCTCTTCTGGTGGGCACTGACCTACATGACATGCACAAGGGAAGAGGAACAGTCATTACCTACTGCACCATTGTTGTAATTGGCCCCCTCCCAACTCTATCCCTGTGGCCCATTCATCCCCATGCATGACTGTTCTATGTACTCTGCCCCCTTCCCTCATCCATCCAGCCCTCTCCACCCAGGCCTAGCCCATCCACCGTGCTCCCTGTGTACTAACCTGTTGGTCTGGAGGACCGTAGAGTAGCGTGTACTGGGGGAGGACCCCATCCACAAGTTTCTCCAACTCCTGTGCAGTGAAGGCAGGGGCCCTTTCCCCAGACGCAGCAGCCATCGTTGCTTCCAGACCGAAGTCACAGCAGCACTAGCAGTGTAGGTCCTCTCCTGTCGAAGGTCAGGTATCTAGTGATTGAACAGATAGAAAATGGAGGTGACGTCCGCGGCGGTGCGCATCATCACTGCCAGCGCACCTGTTCATTGGCTCCTGGGACCCATAGGGTCCAATGTTAACCAATGCAGCATTGCGCCACGCTCTACGACTGCCTACCGCGACGGTGTCCAACGCCAGCGCAGTTACCCCACAATCCCATTGTCCCAGTTTAGAGGTCAGGCAGCCGCCATTTCAGGGGCCCACATGGCTTCAATTACTACTGCGTCACCGAGGCCTACACTCAAAACATTTCCCGGATGGGTTAATTGTCTGTTGTAGTCTTGTGTGTAACTGTGGGTACATACCTGGAGGAATGGTGACAGTTTCTTCGTTGTTGTCCTCCTTAGGCACCGTCAGTTGGGACATATTGGAAGATGGCGGAATCCGCCGGTGTACCGACCGCTGGTGGACCTGTTGACAATGGAAGAGCGACATGTCATCGTGACATACCGGTTTGACCGTGCCACAATCCAGGAACTATGTACCCAGTTGGAGCCAGACCTGATGTCACCAATCCGCCATCCGACTGGAATCCCCCCTCTAGTGCATGTGCTGTCAGTACTCCATTTCCTTGCAAGTGGGTCATTTCAGACAACAGTGGCCATGGCATCAGGGATGTCACAGCCTATGTTTTCCAACGTGTTGTCCAGAGTGTTGTCTGCCCTGCTGAAACACGTAAGGAGATACATCATTTTCTCTGAGGTGGCGGATTTGCCTATAGTTAAAGGTGACTTCTATGCTCTTGGACATATCCCCAACGTCATAGGTGCCATTGATGGGACCCATGTAGCTCTGGTCCCCCCCGCAGGAATGAACAGGTGTACAGGAACAGGAAGAATTATCATTCGATGAATGTCCAGATGTTCTGTTTGGCAGACCAGTACATCTCCCAGGTTAATGCTATGTTCCCTGGCTCAGTGCATGACGCCTACATCCTGCAGAATAGCAGCATCCCTGATATGATGGTTGAACTCCAGAGGCACCGTGTATGGCTATTGGGAGACTCTGGTTACCCCAACCTGTCCTGGCTACTGACCCCAGTGAGGAATCCCAGGACCAGGGCAGAGGAACGCTACAATGAGGCCCATGGGCGGACTAGGAGGGTGATCGAACGCACCTTCGGCCTCCCGAAGGCCAGGTTCAGGTGCCTCCATATGACAGGTGGGTCCCTATTCTACTCACCGAAGAAGGTGTGCGACATCATCATCGCCTGCTCCATGCTCCATAACTTGGCATTGCGACGCCAGGTGCCTTTTCTGCAGGAGGATGATCCAGATGACGGTGTTGTTGCAGCGGGTGAGCCTGTGGAGCCTGTTGACAGTGATGAGGATGAAGCTGATGAAGAAGAAAACGACAACAGGGAGTCAGTCATACAGCAATATTTTCAGTGAGACACAGGTGAGTACAATTTCATGTATCACATAATATTAACTTTCACACGTCTACCTCTATCCTCTACCTACATTTCACTCCCTATTTGTTAACTGAGTTGTCCCCTTCCATTTCAGTTACACTATTGTGGTAACCTACGTGTCAACAGCTTGCACCCTTGAAAGGCTTGTGAAGTGTGACATTGGTATGTTGGCCTTCCAATGGGTAACCTTTTTTAACACTGTAATTGACAATACAAAGTTCACAATCATTGACTGGCTCCAATATTATTGAGGTTTCAATGGTGTTTATTGAAGTGCATAAAAATGTAGGGGGGTTGTGAAATGGGGCTAGGTCATGGTGGAAGAATGTCCATGGCAGAGTCCAGTCTATTAGTCTCACTGGTACATTGCACATCTGGGCATTGAAAGTGGAGCTGGGTCAGTTCCAATTTGGACAGGGTAACAAAGTGGGACAGTGGGGGGACAATCAGGGTAGTCTTATTTCCTGGCGGGGGTCTTGCCATCTTGCTCTGTCCTGTTCCTGGATCTCAGGGACCGCTTTCGTGGTGGTTCTCCATCTGCAGGGGGTGGGGTGCTGGTGTGTTGGTCCTGTGGCGGGCCGTCCTGTCCACTAGCGCCGGCGGAGGTGGTGGGCAGTTCGTCATCCATGCTAGTGTCAGGGGCCCCTTGGAGTGCCACGGTGTCCCTCAAGGTCTTTTGAATGTCCGTCAGCACCCCTACGATGGTGCCCAGGGCGGAGCCTATGGTCCTGAGCTCCTCCCTGAACCCCAATATTGTTCCTCCTGCAGACGCAGGGTCTCCTGCAACTTGTCCAGGACCGTGGCCATCGTCTCCTGGGAGTGGTGGTATGCTCCCATGATGGAGGAGAGGGCCTCGTTGAGAGTTGGTTCCCTTGGCCTGTCCGCCCCCTGTCGCACAGCAGCCCTCCCAGTTCCCCTGTGTTCCAGTGCCTCCGTCCACTGGACCGTGTGCCCACTACCACTGCCCCCAGGTCCCTGTTGTTGTTGAGGTGTGGGTTAGCCTGGGTGCGCTGTAGTGGTAGACACACCGCTGATTGACCTGTCCTGGGTAGGGAGGTATGGGCCCGCTGGGTGGGTGCTGTGCTGGTGTTACCAGAGGGTGGAATTTCGGTGTTGGGCTGTGGCTGGGCAAGTGGAACTGACTGTCCTGAGGCCCACGATGGTCCGGGCTGGTCATCAGGATCCAGTAGGGCAGAGCTGCTGTCGTCACTGTGGGCCTCTTCTGGGGGTGGAGTGGTGTTGTCTGGACCCGATGGTGTGGTGACGTTCCTTCGGGTTCCTGCGGGGGTATAAGTACATGATTTTTGCATGTGTGTGTTTCAATGTGTGCAATGTTTGGGTGTGCGTGTACCCCAGTGCAAGCATTCCTGTGTGGGAGCTTGTGTGCTGATGGTTGGGGGGTGTTGTGGGTCTGTGCAGTGGGCATGCTTTAGTGATGGGTATCCATGCTTAGTTAGGTCATGCAGGTTTTGGGGTTGGGATGGGTGGATGGTGTCATGGGTAGATAGGTGAGGATTTGGAGTGATAGGGGAGGGTGTGAGGGTTGGGGTGTGTGATAGCATGCAGGTAGGGTGGGGATCTGATAGTTGAAATTTAACTTACCAGTGTCCGTCCCTCCAACGACTCCTGCGAGGCCCTCAGGATGCAAGATGGACAAGACTTGCTCCTCCCATGTTGTTAGTTGTGGGGGAGGAGGTGGGGGTCCGCCGCCAGTCTGCTGTACCGCGATGTTGTGCCTGGATACCGTGGAACGCACCTTCCCCCGTAGGTCGTTCCACCTCTTCCTGATGTCCTCCCCATTTCTTAAGTGCTGTCCCACAGCGTTGACCGTGTCGACTATTCTTTGCCATAGCTCCATCTTCCTGGCTATGGATGTGTACTGTACCTGTGATCCAAATAGCTGTGGCTCTACCCTGATGATTTCCTCCACCATGACCCTGAGCTCCTCCTCGGAGAAGCGGGGGTGTCTTTGGCGTGAAATGGGGTGGTGTGTGTGATGTGTGAGGTGGTTTATGTGTTGATGAGTGTGGTGAGTGTAGTGGTGTGTGGTGTTTTGTGCGTGGATGTTGTGTGGGTGATGGTGTAGTGTGCCTCTGTGTGATGGTATTCTCTATTCTGTGCTGTCTCTCTGTGGCCTTCGTCTCAAATTTTTGGTCGTAGGGGTTTGTGTGTGATGTGGGTGTGTGTTTTATATTGTATTGGGTGTGTGGGAGTGTTGTTTGTATGTGTATCAGGTGTGTGTATTTTGAATTGTCCAATGTGGCGGTGTTTTGGAGATGTGTGTGTATTTTGAGCGCGTGGATTCGTGGGTCATAATAGCATGGGCGTGTTTCTGTTGGCGTGGAGGTGGAGGATGTGTTTCCGCCAGTTTCTCGCTGACCTTTGGTGTGGCGGTATTGTGTGGGTGTCTGAATTTCAGCAGATTCCGTGCTGTGGGTCATAATAGCTGTGGTGGTGTATTAGCGGTCTTCTGCACGGCGGTAAGCGGCTTTTACCACCAATGTTGTAATGACCACCTATATCTGCTGAATTTCAATGGTTTTGTATGAGTAAAATGTGAGCCTAACTATAACGTCCATGCAACCTTTGTTTTTTTCAGTGAATATATATATATACATATCAATTACCCAGTAGCAGTCATCACTGAGTAGTTATAGTTAGGTCTGTGGTTACGTAGAAAAAGCATTTTTTGGTTTGCTTATAAATTTGCGCCGCAAAAACTGCTCAACAAAATTATACCATATTTGACCGAAACCTATATCATGGTCCAGAAAGCGTGCTTTTCTGATTTGGTGTAAATCCATTCAGTAGTTTTTGAGAATTTAAGACTCATAGTTTATGTACCCCAACTGACTATACTTCTGCTTACAGACAACTGGGAGTACGTGGGTGTAGTAAAGTGGAGGAAATCCTAATCTCCTGCACTTTTCTCCTTTCTCTGAACCTTATTTTCTTCTGCTTTCAGGATTATGTGCACTGTAACATTGTTTTTCATGGCCACAGTGTGTGTGCTTTGACCCTAAAGTGATATTGCCAAAATTGG
Source organism: Pleurodeles waltl (assembly GCF_031143425.1). NCBI lineage: Eukaryota > Metazoa > Chordata > Amphibia > Caudata > Salamandridae > Pleurodeles > Pleurodeles waltl. The sequence continues at coordinate 649,802,029 of NC_090447.1, forward strand.
CTTCACCCAATTGGCAAATAACTTTTATTTAAGGCCATGCTAGATGATGATGAAATCAAACCAGTGGTGTGGCAGTTAAATATCAGTTTGTATTTTGTCACCCATATATACACCAGAAATAATTGGCTTCTAGGAGTGCCACTTTGCTTTTTCTGAAATGCAGTTTAAAGTCACTGCAGTAACAAATTGCACTTAAAAGTGCCTTGGCACTAATATATTTTTCATTTCTGAAGTATGCCTGTGAGCCCATAATGTAGTGTCTACTATTAAAAAGTGGAACACTATATATTTGGAATAGGTGTTGTCACAGTGATTGAAGCCTAAGAATATTTCAACTGTGAAAGTTTAGTCTAGATTTTCCATAGACTGCCATAGGTGTGATTAAATATTTATTTTATATTTCCATTTTGGTGATTATTAATTAATTCAAACATATTTTCCAGGTAGTTTTCAAATTCTAATATAATGCTAAAACCAGATTTTGTAACTTTGATGGAAAAGCACATTTATGAAAATGTGTGCTGGGCTGTCTGACCAAGCTGGCTGAAAACAGGTCTGCTACTCATCACACTTCCACCTCTACATTCCCAGCTGGGATTATTAGCCCTGTCTGCCAGAGGTCAATTGCTTGTGCTTTGCACACAGGAGAGAATTTGTTTTAAAACTGGCTTCATAAGAGTGATTAGCAACCTGAAAAGGGCACAGAACAGGTGCAGAACAAAGGACATCCTTAACACTTTTTTCACTTGCTAATCCCAGATGAGGCTGACAGGATCTGCTCCCGTTCAGTTCCAGAGCCCTCCTACCCTTTTTGATCCTAGCCTCAGCAGGAGGGAGACTAGTTTGGATCCCAACTGAGCAAATGTGATCTCATCTAAATAGGGAAGTGGCTGGGAGCCTGTCTGGAGTTCTTCCAGAGGTAAAAAAAGGTTCAGCCATCTTGAATTCAGGGCTTCTGTGAATGTATATAATAAAACAAAGAGAAAGTACTGCAAAAGGAGGTGGACATAGGATGAGAAAGTAGACACAATTGGTTAGGGAATGCTCTTCAATCACTGGCTAGTGCACAGGATACATATGACACCTTAACACCACTTTCTCAGAACATTCCTGGACCAGTGTAGATAACGTCTAAAGGAAGAAGACTATACTGTAAAAAAGACCATAGTACTCATCATTAAGAGCACTCAAGGACGTCTGGTTTATGCTGCCAAAGATATGCTGGACTTGCTCTCCATAAGTCAAGTGGGAGACCTTCTGTTTGCCCACTCCAGCGACACAAAAAGCAGAAGGACTCAAGTCTCAAAGAAAGCACAGATGACCAAAGAGAACTAAACCCTGTGTGAGCCTTGGCTGGGGCGAGTCCTAGCTCCTACAAGCCTACTCTGACATCCTGGGACTATCGGCCTTCCCAGAAAATGTTTCCAGCTGTTGGAGAAAACATGGACTTTTTTCCCACCTTCAGAGAACTGGAACAAGGTGTTGTGGCTTACCCATGGAGGTGACACATAATGCGCGCGCTACAACTAAGTTAACATCACAAACATTTGTTTGCCAGGCTGAAAACAGGTTCAGTGGGAACTCCTGGTAAAGGTATCCAGCTTTGCAAAGTCACGCATAGATCCATTATTCAGCCTTTCTATTCTGGAGAATGTTGGGAGTAAAAAAGTGGCTCAGGCCAAAGGTAAAACACCGACTAGGACATGACAGCAAAGCTATCCCAGTGGCAAAGCAACTTTATCGACCACTGTTAGAAATGGGGTCTCTAGTTGCCAGTCGGTTTGCACCCTGTCCAAGGAGGAGCCCTCACTCTAGTCAGGATAAGGGAGATACCCACTCAGATAACACCTGCTCACCCCCTGGGTAGCATGGCACGAGCAGTCAGGCTTATCTCAGAAGCAATGTGTAAAGCATTTGCACATAACACTCAGTAATAGAGTGAAAACACTACAAAAGGACACCACACCATTTTTAGAAAAAATAGCCTATATATATCTGTGTAAAACAAGACCAAAATGATACAAAATCCAACATACAGGAATAAAGATATGAATTTTGCTATATTTAAATAGAAAATACAGTTCCTTGAAGTCGATCGTCCACCTGGGGCTATCACAGCATCATGAGCAACAAAACCAACAGTTCAGGCTGGCTGCGGTGTCGTGGGCCAGCTACAGTGTTGGGAAGACCGGCAAACAGTACCTTTGGAAATGCAGGGCTTCATGATCCTCGCGGTGAGCTCCGGAGAGCGGCATTGCTGGTGTGGGGGTGTCGGTCCCGGAGTCGGAGTGGGAGTCGTCAGGCCCTTAAAGTCACACGTGTTGTGGATCACACTCTGGGCTGATGAAGTCAGGTGCGCTGGCATGGATGACGTCGGGCTGCGGTGCGAAGCAGGACAGTGCTACGTGTGGTGCCCACAGGTCACGGTGCAGGCAGCGGCTCAGTGACGGTCATCCAGTGGCGTCGGTGAGACCAGGGCTGCGGTGTAAAGCGGGGCGGTGCGACGTGCGGTGTCACCAATTCACGGTGCAGGCAACTGCATCGTTGTTGCTGAAGCGCTGTCATCGGCAGGTCCAAGTCGGCGGTGCTGGTCGGGACATGCTTTGTGCTGCGTCCACAGGTCCTGGTGCAAACGGGGATGTCTGTTGACGACATTGGAGTCGATGGTGCTGGCATCGGTCGACCGGGGCTGCGGTGTGGTACGGGAGGGTGCTTTGTGCTCCTCACGAGCGGTGTCCACAGGTCACTGTGCAGGCAGCGGCGCCGATGTCAGCAGAAGCGCCAGTGTCGGGGATGCCCAGGCTGCGATGCGAAGTGGGGCAGTGCGCTTGAATATGTGATGGAACAACTAGGTCCTAAACAACTACTTGCCTAAACCACTACCGCTAAACAAATAAAAAGTCTCTACAATAAAGTACTGAACAACTACTGTCTAAACAATGATTTTGCCTGAATAACGATTGCCTGAACAACGAATTTTAAGGTAAGTTTTTCTTTTTTTTAATGGTTTATTAGCTGTTTAGAACTTATATATATATATAAATTCTAAACAACCAATAAACCATTAAAAATAAACCATTAAATATATATATTTAATGGTAGGAGGCCCTGCGCATTCTCTCAATGTCAGCTGCTTTATGCACAATAATTGCCTTGCTTTCCTCAATATGGGTAGACTAAGAAAGGGAACTGCTAATTCTTATAGCCAAATCATCAGAAGATTTAACCTTCTGAAGTACTGAGCCCCCCAATGTCAGATTCCTCCTAAAAGATCTTTATGGTCTAATGGCCATAACCTTTTTTTTCACATTGATCTTGTTAGAAATGGGGTCTCTGGTTGACAGTCAGGTTACCCCCTGTTCAAGCAAGGACCCTCACTCTAGTCAGGGTAAAAAAGAATCACCCTCAGCTAACCCTTGCTTACCACCTTGGTAGCTTGGCAGAGCAGTGGGCTTAACTTCATAGTGTTAGGTGTAAAGTATTTGTACCAACACACACAGTAACTGAATGAAAACACTACAAAATGACACAACACCAGTTTAGAAAAATAGGACATATTTATCTAAACAAAACAAGACCAGAATGACAAATATCCGACATACACAAGTCAAGTTATGAATTTTTAAAGATTAAACTCAAAAATAGCAGTTAGGAACACAAAATGCTTCAATGAGGTGTGAACACGGCGTCATGACGGAGTCGTTCCCAACAATCCGACACCAGCGGCGCCGGACACGGAGTCGCATAGACCCCCAGGTACAGTACCTTTGGTGAAGAGTGAAAACAAAATCCGATGCGCGAAGTCGGGGATCGTGGCATCTGTGCGAAATGTTGAATGACTTCGGCGGGGCTGCAGCGATGTCGGGCCTGCGAAGGTCGTCGCATTCCAGCGAAGATCACGGAGTCGGGTGCAGGCGGCGTCACCGGATTCAGCAGCGGCGTTGGTCCGGAGTAGTCCGAAGTCGATTTCCTTGGATTTTCACCAGCTTTTCCTTTCAAGGGTTCAGGGACTAGCTAGGGCACCACTGTCAGAGCAGGAGTCTCTCCGGAGACTCCAGGTGCTGGTAGAGAGAAGTCTTTGCTGTCCCTGAGACTTCAAGCAACAGGAGGCAAGCTCTAAATCAAGCACTTGGAGATTTCTTCACAAGATGGAAGGCACACAAAGTCTAGTCTTTGCCCTCTTGTTCTGGCAGGATAGCTCCACAAAGCACAGTCACAGGCAGGGCAGCTCTTCTTCCTCAGCTCTTCAGCTCTTCTCCAGGCAGAGGTTTCCAGACGTGTTCTAAAGTCTGTGGTTTTGGGTGCCCTTCTTATACCCAATTTCTCATTTGGAGTAGGCCTATTTCAAAGTAAAGTCTCTTTTGAATGTGAAATCCTGACTTGCCTAGGCCATGCCCCAGACACTCACCAGGGGGTCGGAGACTGCATTGTTTGAGGACAGGCACAGGCCTTTCAGGTGTAAGTGACCAATCCTCCCCTCCCTCCTAGCACAGATGGCTCATCAGGAAATGCAGACTACACCCCAGCTCCCTTTGTGTCACTGTCTAGCGTGAGGTGCAACCAGCCCAACTGTCAAATTGACCCAGACAGGGAATCCACAAACAGGCAGAGTCACAGAAATGGTATAAGCAAGGAAATGCCCACTTTCTAAAAGTGGCATTTTCAAACACACAATCTTAAAATCAACTTTACTAAAAGATGTATTTTTAAATTGTGAGCTCAGAGACCCCAAACTCCACAGGTCCATCAGCTCCCAAAGGGAATCTACACTTTAATCAGATTTAAAGGTAGCCCCCATGTTAACCTATGAGAGGGACAGGCCTTGCAACAGTGAAAAACGAATTTAGCAATATTTCACTGTCAGGACATATAAAACACATTACTATGGGGGTTATTCTAACTTTGGAGGAGGTGTTAATCCGTCCCAAAAGTGACGGAAAAGTGACGGATTTACCACCAGCCGTATTACGAGTCCATTATATCCTATGGAACTCGTAATACGGCTGGTGGTATATCCGTCACTTTACCGTCACTTTTGGGACGGATTAACACTCCTCCAAAGTTAGAATAACCGCCTATATGTCCTACCTTAACCATACACTGCACCCTGCCCATGGGGCTACCTAGGGCCTACCTTAGGGGTGTCTTACATGTAAGAAAAGGGAAGGTTTAGGCCTGGCAAGTGGGTACACTTACCAAGTCAAATTTACAGTTAAAACTGCACACACAGACACTGCAATGGCAGGTCTTAGACCTGATTACAGAGCTACTAAATAGGAGGCAAAAGGATTGGGATGACCCTGTATAAGCAAAAAGGTCCAACAGATCTCAAGTCCTCTTCGACTACAGAAGTCCTGGAATTTGTTTAGTAAATTCTGATTTCCAGCAGGTATCCTTGAAATGAGCAGAGTGTCGCCTGCAAACAACAAGACAGGTATGGGGTACCACTGAGTTTAGGAGTGCCATGGATGCAGTCCAGAAGATAGTCAAATGCATCATTAATAAACAGGAAAACTAGGGTAGGTGCAATAACACAGCCCTGCCACACCCAGCATGTGACTTTTATCCTCCTTGTGATCCCTCCAACCGGTCCACATTGCACTTGAGCAAAGTTGTCCCCATGCAGACTCGTTAAGATCACTACTAGATACGACAGAGCCCCCATTGACCGAAAGGAGTCCCAGAGACAAGTTCTAGGGACCAGGTCAAAAGCAGCCATTAGGTCAGTGAAGGCTACATTGAAATGGTCCTTTATGATCCTAATGTATTTCCATAGGATCAAACAAAATCTGAGAACTTGATCTACAGTTCCCACCTTGAATTTGAACCCAGCCTGAAACAGGGAGACACTGTCATTGTCAGTGTAGGAAGTTGGCTCCGTATGCACTATTTCAAAGTAAGGAATAGTATGCACAGAGTCCAAGGGTTCCCCTTAGAGGTAAGATAGCGGCAAAAAGAGATAAATCTAATGCTCTATTTTGTGGTAGTGTGGTCGAGCAGTAGGCTTATCAGAGGGTAGTGTTAAGCATTTGTTGTACACACACAGGCAATAAATGAGGAACACACACTCAGAGACAATTCCAGGCCAATAGGTTTTTGTATGGAAAAATATATTTTCTTAGTTTATTTTAAGAACCACAGGTTCAAGATTTACAAGTAATGCTTTAAATGAAAGCTTCACGTAGGAACGTTAGGAACTTTGAATTAGCAAAATAGCATATACAGTTTTCACATAAATGACATATAGCTATTTTAAAAGTAGACACAGTGCAATTTTTAACAGTTCCTGGGGGAGGTAAGTGTTTGTTAGTTTTTGCAGGTAAGTAAACCACCTATGGGGTTCAGAATTGGGTCCAAGGTATCCCACCATTGAGGGTTCAGGGCAACCCCAAAGTTACCACACCAGCAGCTCAGGGCCAGTCAGGTGCAGAGGTCAAAGTGGTGCCCAAAACGCATAGGCTTCAATGGAGAAGGGGGTGCCCCGGTTCCAGTCTGCCAGTAGGTAAGTACCCGCGTCTTTGGAGGGCACACCAGGGGGGTTTTGTAGGGCACCGGGGGGACACAAGTCCACACAGAAAGTACACCCTCAGCGGCACGGGGGCGGCCGGGTGCAGTGTGCAAACAAGCGTTGGGTTCGCAATAGGATTCAATTGGAGACCAAGGGGTCTCTTCAGCGATGCAGGCAGGCAAGGGGGGGGGCTCCACGGGGTAGCCACCACCTCGGCATGGGAGAGGGCCACCTGGGGGTCACTCCTGCACTGGAGGTCGGATCCTTCAGGTCCTGGGGGCTGCAGGTGCAGTGTCTTTACTAGGTGTCGGGTCTTTGAAGCAGGCAGTCGCGGTCAGGGGGAGCCCCGGGATTCCCTATGCAGGCGTCGCTGTGGGGGCTCAGGGGGATCAACTCTGGCTACTCACGGTCACGTAGTCGCCGGGGAGTCCTCCCTGTGGTGTTTGTTCTCCACAAGTTGAGCCGGGGGCGTCGGGTGCAGAGTGCAAAGTCTCACGCTTCCGGCGGGAAACGTGTGTTGTTTCAAAGTTGCTTCTTTGTTGCAAAGTTGCAGTCTTTGTGGAACAGAGCCGCTGTCCTCAGGAGTTCTTGGTCCTTCTAGATGCAGGGTAGTCCTCTGAGGCTTCAGAGGTTGCTGGACCCTGGGAACGCGTCGCTGGAGCAGTGTCTTTAGAAGTGGGGCGACAGGCCGGTAGAGCTGGGGCCAAAGCAGTTGGTGTCTCCGTCTTCTCTGCAGGTTTTCAGTTCAGCAGCCCTCTTCTTCTTAGGTTGCAGGAATCTATCTTGCTGTGTTCTGGGAGCCCCTAAATACTCGATTTAGGGGTGTGTTTAGGTCTGGGGGTTAGTAGCCAGTGGCTACTAGCCCTGAGGGTGGCTACATCCTCTTTGTGCCTCCTCCCTGAGGGGAGGGGGACACATTCCTATCCCTATTGGGGGAATCCTCCATCTGCAAGATGGAGGATTTCTAAAAGTCAGAGTCACCTCAGCTCAGGACACCTTAGGGGCTGTCCTGACTGGCCAGTGACTCCTCCTTGTTTTTCTCATTATCTCCCCGGGACTTGCTGCCAAAAGTTGGGGCTGTGTCCAGGGGGTGGGCATCTCCACTAGCTGGAGTGCCCTGGGGCATTGTAACATGAAGCCTGAGCCTTTGAGGCTCACTGCTAGGTGTTACAGTTCCTGCAGGGGGGAGGTGTGAAGCACCTCCACCCAGAGTAGGCTTTTGTTTCTGTCCTCAGAGAGCACAAAGGCCCTCACCACATGGGGTCAGGAACTCGTCTCTCAGCAGCAGGCTGGCACAGACCAGTCAGTCCTGCATGGAACAATTGGGTAAAATACAGGGGGCATCTCTAAGATGCCCTCTGTGTGCATTTTTTAATAAATCCAACACTGGCATCAGTGTGGGTTTCTCATTCTGAGTAGTTTGATACCAAACTTCCCAGTATTCAGTGTAGCCATTATGGAGCTGTGGAGTTTGTTTTTGACAGACTCCCAGACCATGTACTCGTATGGCTACCCTGCACTTCCAATGTCTAAGGTTTTGCTTAGACACTGTAGGGGCATAGTGCTCATGCACCTATGCCCTCACCTGTGGTATAGTGCACCCTGCCTTAGGGCTGTAAGGCCTGCTACAGGGGTGTCTTACCTATGCCACAGGCAGTGTGAGGTTGGCATGGCATCCTGAGGGGAGTGCCATGTCGACTTAGTCATTTTCTCCCCACCAGCACACACAAGCTGGCAAGCAGTGTGTCTGTGCTGAGTGAGGGGTCCCTAGGGTGGCATAAGACATGCTGCAGCCCTTAGAGACCTTCCCTGGCATCAGGGCCCTTGGTACCAGGGGTACCAGTTACAAGGGACTTACCTGGGTGCCAGGGTTGTGCCAATTGTGGAGACAATGGTACATTTTAGGTGAAAGAGCACTGGTGCTGGGGCCTGGTTAGCAGGGTCCCAGCACACTTCTCAGTCAAGTCAGCATCAGTATCAGGCAAAAAGTGGGGGGTAATTGCAACAGGGAGCCATTTCCTTACACAAGCCTTCCCCAGCCCACAGGCCAGGAGACTCAGCCAAAGCTGGGAGAGTCTTCCTAGTCTGTCAGGCGAAGAAGAGTTGAGGAAATAGGCTGGTTTGTTGCAGGGCCTACTCTGCCTTACATCCTCCTGTTCAGGTAATTCCCTCTGGGGAACTGACCCACTTCCACAGTAATAGGACCTAGTCTGAATTGCCTCTTGTCTGTGCTTTTAATGTCTTCACCCATTCTCTCTATTTTGGGGTTAGAGGTATCCACTTCTGCTAATCTTATCTTAGCCAGGGTCACCCCTAGCTTACCCAAAGAGGTTACCCAGAGCTGGAGTAACCCCACCATGACCAATAGGGTCAGGGGGCCTAACTTGCTATTTGGCATGGGGTCAGACCACCATGCCAAGGATAGTGCAGCCATGAAGGCTAATACCCAGCAGAGGCCACTGCCAGCTGTCAGTGCCCAGAACCACACCTTTAGCTCTTCACCTACAAGGGAAGGGGCTAAGTTACAGGCTTCTTTGGGTTCAGGGTACCTGTCTGCTTTGTTAGAGTGGGGGGTTACTACATCTTGTAGTAAACACCCTTCTTCCACTCTTTCTTCTGTTAACTGAGGAGCCACCCACTCAGTGTTAACAGTTGCCTGACTAGCCAGGACTTCTTGTGGGTCAGGTTGGACTTTACCAGTGCCACTTTTGGAGTTCTCCCCTACTGGAGCAGAATCTCCTTGGCTTGCTGGAACCTTGGCTAAAGGTTGTCCACCCTTCCTACACTGTTTTATTTTCTTTTTCTTCTGGGGCATACTTGCATTTACTGCAGTGGTAGCACCTCCAGAATCCTTGGGAGAGGGCTGGCACTGAACCAGTTCCTCTCTTGGGCTCTGACTAACCTCTGGGTAGTCATTTCCAAGGAGACAATCAAGGGGGAGGTCTGTACTGACTACCACCCTTCTCCAACTAAAAGTCCCACCCACTTCTATGGGCACAAAAGCCACAGGCCTATCAGTGACCCTCTCTGGGCAAACTCTTACTCTGGCAGTCTCAACTGGGATGTACTGGTTTGAGAACACCAGCCTGTCATGCACAATAGTGTGACTGGCACAAGTGTCTCTCAGGGCAGTGGCTGGGATTCCATTCACCAGTAGGTGGTGGAAGTCTCTACTTCCCTCTGGAATCTCCAACTCACCTGTTGGGCCCTTTTTCCAGTTGAAGGCTATGAAGACCTCCTCATCTGAGGAGTCATCCCCAATGGCTACACTGGTCACCCCTGGGATTTTGCTAGGGGGTTTGTTTTTGGGACAAGAAGTGTCCTTGGTGTGGTGCCCTGTCTGACTACAGTTTTGGCACCATGCCTTAGTGGCATCCCAGTTCTTACCCTGGTACCCAACTTTGTTTTGGGTTGTGTCTTGGGGCCCACCCACCTGGTCTGGTTTTTGGGGGCCTACAGAGGACTCTTTTTCTTTGCTTCTAGTGTCACCCACTTTCTCCTGGGGAGGCTTTGTAACCCCTTTCTTTTGGTCACCCCCAGTGGAAGTTTTGGTTACCCTAATGTTGACCCAGTGGTCTGCCTTCTTTCCCAATTCTTGGGGAGAAATTGGACCTAGGTCTACCAGATACTGATGCAACTTTTCATTGAAGAAGTTACTTAAAATGGGTTCTTTCATAAACAAATTATAAAGCCCAACATAGTCATGCACTTCATTTCCAGTTACCCAACCATCCAGTGTTTTCACTGAGTAGTCAACAAAATCAACCCAGGTCTGGCTCGAGGATTTTTAAGCCCCCCTGAACCTAATCCTGTACTCCTCAGTGGAGAATCCATAGCCCTCAATCAGGGTAGCCTTCATGAGGTCGTAGGATTCTGCATCTTTTCCAGAGAGTGTGAGGAGTCTATCCCTACACTTTCCAGTGAACATTTCCCAAAGGAGAGCACCCCAGTGAGATCTGTTTACTTTTCTGGTTGCACAAGCCCTCTCAAAAGCTGTGAACCATTTGGTGATGTCATCACATCTTCATATTTAGTTACAATCCCTTTAGGGATTTTCAACATGTCAGGAGAATCTCTGACCCTATTTATGTTGCTGCCACCATTGATGGGACCAAAACCCATCTCTTGTCTTTCCCTTTCTATGGCTAGGAGCTGTCTCTCTAAAGCCAGTCTTTTGGCCATCCTGGCTTGCAGGAGGTCCTCTTCATTGAGACTATCCTTAATGATTCCAGAGGTGCTGGACTCTCCTGTGAGAGAAGCAGCATCTCTGACTATCACTTGTGGAGTCAGGGTTTGAGGGACCCTGGTCTCCCTAACTAGGACTGGAGGTGGGAATTCCTCCACATCACTAGCTTCCCCCTCTGGGAGGTCATCCTCAGAGGGGTTGTTCTTGGCAAACTCTGCCAAAAGCTCCTGGAGCTGTACTTTGGTAGGGTTTGAACCAGTTCTAATCTTTTTTGTTTTGCTGAGAGACCTTAACTCTGACATTCTAAGATTCAGGTAAGGGGTGACGTCGAGTTCCATCACATTCTCTTCTGCATTATACATTATGGCGGTCATTCTGACCGCGGCGGGCGGCGGTAGCCGCCTGCCATGCGGTCACCAAAGACCGTGGAGGCCATTTTGACCGCGGAGGCCATTCTGGCTTTCCCGCTGGGCCGGCGGGCGCCCGCCAAAGGAGCGCCCGCCGGCCCAGCGGGAAAGACCCTGCAACACAGAGGCCGGCTCCGAATGGAGCCGGCGGTGTTGCAGGGGTGCGACGGGTGCAGTTGCACCCGTCGCGATTTTCACTGTCTGCTGTGCAGACAGTGAAAATCATGCTGGGGCCCTGTGAGGGGGCCCCTGCACTGCCCATGCCAGTGGCATGGGCAGTGCAGGGGCCCCCAGGGGCCCCATGACACCCGTTCCCGCCATCCTGTTCCTAGCGGTAAGAACCGCCAGAAACAGGGTGGCGGGAAGGGGGTCGGAATCCCCATGGCGGCGCTGCTTGCAGCGCCGCCATGGAGGTTCAGCCCTGCCAGGGGTATTCCGGCGGAAAACCGCCGGATCCCCTTTTCTGACCGCGGCTTTACCGCCGCAGTCAGAATGGGCAATGAAGCACCGCCAGCCTGTTGGCTGTACTTCCGTTGCCCGCGGCCCTGGCGGTCTAGGACCGCCAGGGTCGGAATGAGGGGCTATGTTTCTAAAAGTTGGAATACTTTTTAAGAATCTAATACTATCTCTAGAACTTAATTCAAACTTTTACAAAACTTTTAAACTCTAAAAGAAATGCTAAGAGGGACTAACACAAGGCCCTAGCAGGACTTTTAAAAATGTAGAAAAATAGCTCAAATTTCAAAAATCAGTTTCTAATGCCAATTTTTGGAATTTAGTCATGTGATCAGGTATTGGCTGGGTAGTCCAGCAAATGCAAAGTCTTGTATCCCACCGCTGCCACCAATGTAGGAAGTTGGCTCTGTATGCACTATTTCAAAGTAAGGAATAGTATGCACAGAGTCCAAGGGTTCCCCTTAGAGGTAAGATAGTGGCAAATAGAAATAATTCTAATGCTCTATTTTGTGGTAGTGTGGTCGAGCAGTAGGCTTATCAGAGGGTAGTGTTAAGCATTTGTTGTACACACACAGGCAATAAATGAGGAACATACACTCAGAGACAATTCCAGGCCAATAGGTTTTTGTATAGAAAAATATATTTTCTTAGTTTATTTTAAGAACCACAGGTTCAAGATTTACAAGTAATGCTTTAAATGAAAGGTACTTCACTTAGGAACTTTAGGAACTTTGAATTAGCAAAATAGCATATACAGTTTTCACATAAATTACATATAGCTAATTTAAAACTAGACACAGTGCAATTTTCAACAGTTCCTGGGGGAGGTAAGTGTTTGTTAGTTTTTGCAGGTAAGTAAACCACCTACGGGGTTCAAAATTGGGTCCAAGGTATTCCACCGTTGGGGGGTTCAGGGCAACCCCAAAGTTACCACAACAGCAGCTCAGGGCCGGTCAGGTGCAGAGGTCAAAGTGGTGCATAGGCTTCAATGGAGAAGGGGGTGCGCCGGTTCCAGTCTGCCAGCAGGTAAGTACCCGCGTCTTCGGAGGGCAGACCAGGAGGGTTTTGTAGGGCACCGGGGGGGACACAAGTCCACACAGAAAGTACACCCTCAGCGGCACGGGGGCGGCAGGGTGCAGTGTGCAAACAAGCGTCGGGTTCGCAATAGGATTCAATGGGAGACCAAGGGGTCTCTTCAGTGATGCAGGCAGGAAAGGGGGGGGCTCCACGGGGTAGCCACCACCTGGGCAAGGGAGAGGGCCACCTGGGGGTCGCTCCTGCACTGGAGGTCGGATCCTTCAGGTCCTGAGGGCTGCAGGTGCAGTGTCTTTACCAGGCGTCGGGTCTTTGAAGCAGGCAGTCGCGGTCAGGGGGAGCCTCGGGATTCCCTCTGCAGGCATTGCTGTGGGGGCTCTGGGGGGGGGTCGCCTCTGGCTACTCACTATCTCGTAGTCGCCGGGGAGTCCTCCCTGTGGTGTTTGTTCTCCACAAGTCGAGCCGGGGGTGTCGGGTGCAGAGTGCAAAGTCTCACGCTTCCGGCGGGAAACGTGTGTTGTTTCAAAGTTGCTTCTTTGTTGCAAAGTTGCAGTCTTAGTGGAACAGAGCCGCTGTCCTCGGGAGTTCTTGGTCCTTCTAGATGCAGGGTAGTCCTCTGAGGCTTCAGAGGTTGCTGGACCCTGGGAACGCGTCGCTGGAGCAGTGTCTTTAGAAGTGGGGAGACAGGCCGGTAGAGCTGGGGCCAAAGCAGTTGGTGTCTCCATCTTCTCTGCAGGTTTTCAGTTCAGCAGTCCACTTCTTCTTAGGTTGCAGGAATCTATCTTGCTGTGTTCTGGGAGCCCCTAAATACTCGATTTAGTGGTGTGTTTAGGTCTGGGGGGTTAGCAGCCAGTGGCTACTAGCCCTGCGGGTGGCTACACCCTCTTTGTGCCTCCTCCCTGAGGGGAGGGGGACACATTCCTATCCCTATTGGGGGAATCCTCCATCTGCAAGATGGAGGATTCCTAAAAGTCAGAGTCACCTCAGCTCAGGACACCTTAGGGGCTGTCCTGACGGGCCAGTGACTCCACCTTGTTTTTCTCATTATCTTCCCTGGACTTGCCGCCAAAAGTGGGGGCTGTGTCCAGGGGGCGGGCATCTCCACTAGCTGGAGTGCCCTGGGGCATTGTAACACGAAGCCTGAGCCTTTGAGGCTCACTGCTAGGTGTTACAGTTTCTGCAGGGGGGAGGTGTGAAGCACCCCCACCCAGAGTAGGCTTTTGTTTCTGTCCTCAGAGAGCACAAAGGCCCTCACCACATGGGGTCAGAAACTCGTCTCTCAGCAGCAGGCTGGCACAGACCAGTCAGTCCTGCACGGAACAATTGGGTAAAATACAGGGGGCATCTCTAAGATGCCCTCTGTGTGCATTTTTTAATAAATCCAACACTGGCATCAGTGTGGGTTTATTATTCTGAGAAGTTTGATACCAAACTTCCCAGTATTCAGTGTAGCCATTATGGAGCTGTGGAGTTTGTTTTTGACAGACTCCCAGACCATATACTCTTATGACTACCTTGCACTTACAATGTCTAAGGTTTTGCTTAGACACTGTAGGGGCATAGTGCTCATGCACCTATGCCCTCACCTGTGGTATAGTGCACCCTGCCTTAGGGCTGTAAGGCCTGCTAGAGGGGTGTCTTACCTATGCCACAGGCATTGTGAGGTTGGCATGGCACCCTGAGGGGAGTGCCATGTCAACTTAGTCATTTTTTCCCCACCAGCACACACAAGCTGGCAAGCAGTGTGTCTGTGCTGAGTGAGGGGTCCCTAGGGTGACATAAGACATGCTGCAGCCCTTAGAGACCTTCCCTGGCATCAGGGCCCTTGGTACCAGGGGTACCAGTTACAAGGGACTTACCTGGGTGCCAGGGTTGTGCCAATTGTGGAGACAATGGTACATTTTAGGTGAAAGAACGCTGGTGCTGGGGCCTGGTTAGCAGGTTCCCAGCACACTTCTCAGTCAAGTCAGCATCATTATCAGGCAAAAAGTGGGGGGTCATTGCAACAGGGAGCCATTTCCTTACAGTCAGTGATCCACCCCTGCAGTTTGTCAAGAACCTGGCTGTTAGAACACCTTTTGTAGGATGTCAATGAGGCTAATGGACCTATAATTACTAGGGTTTTTAGCACCCTTTTTAAAAATTGGGATAATCATGGATCCTCTCCAGGAGTCAGGTAATGGAGCTCCGGCCATAGTAGCATTTGACAAGATATTGATATATGGGACCCACATCTCTACCTTAGAATGTACAGGTCGTCCGGAATACAATGTAGTGCAAGAGCTTTCCCAGGCTTCAAGGACATGACTGCTGCCTTGGTGTCTCCTAAGGAAAAGATATAGAACATTGGATTACCTGGCTCACCATTATTCCTGTGGTCAGGGATGATGCCACAAGTGAGCGTTCTTAGATGTGGTGCTGAATAAAGTTTTTCAAAATGTTCTATCCATGTCTGCTGCTATATATGATGGACAGTTGGAATGCAAACTTTATATGCCAGATGGAAGAAACATTGTTCTTTTTAGAAGCCTTCAACAAATCCTGCCAGTTTTGCTCATCCCATTCCTTTTTACTCACCACTAATACCTCTTTATAGTGGCATCTGGTTTTGTGGATTTGTTGTTGGTTCAGGATTCCAGTAGCTAATAGCAACCTGTTTTTTGTCCTCCTACAATCCTTTGTGGGCCATGGGGCTGCCTCAGTGGCAGCTCGTTTGATATCACTAGAACCTGCCTTTGCCTGAAGGAGTCCTCCTATAGAACTAAATAGACAGGTATGGATTTTGAGGATGGGTATAGCAAGCAAGTCAGAATACATATAGGGTGAGAGGGCTAACTCAAAAAGATCATAGATTGGGGCAAGGTATTTGGGGCAAGAGTTGAGTTTGAACCATTTAAGAACTCTCTTGGAATTCCCCACCCTAATATACGCAGGAAACTTTTCTTATCAGAAAGAGTTAACAGCCCTTCTTTAAGAGTCAAATGTAATGGAGTATGGTCCACCAACCAGGACCACAGGTTAAGAGACAGAAGCGTATAATTTATTCTACTCTTGGCAGACCCTCTACAGAATGTAAATGCCCTACCTATGTCAGAAGTTGATCTGCTGGTACATGTCTGAACCCTGTGAGAGATTGGGAACAGAGCTAACTGATTTTCCACAGCCAAACAAGAGTTTAAAGGAGGGTCAATAAGTTCTGGAATGGCCAGGCCTGTGTCTTCTTGTTGAGTCACCCATGATATAGAGTCCAGTGGCTCAAGGGTTGTGTTAATATCACCCCCTATATTAGGATTCAGTTGGTAGGGTAATTAAATTAAATGGTGGTCCAAGGTGCTTAGTGTAAAAGAAACACTTTTATATGTCACACTGCAGGCATAAATGTTATTGAGATCGATGGTGGATCCGTTACTAGCCCTTGCAGTTAGTCCTAAGATGTCTGGTGACTCATTTGTCATTTGCTGAATGATCCAACCAAGAGATACTTTAACCTATATCAGGAAGCTCCCTGCTCGGCGACCAGATGGAGAAGGAAACACATCCACAGCAAAAGTAACAAGTCCTGATCTATGCAATAGTTCTAAGGACCACGTCTCTTGAAATAGGCACAGACGAGGCTCCCCATAATGAGTCAGTGAGCTTGCTACGTATTCCAGCGATATTCCAAGAAAGGATCTGTAGTTGCCCGTTGGAAATACAATGTTCCTGTGGAGTAAATGGTATGCGATTTTCCCTCCCCAGAGAGGTGTCTGGCAGAACCAGTATCTGATTTAAGAATTTATATCTGATTACCCTTATCTGATTTCATTAAATGTTTCCTCTAATTTTATAAATTGATTTGGAAATGTTATTGCCTTCTTCTCTTTACACTAACATTATTGGCACTACTTGAATGTAACAGTTCCTTTTCTACGGCTTTCCTGCAGCTTGTGCCCTAGGTACCAAGGGATGAGCAGAGATTCTTCAAGAACTGTTTTTGGCTTAACTAGATTCGGTTCATTAAGTTAGTAGGGGGACACTCCTTTCAAAACTATTAAACTAATTTCTATGAGACTCTGTTTTTTTGTATTACCCTTTAGTGAATTTTAATACAAGACTACCTTCTGGTAGGTGCCCTCTCTTAAAACATAACAAACAAGAAGACGCAGGCCACCACTTATTGTTTGTGATACTCATACAGAATGTGGTGGGGGATACTGTACAATGAAGATGTTAGAATAGAATTGATTAGTAGAACAATTTTTGTGTAGCATGTATTCCCATTGTTTTTCCAATAAGTATTTGGACAAAACCCCTGAAGATGCTATGTGAGATGTGCGGTACTATAAGCATGTATGTGTAATTTCTGTTTTTTTCCAAAGGCCACGGACCACAGAGCAGTTCCTTTTCCACACAAAATATGTTGACTCACATGTCACCACTAATATTGGTAGTATTTCATCACATGCACTCTTCATAATAATAACAAATTGTATATTGTATATTTCAGCATGGATATGTCGTGCGTTTCCCTTGTGCACAACAGTAAGTTAAAAACTGAAATTACAAAAAAAGTATTCTAAGTAGAAATAATCATATATTTTGAAAAAACGTTTGGTACTTTTCCAACAAATTATATTTTTTATAACGAAAAATTAAGGGGGTGATTCTGATTCTGGCGGGCGGCGGAGGCCGCCCGCCAGAATTCCGCCCTCCAAAATACCGCGCCGCGGTCAAAAGACGGCAGCGGGTATTTCAAGTTTTCCCCTGGGCTGGCGGGCGGCCCCCAAAAGGCCGCCCGCCAGCCCAGGGGAAAACGACCTTCCCACGAGGATGCCGGCTCGTAATCGAGCCGGCGGAGTGGGAAGGTGCGACGGGTGCATTTGCACAAGTCGCGTATTTCACTGTCTGCCAAGCAGACAGTGAAATACTTGTAGGGGCCCTCTTACGGGGGCCCCTGCAGTGCCCATGCCAGTGGCATGGGCACTGCAGGGGCCCCCAGGGGCCCCGCAACCCCCCCTACCGCCATCCGGTTCCCGGCGGGCGGACCGCCGGTAACTGGATGGCGGTAGGGGGGGTCGGAATCCCCTCGGCAGCGCAGCGAGCTGCGCCGCCTTGGAGGATTCAACAGGGAGGCGGTACACTGGCGGGAGACCGCCAGTGTTGCCGGTCTGACCGCGGCTTTACCGCCGCGGTCAGAATGCCCTGCGGGGCACCGCCGGCCTGTCGGCGGTGCTCCCGCCGACCCTGGCCCCGGCGGTCTAAGACCGCCGGGGTCAGAATCACCCCCTATGTTTTTTGTCTGATGCTACAATGTTGGATTAACTTTACACCTTCGTACCTTGTATGTTATTCTAATAATACTCCACTTTACAGCCATGATATTGCATTGTACTATACTGTTGATTCCTGAAGAATATTCTAGAAGGGTCACCATTTTATTATGAAGACTTGGCCTTGTAGGTCACCTAAGATCAGAGAGGGTTTATGGAGGGGCAGTCTAGTTGAGTTATCGAAATTCAATAGATTCACTTGCAAAAACAAATACCAACGACCCTATCTGTTTTTATGCAAAACAATTTTAGAGATTGCACAGGCGTTTTCACAATTTTAAATGTAATACTTGTGTTGTTCCTCAATATCTGTCAGTGATATCAAGAAATTATTAGGATTGAAGGGGCATTTGGGTTGAGCATCTTATGAAGCCTGTATGTTGACGATGTTGAGAGACCGGCCCCAAAGCTTGTGCGCCAAAGTATGATTTTGGGAAAGCTGCCTTAAAACCTCTTTCGCTCCAATATTAGAGGGATACGGAGTATAGCCAAGATGTCCCTACAGATAGCCTGATTTAAAATCCCCTACAAGTGGCCTGATTTAGAGGAGGAAGTGCTAAATCAGAAGGAAAATCTTTATTTGAAATGTCCCTCCATCTTGGCATATATAGTGGATTAAACTCTACCAGATGAATCTCCTCCAGACTCAGTACATACACTAAAATAATCAGAGAATTTTGCATTACCACCCAGCTCTCATTAGGTATACTCTGGGAATAACGAATCCCAGATATCAACAGGACAGAATATCGTTGCCACAATATCAAGGGACAAAATATCGAAAAGTAAGTTTCTACACATTTTCCATTCCAAATACCACATGTACCTAATTTGGTGCTATATATAACTTCAAGGTACGCAGATGTGGAATTAAAAATAATCAACTCTTACCTCCCTCTGTGCACATACATTTCAATATTTAGTCCCTCAATAGTGTTGTAACAATTCTGTCTCGTAGATATTCGGGATTCTAATTCCCTACTACAACCCATAGTTTAGTATGAGAATCCCAAGCCCTTGGGTAGCCAGTCACCCCTTTTAAACTTTGAGCCCGTTCAAGGAGTGAATGCAAACATTGTGTCCAATATAGTATGCTCTATTAAAAGCCCATTTATCGCTAGTGTTTTTTCAAATCGTCTTTGGCAGTTGGCACTCAACTTCGCTCAAGAAGTTATTAGAGGAATTAACCTGTATTCCTTCTAGCTTTGGCAAACGTTATTAATATCATTGGCAACAAACGTTATGATTATATTTGTTTTCATAGTACTATTGTACATAATCTAATATTATCTTTTTAAATATTACAGGACACTCTTTTCCAAAGGCATTAAATGCATATTTCAATACAATCTAACTGTACTGTTTATGCAATACCTGTATCCCACTACTTCAATGATAACGTGTCACTCTGATTCATATTTTGCAATAACATTCTACACAATATCTGTGACTTGCAGTGCTTTAAGTATTGTAATAAACAAATGTATCATGTCGAGCTGCATATATTTAATTCTCGAGACTTCTAATTACGTGGGCTAAATTACTAATCTTTGGAATGTATTTAATATATGTACAATACCGTATTATATGTTTCTGCTAAATGTAAAAAAACACATATCTTTCCATCTCATTGTTTTCATTTCCTGTTCTGGTTTGAAAATATGAGACTTCCTTCCTCCCCTCTCCTAACATTCTATACACAGAGGTTCAGTACCACCTTTGTGTGCATTCTGCTTAGGAACATATGTCATCAAACATTTCCTAATTTAATAGGCCTGTGGTTAGATCCTTTTGCTAGCTACCTGTTACTCCAGTGCCACACACATGTTTACTTTAGAAATATAAATTAAATATCATTGGGCTTTCGACAAGTCTGTATTAGAGCTATTTTAATAAACACCACAGTATTGCACAAATCCACAATTGGTTACAACAGTCACTTTCGAAAATATAATATGCCGTGCATGCATCTGTATTCCCATTACAGTAAATCCTAGTTTTAGTAATCCAGTTGCTTTGAGTTTTCAGTATTTGTTGAAGGCTACTTGATTGTTATGCATGTGGCAGTGACATCCATAGCAAGCGACAAAATATGTGAACATAAAACACTGTTCTAAATGTTTTGTCAGGTCCATAGCAAAATACATTATTTCACGCCAGCTGTTTTTCGAGATATGCATCTGAGCGCCGAGTGGCTTAACAAGTCACAAAAACATCAGGCATGAAATGTCGATCTCACCTCATCTTACAACAACATTGTTTCCTCGATAGAATCTCCTCCATGCATATTTATATATTCAATATAACCCAACGATGACCTGAGATTGATTTTGTCCTGATCCAAACCCCACTGAATGGGCTACCAATCCTTGCTGTCTTGCATCATTAAACAAAGATCAGCTGTCATCAATAATTCATTCAGCCAGGGAATCTTTACTGCTTCCCTCAAGTCGTCATTCATCAAACTACTCAGCACAAATGCCCTCATCTTTTCTCCCCGGGGATATTTGCAAGTCATTCTTTAATGTGTCTTTTTGAGAAGATTCATGATTAAGTTACAAAGGTGTAGAGGCGACCACACTATATCACCAAAGCTCACAATATCAGTGGGCATTCCAACCACTTTTCTGGCAGAGGAAATACCTCCAATAAGATAGTGGAGGATCGTTCACCTTATTTACGCATGCCTACTACAGAGGTATCGTTTTTTGACACAGGAGGCGCGTGTGCCAAGCCAAGCGTTACAGGGGGAAAATACTTCTTTGGCTTTTCTAGAAGGCCCATGTAGCATGTTGAAATTGCTGCCAACGAATGTTAGTACTTAGAAATATATCCCAAAAGTGGAATGAATGTGAGTACTTAGAAATATATCCCAAATATGGACTACATCTTCAGTACCCACAATGTAGGACGTGTATTGAATGTGGTGGAATTTTTTCTTTGCAGATCAGTGGTACTTGAAGAGATATCAAGGGGAGACCACCACGATTTACAAGATGGTCTTCAAAACAGTTTGTTAAAAAGTGGTAACAGGCTGAAAAGCCTAAAGTATGTGATCGTTTCAGTACTGTTTTCAGCAGCATCACCACTGTCAGACCTAATAATGGAGCCAATAAAGCCTCCCCTATTAGGTTTACCAGTCTATTCCCAAACTTCTAATTTGGCGAGAGAACACAAAGAAAGGAGGACAAGGATTCTGTCACAATGGAAGCCCTGTCATTGCCATAAGCTAAAACAGGCTGATAGTTTATGTGTCTCCTTTTAGGTAAGTATAGATTTACACAGATTTCATACAAAGCAGGACAGCAGACAAAGTTGCTGCGATGCATTGTGAGCTAGAAATAGCAGAGCTGCACCCTAACTAGAAATAAAAACAGCTCTGCTCTCTATTTGTGCTGGAACATTTTCAACAGCCATGCGCCAACTCAAGCACCCTAGTACCATATTACGTGATGCCTGCATGGTGGCCAGCATAGGTTTTGTGCTGGAAGGGTCCCTTCCAGTACAAAAACTATGTTTTAAGGCAATATCCTTTTTGCATGTGTGCTGCCAAATGCAGCACATATGCGAACAGAAAAAAAGAGGAGAAATACAAATAATTCTCCTTGTTACACCAGCCTCAGGAAGGTGGAGACTTTTGGCACACATCCATGTCTACAAGTCTTTGTAAATGTGGATTTTGTGTCAAAATCCATGGGTGGATGGACAGGAACACCCATTCACCACCCATGGAGTACCCAATTGATGCAAAGTAATGCGAGGTAGCACACTGCGTTGCATTGCCCTACGTTTGGTTACAAACCTACACAATTCACCATTTGCCTTGACTTGTAAACACCAACTTGGATTTTGCATTAGGTCTGCATTAAAAAAGTAAAGTAAACCTGACATAAAACCTTTGTGAATATGGGCCAGGTCTCATTACTCTGCATTTATATTTGTACTAAAAAAAAATGTCAATACATAGATATATAAAAAATATGGTGTCTGATTGTGTACATTATTTTGTATGCATGCAAGTAAATCACTGGAAATTCAAGAAGTCAAGAAGTAAAAGAGAACATACTAGCTCTCAGGTGGCCACGATGACACCAGTTCCACCTATTCAAGGAAAGCAAGCAGGAAAAGTTATTTTGGAAGATGGATGGAGCACAAGCCTTAATTCTATAAGAGGGACAATGTTATGCAGAAAACAACAGCACAATACAATAAGGTCCAGAGAAAAGTACTTAAGGTAGAAAATATGTAGATATTTGAACAACTTTTATTCAATAAATATCATTTAAACTCCTTAGGTACACAGGACATCAATGAGGATATACATTAAAAAAAAAGTCCAATGAAGAAAAGTTATATTGAACAGCAATTGATCCGTATAAGGGCCCATCATAGTATACAAAAGTGAAAAAATATTCAGAAATCTTCTCTGTGTCTATTTGTTTTCATAACAGAATCAAAGGCAAAGACCACAATGAGCCAAAAATGAGCCAGGCTAGCATGCAAAACTTAGGCAATATGAAAGAATGTTGCAATTGCACTTAGAACTGGGCTTCCATGGCTTTGACAGGTTTTAATTCATATAGGACACATGGGTGGGGAAGGTTTTAAGGCAATGCCCCTCAGGGTGTGACCTGTCCTGGGGCGCTTGGTAAACATTCAAACTCCTACAACGTAAAAAAACAACTCCAAATACCATTCAGCAAAGAAGCAAAGAGGGAAAAACAACCTTACGAGGATCTTGTGTGAGAGATCTCCCACTATTCATTTTTTTCATACAGTGAAAGAAATTGATGCTTCATAGCAAAATTGATTTATATGTTTGTGACCGAAAATAACTTCATATCAGCTATCCATAAAATGATACCTAGCAGCTTGAAAGGTATTCACTACTACGTAGAGGACATTGAGGGGAATGGGAAGATCAAGACGTGAGAGTTCCCAAACGCCTACAAACCCCGAATATGTGGCCGTGCATGGGTGATGAAAGTCAGGACTGAGTTTAATTGGCTGGGCTTTCTGTGGGTTTCAGTACCATAAGGTGCAAGTGCTAACCAGCATTGTGAGTCCTCTTTGAAAAGTTCGACTGTTTATGAAATGTCAAAGGTGGTTCCTGCAGGTCTCAATTAATGTTTATTTGCAGAATAGTATTGCGGCTGACCTCAGTTCTTTAGTATTTAAAATGCATACTGATGAGAACTGTTTGATAATGGCAAATTTAATCTGGATCTCTTGATGAACATAATATTTGTAGCGGAATGCAAGCACGGATCTGGCTCCTTTTGTTCCAGTACCTTGTCCTCAAATCTAGCGGAGGCATTATAGTGGTTTTGTCCAAAGGTGAATAGCATGTTATTTGCGAAGTCCATCAAGAACAATGTGGCATTAATGAGACAAATTTATTCTTGTGTTATATGACAATTAAAAAACACATGGCTATGATATTCCTGAAGGCAGAAATTACCAGGGTTTATGTTAGAAACAAGTTATCAATCTTTGCCAATTTATAAGATCATTTGTTAAATGTGGGATCCAGTGCACATGAGGACTCAATTAGAAAAGGTTTATCTTTACGTGCAAACTGATGGGCCACACTAAGAGGAAGTCTGAATGGGTCCCAACTAAAAGAACAAAGTTATCTACTCCTGGTAGCATGGGTATACAGTAAAATTCTTGAGCGGGTTGAATTGCAGAGGCCATCTAAACACCTCCGAATATGTGCAAATTGATACATTGTAATAATAATAAAAATTATTGAGCTGCCACAGTTGCTCTGTAGATTTCAAAATGTCCACATCTCTAAATTTACTTATCTCTATGGTACATTAAGGATCTTCAGATTATACTATTGTGGTTAATCTGGGCAAGCACAGTATGTTTTATTTCAAAGAAAATTCTTATAAAACCATACAGATCTGGACAGTTAGAAATACCCAAATGGGGTTTCCCAGTTACAATGGGGTACTTAACCTTGTGGGACCCGCCATATTGGGACTATCAGTCACTTATTTCAAGATGGCACCCTTATAGACTTCCAGACACTGCTAGATGACTGAAAAATCCAACGAGTCAGTTCCTCCCCTTTAATGGGATTGTACATTCCCTCAGGTAGCAATGGAATGTTGATATGGTGGAACCTGCAGTGCCTGCAGTAATACAGAAAATATACACAATGGGACAATGTCATAGCATGATATACTGGCTTTACAAATCCCTGCTAGAACATCTAGGTTTCTCAGTGCAGTCACGTAGTGACAAATGAGAAGGCTTGGTGGGTCACATGTACCATGACAAGGAGTGGCAAATGGCATTGGAATACCCACAGAAAATATCCCAGAATGCGTACTTTAGGTACAAACAGTTGTACTACATAGTGAGCATCACACTCCATACAAGGTTAGCGAGCTATACCCAGAGTCCCATTCAATCTGCCCCAGGTGGAAAAATGAGACAGCAGATTTTCAACATATGCTCTGGAGGTGCCTAGAGCTACAAAATTACAGGTCCACTATACTAGCCCACATTACCGGCAGAAAAGACATGAGAGCAGAGAGAGTAACCTGCTGGATATGCACACACAACCCAAAAAACACAAAGTGGCCATGAAATTTGCAGATTTTGCCCTATTATTAGCCTGTAAACCCATCACAAAGAGATGGAAAGCACCCCTGCTGCCTTCGCTGGAGGGTGGAAGCGGGAGATATTATGTTGGACAGACGCAGAAAGCAGGGAGCTATGTAGGAGAAAAAAATAAAGCTGCACAAAAAGCCTCTTGTAGGGTTTTGGGATGAATACATTCACTTGCATAAAGAAAGTGGTGACAATGATAAAAGAGCAGTTTAAACAAGATTAGCTTCTACTCGTTTGAATTTTGCACAAAAAGAGCTGGCCATGCAAATCAATGCAAGCCAGTCACAACAGAAATGAGGACAACCATGTCATACACAGAGGAAGGACTCAAACGAATACCCATGGGGAACAGAATCCCACTGGTAAAGGCAGTGCCCAAGATACATCCAGTATGTGAATAGGAGCTCTCTGTGCTGACAGCTGGGGGAAAGACACACATTCATGACTCCATAAACACCTGTAATCAATCAATCAATCAAACATTTATACAGCATGGCAAATCACCCATGAGGGTCTGGGGCTGTATGCTGCTGCATGGAGGAATGATCATTTGAACATCCCGTTAGTTCTCTTCTGAATCACTGGACTGACAGTACAGTCCTAAGGTACAGGGGGAGATTGTGCTGAGCCTTTACTGCCAGGTCCAAAAACGAGTGTCCTCCATTGGTGACTCGATGGATCCATGGGATGTCTGCGAGGGAGAGGGATGCTGAATGGTGGTGTCTGGTCGGTTGGTGGAAGGCCAGGCGTTTGTTGATGTATGCTTGTCCTTCGTTGTGTAGGGACTTGTAGGTATTGGTCAGTATCTTGAACTGGCATCTCTCCTGAATTCGGAGCCAGTGTAGTTTTTTTTAATGGGTTTGATGTGGATCCTTTTGGGGAGGTTGAGTATGAGTCTTGTCACTGAGATTTGTATTGTCTGGAATCTCTTCAGGAGGCATGTGATTTCTACATAGAGCCTGTTTCCATAGTCAAGTCTGCTGGAGATGAGGGCCTGTGTAACGGTTCTTCTGGTGTCTGCTAGGACCCACCTGAAGATCTTGTGGCGCGTGCGAAGGGTATGGAAGCAGGCTGATGAGACTGCATTGACTTTTTTCTTCATGAATAGCTTGAGATCCAGGATGATGCTGAGTTTGCAGGCATGCTCTGTTGGGGTAGGTGGTGTACTGAGCTCTGCAGGCCACCATGTGTCAGTCCATGGTGAGGGGTTATTCCCAAAGATGGGGACTTCCATTTTTTCGGTTTGAGTTTGAGACAGTTGTCCTTCATTCAGTCCGCTTTGCTCATCATGCATCTGTGAAAGTTAGCTTTTGGGGTTGAGGTATCTTCGGGCAGTGAGAGGATGAGCTGTGTGTTGTTGGTGTAGGAGATGATGTTGAGCCCATGTGATCTGATGGTGACAACCAGGGTATTCATGTAGGTTTTGAAGAGGGTCAGGCTGAGGGATGACCTTCGGGGACCCCATAGATAACCTTCTTGGGCTCTCAGGTGAATGGTGGGTGACTGATCGTTTGCGTTCTGCCGGTGAGGTGTGTGGTGTGAGGTGATCTATTTGTGGGCATTTCCTTGACTCCCTTTGATCTTGGCTGTTTTGGTGAGGGCAATTGAGTCGGCGCATTCTGTGATCCACTTGGAGAAGCTCTTTGCTGCTTGTTCAGGGCCGTGTGTAGAGCCTGAGAGGTGGGATTGGAGAGTGTTGTTTCACTGGTCTTCTGATACTTTTTTCCATTTTCTTTGCATGGATCTGGGGCACGGTGCCATGTCTGTGGTTCCTGAGATGGTGAAGTGTACACTGTGGTGGTTGGACCAGGTGAGAGTGTGGATGTACCTGGCTCTGTCACTGGAGAAGAAAAAGGGGTCGAGCATGTGTCCTACGATGTGGGTAGGGTCAGTGATGAGCTGCTTGAGGCCAATGTTGCTCAAGCTTTCCAGGAGGTCAGTGGAGTTGGTGTCACTAGGGTCATCGAGGTGGAAATTGAGGTCTCCTAGGAATATTTAGTGCGCAGAGCTGATTGCTTGTGGGGTGATGAGTTCCAGGATAGAGTTGCAGATGTTGGGACGTGGTCTTGGTGGTCTGTAGGCTAGGGTGCCTCTGATGGTGTGTTGTCCATTAAATTGAGGTGTTCCATTACCAGTGTCAGGTCCTCAGGGGATGTTTTTTCAGCAAATGTAGTCCCTTTAGATGATGGCGATTCCACCTCCATGCTTGTTAGTTCGGTCACGATGTGTTATCTTTTCACTTCATGGGATGGCGGTTGTGATGCCTGGTGTGGAGGCAGGGTTGAGACAGATTTCTGGGAGGAACATGATTGGTATGCGGTGATGAGCGGCAGCAGTAGTTGTTGGTGTGTCTGGGGAGTCCAGGGCTCGGAGGTCAGCAGTGGTGTATCTTTGTGGGATGGAAGAGCCAGGGGACCTGGTGCTGATCGTGATCCAGGTGGGGACTGGTGCAGATGGGCTTGCCTTTGGTGCACTTTCGGTGCCCCAGTAGAGTGCCCTCTGCACATCTCTGCTGCGCAGTTGCACTGCAGCCTCCATTCACTAGGTCCTTGGAGAAGGAAGGGGCCCTGGGCAATGGTGGGTGGGGCTAGTTGGGAGGCAGGAAAATGGCCAGCAGATGAGAATCAGGAAAAAGAAGAATGAACAGAGAAAGAAAGGAGGCAAAAAGCAGGATTAAATACTCGGGGAAAGGAGGAAGAAAGCAGCAAAAAAGAGGCAAAAGTAGGAGAAAGTAGTTAGAAAAACAGGGAAAAGGAGGTTGAAAGCAGTGAAGACAAGACAGAAAGCAGGTGAAAGCACTCAGAAAAAAAAAGAGGGAAAGGAGGGATAAAGCAGTGAAAATGAGGCAGAAAGTAGGCAAAAGCAATCATGTTCGAAATGGGGTCTTTGGCTTGGTCTTTGGTTTCTCAGAGCCAGCATGTAACTGAATACTTTCTGGGGGGTTTACTAGGAGCTTTTTCCAAAGCCTCCTTCACCAGACTAAACGGCCCCTCACAGGGTGGCCATGGATCAGCTCAAAGGGACTAAAGCCAAGTCCTTTTTGAGGCACCTCCCTGTAAGAGAACAGAAGGCATGGCAAGAGGACGTCCCACTTTCGCCTCAAGGGCTCTGACAGGCCCATGATCATGCCTTTCAAGGTGAGGTTGAATCTCTCAACCAGACTATTGCTTTGGGGATGATAAGGTGGGGTGAACTTGTAGGCTAGCCCACACACCTTCCACAGAGTTTTCATATATGTTGATATGAAGTTGGTACCCCTATCGTACACCACTTCCTTGGGGAACCCCATGTAGGTAAAAACTCCCATCAAGGCCCGGCCCACCACAGGGGCAGTGATTGATCTTAAAGGAATGGCTTCTGGGTACCGGGTGGCATTTTCCACCAAGACCAGGATAAACCTGTTGCCCATGGCTATCTTGGGATTCAGAGGCCCCACAATGTCAATGCCGACCCTTTCAAAGGGGGTACTGACAACAGGAAAAGGTTGGAGGGGAGCTTTACATTTCCCCCCACTCTTGCCACTTGCCTGACACGTTGGGCAAGACCTACAATGAGCATCAGAGTGCCTGCGCATTTGGGGCCAATAGAAGTAGGTGACAAGCCACTCAAAGGTTTTGTCCTGCCCCAAATGACCAGCTAAAGGCACATCATGTGCCAGACCCAGTAGGAAGGCTCTGAAGCACTGGGGTACCACCAGCACACGGGCTGACCCAGGCTCAGGAACCTTAGGCTCACTATATAGGAGGCCCTCCTCCCAGTAAATTAGGTGTGATCTAGTCTCCTTGCCAGATGCCTGGTCTGCAACCTGCTACCGCAAACCCTCCAGAATAGGGCATGACTTCTGTGCCTCACAGAATGCTTCCCTGGTGGGCCCCCTTCCTGCTGCCACTTTGACAACTGAGTGACCTTACCCAGTTCAGCCACATGTTCCCCTGTAGGCTCCAGGGCCTCCCCCTCAGGTTCAGCCTCCTCCTGGACTGTGGGAACTTCTGGGGCGAGTTTCCAGCACCCCTTGCCCTTCCTCCTTCTGGTAGACACCTGGGCCACTCTTTCAGGCTCCAGGGTCTCCTAATCAATCTGTCCGGGTTGCCATAGACATGGTGGATACGCATACCCACCCAGGTGGACCCAACATCTCCAAGTGTGACCTGTGTTCCACCTCCTTCCAAGGGGAATCCTCCAGGTCATTGCCAAGCAAACGATCTACAGGCATGGTTGAAGTCACAGCTACCTTCAAGGAACCTGAGACCCCCCATTCAAAGGGAACCTGCGTCACTCTGCACAGGCGATCTGAGTTGTCTACCGCAACTACTTGGTGAAGTTCCTGGGGATCTATCTGCTCTTCAGACACCAGGTGACTCCTCACTGTAGTCACACTGGCTCCTGTGTCTCTCAGAGCCTCCACCCTCTGTCCATTGATGGTCACCCACTGCCTGTACTTTTTAGTGTTCTCAGGCTCTAGAGTTCTCTGGACCATCTCACTGTCCCCTAAAGAGACAAGGCTCATCTCAGCTGGCTCCCACCCACCTGGAATCAACTCCTCCCCAAGCGCTACACTAGCCAAACCCTGGGACTGTGCTCTATTGGGTGCCAGTGTACTCTTGGGGCATTTGGGGTCCCCCTCTCACATGACCCACCTGGTCACATGCATAGCAGTTACGTGGGGGGGGGGCCCTGCCAGAGATTTCCCTTTGGAGAACCATGGCTTCTTCTCACTGGGGTGCTGGTAATACTTACCCTGGGAATCAGATTGGGGCCCTTTACAGAACTCCCCATGTTTACCCTTTACCCCACCCCTTTCTTCTGAGAGGGACCCTGCCCACCCTTGACGTGGTCTCCCCCATACCTCTTTTGGACCCTGGTGCTCTCCTAGCAGTCCGCTTCCTCCACAAGCTTCCTGGGGTTAGTCAGCTTGCTGTCAATCAGGTGCTGACTCAGCTCTGAAAGACATAAACTATACAAGAGCTCCCAAGCAATCGGATTGTAAAGCCCCTCATACGTTGTCACCTTAATGCCCTTCACCCAACCATCTAGTGACCTGGAGAATGAATCAACACATTCCAAACATCTTTGGAATTCCTTCTTCTTATAGGACCTAAACTTGTCATTACACTGATCAGAGGTGAGAACATACCTAGTAATCAAGGCATCCTTCATGATAGGGTAAGTGAACCCCTGGGGATCCCCTAAGGATGTCAGAGTATCTCTTCCCTCTACCTCAAAGTGCTTCCGCAGACCCGCCCCCCAATAAGCTTCAGGGACCAGATTCATACGGAGAGCAGACTCATACCCCTTAAACCACAGCAGTATGTCATCCTCCCTCTTGTAATCCTTCACAAGGTCCTCAGGAATGTGCACCCTCCTCTCAGGCTGCACTGTGATATTGCTGCCACCATCCCTACTAGAGAGGCTCCTCTGATCCAGCTCCCTCAAGCTGAGCTCATGCACCAACAATAACCTTTTCTCCTCAATGGCCATCCTCATTTTTTCCAACTCCAACTGGTGAGCCCTCTCTGCCTGTTTTTCCTGCAACTCTTCAGGAGTCAGGTCCTTATATGAGACACTGCTACCTGCCCTGGAGATCCTCCCCCCAGACAGAACAGGCCCACCCACAATACCATTGTAAATACTCTGCACCTCCTCCTGCTCCTCAATCAATCAATCAATCAAATAATTTCTTAAGCGCACTACTCACCCGGTAGGGGGGTGCCGGTTACTGCTTGAAAAGCCATGTTTTTAGGTGCTTTCTGAAGGTTAGGAGGTCATGGGTCTTGCGTAGGTAGGTAAGGAGGGAGTTCCAGGTCATGGCGGCAAGGTGGGAGATGGATCTGCTGCCGGAGGTGGTGCGTTGGATGCGGGGGACTGTAGCGAGGGCGAGGGCGGTGGAGCGGAGTTGCTGAGTTGGTATGTGGAAGTTGACAGATTCGTTGAGGTAGGCCGGTCCAGTGTCGTGGAGGGCTTTGTGAGGGTGGACAAGGATTTTGAAAATGATCCTTTTGTTATCCTCATTTCCTGTGAGCCCCTCAGTTTCCTTGGCTGCGGCCCTTAGTGCCTTTTGCACCTCCTCCTTCTTGGTGGAGCTCCTAATGGGGCAGGCAAGATCCTTACAGGACTGTTTCAGTTGGTTCACTGTGTAACTCTCCATTTTCTCTAAATCAAAAGCAGCTCCAAATGATGCATCTCCAGTCCGAACCATGATGAAAAGTCAACAGAAGTGCAAAGTTCCAAAGGCAGAAATCAAGTTCAATTCAAAAGCCAATCACAGATTACCACAAAATAGAAGAAGGGAAAAATCAAAAAAGTGAAAAAGCAAAATCACAAGACAAGTAGTATGTGGTCACGTAGTGGTCTGCACTGAAAACAGTAGTGTACACCTGTATGTCAAGTACAAATACAAGTCCAATCCCAACCGCTGATCAACAATGTTAGAAATGGGGTCTGGGTTACCCCCTGTCCAAGCAAGGACCCTCACTGTAGTCAGGGTAAAGGAGAATCACCCTCAGATAACCCCCACTCACCACCTTGGTAGCTTGGCACAAGCAGGCAGGCTTAACTTCAGAGTCTAGCTGTAAAGTATTTGTACCGGTACACACAGTAACTCAGTGAAAATACTACAAAATGACACAACACCGTTTTAGAAAAGTAGGAAATATTTATCTAAACAAAACAAGACCAAAACGACAAGAATCATACATAAGTCAAGTTAGGAATTAAAAAGGAAAAAGAGTCTGAAATCATTGAGAAAACAGTAAAAACACTGTTAGCGTTGAAAAATACCTGGGTAGCGTCAAAATAACATGCATGGGTGAGTGTGTGTCGGAAAAGGCTGGCGATGTGTCGATTTCTCATCCGCAAGTGAGACCGTGTGTCGCTCGCCTCCTCAGGTCGGGTCAGCGTGCGTCATTTTTCCTCTTGCAGGAGAGCGATGCGTCGATCCGGGCAAGCACGTGGGTCTGGGCAGGCTTTGCATTGTTTTTCTGCACCCAGCAAAGTTTGCGTCAAAAACCCTGCCGCACAGTATCAGCAAAACCGCGCTATGTGGGTTGCGACATTATCAGCCTCCATCAGCGGGTGTTGCGCATCATTTCTCCATCTGCGTACATCGATCTTCCAGCCGCAATGCCCGTTGAGCATTGATTTCTGCAGCGAAGCCGGCAGCGTGTTGGTTTCAGCCGCATTTTGGAAGGTGCATCGATATTTTCCCGCACGACAGTCTGTGCGTGTTCTCCTCTAACTTTTTGCCTCAGTTTCCCAGGTTGTTGATGTGTGCTGGACTCTGTTTTTGCTGTTTTTGTCACTCTGGGCACTTTACCACTGCTAACCAGTGCTAACGTGCAAGTGCTCCTAAAACAAAATGTGTATGTAATTGATTCATTCATGATGGGCATATCTGATTTACTGATAAGTCCCTAGTACAGTGCACTAGAGAATCCTAGGGCCTGTCAATCAAATGCTACTAGTGGGCCTGCAGAACTGGTTGTGCCACACGCAATAGTAGCTCTGTAAACATGGCTCTGACCTGCCACTGCAGTGTCTGTGTGTGCAGTTTTAAACTGCAAATTCGACTTAGCAAGTGTACCCACTTGCCTGGCCTAAACCTTCCATCTTCTTACATGTAAGGCACCCCTAAGGTAGGCCCTAGGTAGCCCCATGGGCAGGGTGCAGTGTTTGTTTAAGGTAGGACATATACTAATGTGTTTTATATGTCCTAACAGTGGAATACTGCTAAATTCGGTTTTCACTGTTACACGGCCTATCCCTCTCATAGTTTAACAGGGGGACTGCTTTTAAATATGATTAAAGTGTAGATTCCCTTTGGGAGCTGATAGACTTGTGGAGTTTGGGGCCTCTGAGCTCACAATTTAAAAATACATCTTGTTGTAAAGTTGATTTTAAGATTGTGTGTTTGCAAATGCCACTTTTAGAAAGTGAGCATTTTCTTGCTTAAACTATTCTGTGACTCTACCTGTTTGTGGATTCCCTGTCTGGGTCAGTTTGACAGGTGGGCTGTTTGCACCTCTCTCTAGTGACACAAAGGGAGCTGGGGTGTAGCCTGCATATCCTGATGAGCCATCTGTGCTAGGAGGGAGGGGAGGAGTGGTCACTTACACCTGAAAGGGCTGTGCCTGCCCTCACACTATGCAGTCTCCAACCCGCTGGTGTGTGTCTGGGGCCTGGCCTGGGCAGGCAGGATTTCACAAACAAGAGAGACTTTTCTTTGAGGTAAGCCTACATCAAAGGCCAAAATGGGTATAAGAAGAGAACCCAAAATCACAGTCTTTAGATCACTTCTGGACACCAAGAGGAACCTCTGCCTGGAGAAGAGCTGAGGAGAATTGCTGCCCTGTCTGAGACTGTGCTTTGTGGAGCTATCCAGCAGTTACTGCTTCTGCCTGTGCAAGAGGATAAAGACTGGACTTTGTGTGCATTCCTGCTTGTGAAGCAATCTCCATGGGCTTGTCCTGAGCTTGCCTCCTATTGTTGAAGTCTCAGGGCTCTAATGGAGGCTTTTAACGTCGCAACCCACATTGCACGGTTTTGCTGACACCGTGCAGCAGGATTTTCAATGCAAACCTTGCTGGGTGCGGGAAAACGAGCAATGCCTGCCCGGACCCGAGTGCTGCCCGGATCGATACATCGCTTCAATGCGGGGAGGAAAAACAACGCATGCTGACCCAACCGGAGAAGGAGAAATGACGCACGCCTTGCTTGTGGGTGAGAAATTGACGCACTACTTACCTTTTTCATCACACACTCGTCTGTGCATGTTATTTTGGCGCTCCCCAGGTACCTTTCAATGCTAACAGTGTTTTACCTGTTTTCTGTTGGATTTAAGACTCTTTTTACTTTATAATTAATAACTTGACTTGTGTTTGTTGGATTTTTGTTGTTTTGGTCTTGTGTTGTTTAGATAAATATTTTCTATTTTTCTAAACCTGTGTTGTGCCATTTTGTAGTCTTTTCATTAAGTTACTGTGCGTGTTGGTACAAATATTTTACACCTAGCACTCTAAAGTTAAGCCTGCCTGCTCGTGCCAAGCTACCAAGGGGTTGAGCGGGGGTTAGCTGAGGGTGATTCTCCTTTACCCTGATTAGAGTGAGGGTCCTTGCTTGGATAGAGTGTAACCTGCTTTTCAACCAAAGACCCCATTTCTAACAGTATTAATGCTAAGATTGCAACTTCTAGGAATTGGTTCATCTACCTTGCCTTAATATACCACACACAGATTTTTGGGATGTAAAGAGATTCAAAATGGGAGTTTGACTAACAGTTTTGCTAATGCCTATAAAGGACTTGATTCATAGTTTATGATAATATTTTTTAGATTTGGCTCCTGGAAGGAGTGCTCTAGGTTCTTTAAATATTCTAAAGTACTCAGGCAAGTATGCATTTGGCCCAGTTTTGCTTCAGTATGTATATAAAGAAATACTCTCCCAAAGTGGATGTCGGGTTCCTACTGCTTTTAGTTTAAGCAGACATTTACGCAGTTATTTTTTAGAAAGCAAATTGTTTACGCAGTTAAGAAACATATATGTTTATCTCATGAACCCAGTAACAAACCTAGTAATGTCAAATAATCCATCCTTTGTTTTTTGTCATCGTACCACCTATTTATTATTGCCATCTGACAGGAATCACTATATGGCACACTAAATGAGTAATATTCAGATTTACTAACCATTTTAGAGGTAAACTGGAAATGCCATGTCAAGCATATATAAAGCAAAGAACATTCCCCCTAGAGTATATATCTGCAGTACATGGGTTACATCAAACCTGCGCGCTTTGAGGCTGAGAAAAGCAAGTATGTCAAAAGACAATTGATATTGGTATAAAATACCAGTAAAGTTATTCGTCAACAGATATATCTTCCCTATTGGCAAATTTGATTAACATGGCTCCTCTGTCCCTGTGGGAAGCAGTTTGGTCAAACAACTATGCAGGTCTCACTGAGGCGACACTGCAGGATGTCATGTCACAAGACTGCACACAAAGCGTCTCCTGGCTCATGTAAGTACATTACTTCTATGTTCAATTATCAAAGCAAACAAAAACAACCTGTGTTTTTTATCTGGAACATAAATCCCTAGATCGGTTGGTGACTTAGATACTGGAGGTCGTATTCACAAGGCCAGTCGAGTGTCGTCCAAAATAATTATTTGTTGATAATTAAATGTTTTTACATTGGGAGCGTTACTGCCTCTGCATTGAAAGGAACTAGTTTGGTTTGTGCTGAGTTTGCCAATTTTGTGGCCACCCAAAATTATTTATGCATATGCAATCAAATCACTCTACCATACATTTCTTACTATTGTATACACAGTGGTCTGCAACTTTTTAATGCCATGCCCCCTCATGTATAAAAAATTTTTTTATCATATTTTGTGAGGCTGAAAGTCACCTGTTGGTATATTTTATTGATGTTCTTACTTTGTATGGTGTTATTTTATCACTTAGATCCATTCATGATTTTTGGATGTTTTTAACATGCCTAATAAATGTAACTTGCTATGAAATAAACCGAGGTTGTAGCACCTCATAAAAGCCACTTCTTTACAAGTTTTCAGGTTGGGTGTATTACATTCAACATGTATCACAAAAAATGGACACTAGCAGGCTAATCAAATGTCAAAAATATGACATTAGAAGAGCCCTTTTTGCTGATTCTATGGAACTATATTTACTTAACAGTCAGTCTCAAGAAGTAATATAGTGCAATGTAGTGATGTAGAAGAACTATTAGTGCAGTCCTTCATGGCACAGGAGTCATCTATACTGATAGTTCATTCATTATGTTAACCAAAGTGCTAATGGTTTGAATGTAGAAGATGCACTGAGAAGTCAATTTAAACGTGCATGTGTTAGGCTTATAATAGAAACCTTGGTGGTATCAACATGAAAGTAAGTGCTTGAAGGACTAAAATATTATGTTATAATTTAGACTCTCAACTAATAGAATGTATTGAAACAATATTGAATGTTTAAATATTAATGATTTAAATATTTATGCCAAAATAGAGAAATGCAGTTCCACATTATATTGATAGCAAGGTATTAACAGAGTTTTTCCATTAAAGTTACTGTAATCTGAATAGGAATTAATAATTAGTACTGAAGAATGAATAGTCTGCATATTAAAATTTGTTTAAATAATATATTAATGTGCTGTATTATTTCACTTGCATTACCCTAAGAGAGATACGTTAGGCCCTGTTTTTCGTGACTGTGCAGAGAATTCTGATTCATTTCTTTGACATTAACTTTCTTTTAGACTTTGTTTCCATGAGAAGATTAGCTTTGGTGATAGACCCTACTGTTCTAGACATAGAGAGAAGTGAACCAATGTCCCTGAATGTAGAACATCCCAAACTATGGACTGATATTACATACAATTGTTTCAAACTCATGTGGATCCACATGGATGGATGATGCTCCCATGACAGACCTGGTAAGAAACATCGATGTTTCAACTTGGAGTTGTGTGATTGGTTTCTATTGGATAATGCCTCTTCAACTTAATATGGACAATCACTTAAATTGAATA
Source organism: Pleurodeles waltl (assembly GCF_031143425.1). NCBI lineage: Eukaryota > Metazoa > Chordata > Amphibia > Caudata > Salamandridae > Pleurodeles > Pleurodeles waltl. Next base: position 649,838,103 of record NC_090447.1, read on the forward strand.
TCATCTATAGGGTCTGATGAGCTAGTTAGCTTATCACAGAATACAATAGATACTGCCATAATTAAGGAGCCAGGGATAATGTCCCAGGAAAGTACTGAATCTTTTTCCTTAATTAGTTGGAATATCGCTGGGCTTCGATCCAAAGCTGAAAACTCAGAATGGCTGGAGTTTGTATCCAATTTTGATATCATTTGTCTCCAAGAAACTAGGCTTACGGCCCCCTTTTACTTGGATAGTTATTACTCCATGTCCCAGCCAGCTCTTCCATCTAGAGCGGGCAGAGCAAGTGGTGGGCTCCTGGTACTTGTGTCATTATTACTCCCAAAAATTGAGGTTTCTTTGATTTGGTCTTCTGCCTTTTTTTTGGTGGTCTTATTATCAATGACCCGGCGGAAAGATATTTTACTTTTACATTTTTATAATAATATTCCGAGTATCGCCCTGTCAGGAAGCCTCGAAGAGCTTACAGACTTTTTAGACTCTGCTGGAAAACTCCAGGACAGGGAATTTGACATGATTTGGGTTGGAGATTTTAATGTTCAATTGTGTAATCATGAATTACCTTATTTATGCGGTGCCTCCATAGAAGGTAGAGAGTCACTTAGTCACTTTATCCACTCTAATTTAGGTAACGCTCTGAATACCCTCATCTATAAATTTGATCTTGTTTTTGCAAGGGATATGACAAATAGTCAGATAAGGGAAATACCCACCTATACAGGGAGCATGAATGGTAGCATTATTGATTTTATCCTTATTTGCTCCTCACTTTCACGTTCAATTGTGGATTTTAAAATTAAATCCCACTGTGTCAGTGACCACAATCCCTTGAGCATAAAATTAGCTCTTAAAACTAGGGTAATTTCACCTAGGACAGTATGCAAGGGGAAAGTGGTTTTTTATAGAAATGTTGGCTCCGTATGAGGTGGGAGAGAGTAAACTCTAATACCTTTCATGAGGACCTTATAACACAAAATAAGGTCCACATTAATACTTATTTGTCTTTGCAACCTATTTGCGCCCATCTTATAACTGCTTTTGAGTTTTTAAGCTGTGCTATTTCTGAGGCACTGACGTGTGCCGAACACTCTAAAGGCGCAAAACCTCAACGTTGGTTTAATTCGGCCTGTACGGCTGCCCACAGAGACTTAAAAACAGCTATTAAAACTATTCCATTTAGTCGTGATTTAGTTAAACAGGCCAGGGGCCGATATAAGTCAGTCCTTGAGGAGAGGAAGAATGAAATACGCACTAGCGCATGGGAAGATCTCATGGCAGCCACGGAATTGAGGGACCCCTCTCAATTTTGGAAGGTGGTTAATCACCCATATTTTTCAGGACAGGCTAATAGGGAGGATGACTGTCTGATACCAGAGAGGGTCTGGGCAGAACATTTTTCATCTGCATTTCAGTCCGCAAATAACCCTAATTACGGTGTGGAGGTATTTGGCCTTTCATGTTTGGCTACTTCCATTCCAGTTAAGAGTGGAATTTTACTTGAGGCACATGAGATCACCACAGCAATAAATAAAATGAAACTAAGGAAAGCCCCTGGCCCCGACGGGGTTCCAGTGGACTTATTCAAATCATTACCTGATCTGTGGGTTCCGCTAATCACAAACGTTTTGAATAGTGCTATTGAAAGTTCTATCCTTCCTCATGGCTAAGAGCAATAATTGTCTCGATATTTAAAAAGGGTAATAGGCTTGACCCCTTTTGCTACAGACCCATTTCTCTCATTGACTCCACGGCAAAGATTCTGGGGAGTGTCATTTTGAATCGGCTTGAGGAGTGGGTGGCAAGGACAAACATTCTATCGCCAATTCAATATGGGTTTAGGCCTGGATTAGGCACAGTGGATCAGGCCCTAAACTTGCACCTTATTCTTAGCAAATATGTTATTGCAAAAAAGGGAATCTATCCACTTAGCCTTTATAGACCTGTCCAGTGCATTTGATATGGTGAATAGAGTAAAATTGTGGGCAATAATGGACACAATGGGGGTTGAGCAAGATTTGTTGGATCTGATCAAACGTTTATATTCTGACCTTACTATCACAATTCAGTTTGGTCAACACGGCGAAAGATCCCATCCCCTTGCATCCACTCGGGGTGTAAGACAGGGCTGCACTTTGGCACCTTTTTTATTTCTGTTGTACATAAATGGCTTAAATAGCTATTTAGCTCAAAATGGTAAGGATTTCCCAAGGATGAGTTTCAGACAATTGCCAATTTCATTGTATGCTGACGACACTGTTTTAATTACCCGCACGGCCAATGGCCTACAGACCCTTTTGGATCTTTTTTTAACGCACACACAAGAGCTTGACTTGAAAGTTAATTTTAAAAAGTCACATGTTATGATTTGCGGTCCTAAAAACACATGCACTAAATGTTTTAAAATGGGAGGGAACACATTAACAAAGGTAAAAGACTTTTGCTATTTAGGTTTGTACCTAAGTTCCTCTCTGTCATGGAATTTCCATTTGAATTTTAAGCTCCAACAAATGGAAAGAAATGTTGAAGCAATCTTTCGCTTTGCCCGTAGATTAGGGCATAGACCGGTTCATCAGATCATCACGCTCTATAAATCCAAATGTGTCTCGGCGGCGATTTATGGGGGAGGCCTCTGGGGATATACCAGTTCAAGCATATTACAACGGGCAGAGAACAAATTTCTCCACCGGCTACTTATGGTACCCAAGAATGTAGCGAATATTATATTCCATGAGGAGTTGGGAATCCGCTACATTACAGATTTGATAGATATTGCCCCCCTTTTGCTATGGATCAAAGTATGGTCAAATCCGGCGGCTACTTTAACACATGATTGTGTAAAAGACTGTATTTCGTTAGCAAACCACAACAAAATTCCATGGTTACATTTTGTCCATAACTGTTTTCGAAATTTGGATGTGGTGTTTATGTATTCTAAACCAGAGCTCTTGCCCGTCAATGCGAAGGAAATTGTTAAATTCCGATATAAAGAGTACGCTACGAATCTTAGATACCAAGTGGCAGAGAAACTGAGTTCTTTTGATTTATATGTACAAATTTCATCATCAAATTTGATAGAACCTTATCTTGTTTGGTTTCCGACCCCTTCCCTATACTCTTTACTTGTACTTTTTAGATTTAGTATGATTCACTTTAGAGTGGCGTGCCCTTGTGACAATTTTTCGAAACAAAGTACTTGTCACTTTATTTTATTTTGTACACTCTATTCAGTTCCTAGGGAAACCTTTTTATTACCTATTTTGTGTAATTTGCACACTCTTTCTTATAAAGAAGGATTGATTGGCATTCAAAGCCTTTCATCCAAACAAATGTGCAGCTCTATCTTAAGTTTTATCAAATCCGCTATCACCATTAGGAATCTATATGAATTAGTGATGTGATTATTTATTAATGGAATTCAAATACTGTTTTATTGTTGTATACGATTTTATAAGTATTTATTATTATATATTGACTTAGTAGGCTTAAGTGGTACGCTTAGATTTTATAGACTTGCAGATCGAAGAGTCTTGCTTTTTGAATTATGCAATAAGTACTGTATTTTATGATGATTTATATATACGTATGAGTACTTTTATGGCAATACACGGAATAAAGTTATTTTGACCGCCTGACTGACACTTAAATTGAATCAGATTGCCATATGAACTTTGATATGCCTTTAACCAGTTTGAATTTGGTCAGATTCCCACTCAGAATCCACTCAGATGCTCACAGATGACTAACCCCACATGCTGAGGCCCCTGGAGAGGTATCTCCCTTTCTGCTTTGCCCCTTTGAGTTGCACCGCTGAGATTTAGAGATTCTTTTCTTTATCCCTGCTGAAGACTCTTGACTGAGCAGCTTCCAACATGCTGATGCTTTCCCTTTTTACCTATCTTTTGCCCACCCTAATTAGTAGCTTATTGCCCAATATCACCTTTTTCCAAATTATTTTTGTCCTTTTTGTTCTTTTTGTCTTTTGCCCACATAAGTTGAGCCTCACACATATTCTTCTCTGATTTGGCTGATTGTAGGATTTCTTGTGCCCAGATAAATTACAACTCTGTTGATTTATATTGACTTGATGCTTGTCAAGACTGAGCGATGCCTAATTTCTGTACTTCAAATAATCCTGGTAATGTTTTGTACTGTTCTTAATAAATGCTTCATTTTAATAATGTTAGTTCCCCTGAAATTATTTAGTCGCCTTGTGCAACTATTGGTGATTCTATATCTCCATAACTTTGTCTTGTGGGTTCTCTACATGACTTTAAGTTTAGGTTTGTAATAAAAACCCTTAACTTCATTCCTGACTGGATTTTTCCTTCTATGGCCACATTAGACATACTGTGTGATTGTATTGGTTTGTAGTTCCATTGTGTTAAAGCTTCTACCAGATCCTATGTAGTGTCCAAAGATCCATTGAGTTTGTTGTAAATACTGCTGCAGTCCTGCTGCTTAAACTGCACAACTGAATGTGCTCTAGTTTTACACAAAAGTCCTAATTGCTTTCTATCAACAGTGTGCGATTCCTCCCGCTACATTGCTTCAATGTTAATAAGTGACAGCATATGGTTTAAATTAAATCTTTAGTTTAGTAAGTCCATTTGTTAGTTCACATCACCTAGTAAGTAACTGTTGCATCTCCTTCCTGTTTTTTTTACAATGGGACATCTACAAACATCTGTCTCAAGGAATACCTTCAGCTCTCAGCTACAAAATAAAGAGTGGCTTTGCATACACCACTACCACTCCCAGAATTTCTAGGTCATGGTTCGCCAACATTTTCTATGCTCGGAGGTACTTTTGGTTAATGAATATCACCTTGAGCTACTAAATGTTACTTAATTACCTAGATTTTCCACACCCCATGATTGATAAAGGGAGACATGCAACATAGCCAATCTCTATTCAACTTTGATTGACTGTGAGGGAAAACATGAGGTCGTGTTGCTGACCATCCCAATGCCATGTGCTGTCACAGTGTGTTTATGTGTAATTGTGGCGATCTGCAACTGGTTTAGTTGGTTGAAACTCCAAGGATCTGAAAATTAGCACCAGTTCCTTCTTCATTGTTTCAATGTGGTCAGACTCTGTCTCTGACATACTGGGCTTCCATGAACTACTTGCAAGGATCTGGTGAGCTACAGTAGCTCCTAAGATACTGTTGAAGATCCTTTGGGCCAGGTATACAAGAAAGTGGTACATCGGTCCCAATGCGTCACTTTTTTTGTGCCGCCTGTGCCCCACCTATAACCACCATGATTGCACTGTATTTACAATACGGCACACCATGGTGCTCGTTTCCACAATACCATCCTAATTTATGATGCTAATGTGGCGCTTTGCTAGATTAGCACCATAAATTATGGAGCTATTGCAGCAAAGCACTAGAGAGGCCCATAGGTTACTCTGGGCCGTCACTGTAACGCCTGCCCCAAGCAGGCGTTAAAAAAGGGAGAAAAAAGTCTCAGTGAAATCTTGTAGATTTCTTTGTGACACTTTTTGGGGCCTCCCTGCGTGTGAATGCCCCCCTTGCATACACTATACCTGGCACAGGCATAATGTGGCTCAAGGGGTTGCAAAGTGACACAACGTTAGCACTTTGTAAATATGGCACAGGGAAATGGCCTCCTAAACACCACATAGCATAAAAAAGATTACGCTAGTGTGGTACAAGGAGGCGCAAGGGCCTTGCAAATCTGGCCCTTCGCTTAGATACTTTTCAGCCTTTCTCCATCTAATTCGCAGACTGCACAGAATCTACAGCACAGCTGCAAGACACCTTGTTAATCTAAATATTCAAACTGTTGTTGCACCATGCATTCTTCCATTAGACGGGCTGCCTTCAGGTATAATTATACCATTATAACAATGTGCATAACATATCAAGCTATTTATGGCACTGCCCAGCTCTTTCTTAATCATAAACCCCACAACATTAAACAAAAGTTGACCACTACAGTCTAGGATAACATCACTATTGACCATACCTTTAATCAAAATATCTTGAGTTGTGGAAGCTTCCTCTCAGATTTGAATTTGTTTTAAAATAAGAATAGTTGACACCCACCTGAACTCCAGAAAGCATTGTAAACCTGTCTCTTCCTACTCACATAGCCGTATGACAAAAACAACTAAAACGAAAGCCAACACGTACATTTTATCCCCATGTTTATGCAAAGCTAACAGTTCACCACACCATGTTTAGAACATGCCCCCAACTCTTGAACACTTCCCCCAATATAGGCCTAAATACAACAACCATAATCCATGCATTCCAAAGAGTGTGGCTACAACACGATATGAATAAGAGTGCTCCACAACCTCATCATGTTTATAATGTTATATATAAATTCTGCAATCCAAACGGTAAAATACAATACAGTTTTTAATATCAGTGCAATTGCCCAATGCACCAGGCACGGGCATAAAAGTCTCCTTGCTCTCACTTGTATAAAATGTGAACATTTCACAAATATCTGAAATGTGTAACTGCTCAAATGCTGAAAGTTCCAACCCCTTCTCAGACAGTAGGAGAAAAGGACACCTTCACTTGTCTTGCCAAACTAAAGCAGCAGTGGGAAGAATCTTATTCTTCCTTTTGTCAGTCATTGAGTCTGCCTTTTACCCCTACCAAATAGCATGGTAAAAGGCAGCCTACAACTGCAGTCTTCCCAACTACATTTTAAAAGGGCTTGGTTGTAGGGTTCAAGGGTCAAACTCTTTGGGCAGCACTGTTAATTCCTCTCAGAATACCATTCAAGAATCCATCACAACTCACGTATCAGGGAGTGTCCCCTCAGAATCCAACTGTCACACCTCTGTACACAACAGCCTTAGTGAGCACATATTTTGTAATTCTCTTTACAAACTACATAAACAGCAGTTTGGGTAGAAATGTCACAGTAAAAGAGGTGGCGGGACCAGAGGTTTTCTTAAAGTCTGTCGGAGATGAAATAGCAAACGTTCCAGCAGAATGTTTATTGTTTAACAGCATTAAACTAATTATTAAGAGTTTTTACAATAGTTAGTAACACACACACTTTTTACCATGTGTGGGATAAACTAACACACATAACAACATACATCTTGAAAAAATAGATTGTTAAATTGTTAAATTTCTCAGACAGATGAACAGGTAAACTAAGACATATTTTGCGCACAGATGCAATACGCAGTTTTTTACAGTTCTTACTGTATTCATCCCTAATGCGAATATAAAAGTAACAATCACTTTATGTATTCATGTTCACATCTCTCATATGGAAATTTGTAACAAGTAAAAGTAGTGGCATATAAAAAGAGAAGCATATTGTGAAGAAACATATTTTCCTCTACTGAGAAGTATTCTATACAATTCAAAAGTGTTGCCTAGCTTCCTGAGAATATCAATAGGTTTCAGCCCATGCATCAATTAACAGTGGACTTTCATCACAACATTTTGAACCTATGCTCATGCAAGTACAGAACTGAAAGTCACATATGTATCTATTGGACTAGATAATAGTCCCATGTTAAGGTTAACAGCCATGCTCTACTCATTCAGACACATAACTGTTCATTATGTTTTAGGAGTAAGTCAGTGGTTTATATTGAGAAAGGTGAAGAAGGGGAAAGGAAGGGGAAGATGAGTTTGAAGATGTGGGGTACCGTTATAGAGAAGGTGAAGAAAATACAATAAATGAGTGAAAGACTGGGAAATGGAACTGAGGTGTGATGATATCAGTCTTAAACACAACCTTGAGGAGTAAGCAAAGTTCAAATAGATATAATGACTTACAATAGAACATTACAGCAAAAGAAGCATTTGAAAAGGCAGTAGATCTGGCATTGGCCACCAGCCTTTTGGCTTTGGCATTTCTTGTTTTGTTCTGCCATGGTTTGTGCAAATCCTTATTGTTGTGGAGGTAGCAGGGCTCTCAATAACCTAACAAAAATCATTGGCTAAACTAAAAAATCATTTTTTTGTTAAAAAAAGCATGCACTATCATTGTCGTCTCTGGCCCTAAATGGGACTTCTTTGGTCCTGGATATGCTGTTTGTGAAACGGCAGCATGGTGTAACCCACAGTGAAATCAACCTCTTTCTCAAATGTGCGAACCCACTGCTCGTTGAGGTATGCAGCAGTAAACTGGGCGGAAAACTTGAATGAAACAGCAACAGTCTAATGGATGTGGCCTGGCAGAAAATCCCTATATGTGAATACGTTTCATCCATAACTGTAGTAAAATCAAAAGATCTTCGCTAATACCAGAACTGAAAAAGCCAATTGGTCTGGTGTTTGCTGCCAGACTCTTCCCATTGCAACTGCTTTTTGTAATATTTTGGAAAACCTTTCTTACAAATAGCTACTGAGGCTTGGAAAGACAGAGAATATTGTACAGATAGATAGATAGTGTTTCAAAGAGAAAAGGTGTTGCTGGATAGACAACAGCTACAGAGACAAGATAGATAGATAGATAGATAGATAGATAGATAGATAGATAGATAGATAGATAGATAGATAGATAGATAGATAGATAGATAGATAGATAGATTTGCAAAGATATCTAAAGTTGCAAAGATATAGCAGGGCATACAACATCACTGAAAGACCATTTGAAAGCCATACAAGAAGGACATACAGACTAATTTGGTTTACAAGTTTGAAGTCATACAAGAGCACTGAGCACAAATTATGAAGCCATACAAGCAGGACATACAGACTAAATTAGTTTACAAATATAACTGTAGTCTTCAATTAAATCACATAACAGAATGATGTACTTAAGTGCACGCACTACAAAACCATATAAGCAGGACATTCAGAGTAAATTGGTTTACAATTATAAAAATGTACAAGAGCATTGAATGCAAACTGGAAAGCCATTCAAGCATAACATATAGGCTAAATTGGTTTTACAAATGTAACTGTAGTCCTCAATTATAATAAATACCCACATGACATAGGGGAGTGCAGTTATAAATGTATTTCATTGCACACATACGAAAAAAATGAGTTTCATGAGAACAGTTAGAAATGGACACAATGTGGTATGCGCTGAAATAGCAGCAGCCAGATAAACAAAAGCCATTTCAAATGGAATTTACAACGCCATTAGCAGGAGTCAGGAACTGAGGAAGCTGGAATGTGCCCTCTGCTCAACTTGGTAGATCAAGAATAGGGCACCCTGGTATTACATCGATCTCTAAATACAAAGGCAGCACCAAAGCATAAAGTAAAAACTAAAACACTGACACTGAAGAGAACTATCTGGTGTGCAGACCTGCTTCTTTTGAAAGAGCAATATACAATCACTCAAAGTGAAGTTATCCAGTGGCTGAACTGGGCTGACCCCCAACACATGCTGTAAGCTGTAGTGGGAGGAAGCAAAATGTGCATGACAAACCAACGGGCCAATGAATGAAGCTGGCTGAAAGTCCCTGTAAATATCTATATTATTATTCATATATTTGTTTTAAAAATCAAAAGGTCTTGGCTAATATTAGACCTAAAAAGGCAAAGAGAAAATGTAATTCTGATATAATCGTTCACCAAGTGGCGCTTGATCTAATGATCACCATGCTATTAGTGTGATGCATGTACAACCATGTATGTGTCTGTATATATATATCTACATATTCACACATATATATAGATATACATATAAATATATAGATATATTTAATAGAATTTGGGAACAGCGTTCCTGAATGTTTTATATCAAAAATCTCAAAATTCATCATAATATCTGTTTGTTATGTATCACTAATGGTATAAGTAAAGGGACACACACATTTTAATTGTGTTTTCTCATTTGATAATAATGAATTGAATGGCATAGTCTTCAAGACATAAAAAAATCTGTATTTGTAATACTTTTTAAGAACTGCAAGACATCCAGGTTTAAAAAGCACCTATTCTTCTTATTTTTTTTGTATTATTTAAAGAACATTATGTAGATTCATGTTTTCATTGATGCAACAAGCACCTACATCTTCTCATGACATGGTCCGACTTTACATTTGGGGTAAAGCATGGGTGCATACTTTGCTTTCCATTGGTGGTGTTTGCCAGCATCCCTGTTACTGATAAATAAAAATTAGCCCGTTCGATCGAAAATGTTAAAACCACAAGCAAATTTCAAATAGCACAAGTCCAACAAAGATGCCCGAGGGCACGTTCTTTTCAAAGATCCAATTACAATAGACTAGACTGACTTTCACAGTAACAAAAGATCAATAGAACAGACAAGCTGTCGAGCTCAGGAATTTAAAAGAACCAAAAGCCTTGATTTTAAAAGTCAGTGACAGGTCCGAGTATACAAGTATCAATTTTTTCTAACACCTAAGGGAAGTGCCAACTATGTACCTTATTGTAATTCTGTGGTTAAAGGTTTATGAAGTGTTGATTTTTTCTATTACTTTAGCCAATAGTCATGGGATGTGTGAAAATGATCAGGTTATGCAGTGTGAACAGTAGCAGCATTACTGCATGTTGTCCCTGAAAACATATGGTACAAAACTGAAAGGTCAGCAAGTCCTATCAACTGTACCCTTACATGCCAGTGTATACACACCGCTTGCGATATTGGCAATTGGGAATGCTAAAAAGACCCAATGACCCTGAATTTTTACCTGGCCGATCTATTGCTCAGAAATAATCAGATTCTCTTTTCTATTTCTGCCTTTCTGACAATCACTAAAAACAGACATTCTGGAATGTTGCTTTGTTTGATGATATATGCTTTGGTTTTCGGTTTTATTGTGATATCCTATTGTCACCTCAGATGGTCCCTTTGAAATAGTTCATGCTGGCAATATTAAATAAACGCTGCTTATCTAGTCCAGCGTCTATGGTAAAATCCCTCTAATTCCAAAGCATGGGGTAACATGAATTTAATTTTCCAGATGGTAAGACTTGTTGTACTCTGGGTACCAGCCTCAGACCTCCAACCTAGTTGGATGTCCCGCCCTCTTCTTCTGGGTCCCAGATGATGCAGTAGTTTGATTAAGGGAGAGGCTTTGATATAACATACAATCAAAAGAAAATGTGAGATGAGTAGAGGTTGAGTTGTCCCAAACTAAGGCCCTGATGGATGGGGCCCAGCGTCATATATCGCCACATTAGTGTATTTTCTTTTTTTTACCTTAATGTGGCGATACTATGGCAAAAACACCATGCCATATTTACAAAGTGGCTCAATGTATGCTTTGAGCCACTTTGTAATCCCTTACGCCACATTATGCCTGCGCCAGGCAGAATGTATGCAAGGGGGGTGTTTCCCCATTAGGGGGGCCGAGAAAATTGCACAAAGAAATCTAAAAGATTTCTTTGCACCATTTTTTGTGGCATTTTTAATGCCTGCACAGAGCAGGTGCTAAAAGGAGGCATATCAATATTTATAATAGGCCTCAATGAGCTTTGTAAGATTAGCGTCAAAATATTTGACGCTAATCCTGCAAAGCGTCAAGCTAGAGTCAAACATTTTGAGGCTAGTTCCCTAACTACCGCTGTGATGCGCCATATCTTAAATATGGGTCACACACGGTGGCATTAGGGGGGAGCTAAGGAGCTAAAGGTAAGTGGCGTTGCATTGGATACAGCGCCACTTATCTTAAATCTGCCCCTAAATATGTTTAGAACTACTCTCCTGCCAAAAACAGGGTTCCACATCAGTTTAGAACAAAGCTTGGATTGTTGACTGGCAAGATTATTGTACTGAACAGCAATTATAGAGGTGTTATCTATAAAAGGCCGGTTGTATTTGTGTTTGGGCATGTGTGTTTGCACACACCTGTGCACACACACACACTACATTGTAGCAATAACTGGAGATGAAAACATGACAACATTGTTGCATGGGTAAAAAAATCAAGAAGGTGTTGTGATTTGCCAAATATGCTGACTGTAAAGAGGCCCGCCCTCCAGATTTCTCACAGAATTTTCCCCATCTTGCCCCCAGACACAGTGTGGTACCTGATCTGCTAGTTGAACCTTGTCTACCATGATGTTTGGAACCCTGAGCCCCTTCACATGTTGGTGCTATGCCTAAATGCTATGCAGTTCAGGGTGGTAGGAGACAGTTGTAACAGCAGTTGAAACGTTTACAAACTGACAGTTTGAGGCTGTGTTCCAAACTGACTGTTGGTGATCCAGATTTTAGGACAACTGCTTTGATTCTACCAAGTGCAGTGCTGAAGCTTGATAACCTATGGTCCTTTCTGCTAAAAATCTTAAACACTACACTTTTTGCTGCTGGTATTTGTTATCTAGCTTCAGCTAAAACCAAAATTCTGGTTTCCAAACTTTGCAAAAGTTTACTGTAATAAGCACCAGAGCCCTTCTGAGAAAACTATACTTGTCCCTGCCATTTTGTGAGCGAGGATATTCTATGAGATTTTTCCAATTGGCACAATAATCATTGACTGAGTGTTTGTGCAAACTTGATCTAATGCCATGAAAACATCGGTCATCACCATCTGAAGGGGTTTCAGTTAAATAACTTTCATTATCTGACAAACATTAATAGCTAGTTTTATGGAAGCGTGAGGGATAAGATCAAAAGTCTGGTCCTTAGGATCTTCATAACTCTATGCAATGGTAAAAAATCAATTATACTAGTATTTCCTGACAAATATTCAATCTGTGTTAACAAGATGCTTTGGGGTCATAGACAATATTCACAAAAGTATTGTAAAAGTGGTTGCTCTGTAGTGAATCCTAGGTATTTTTCCAATATATTTGTATTTAATTTGGTTTTCTATAACGTGAAAGAAGGATGTTATACTGAAGAGACTAACATTTAGAAAAAACGTATAACTGATTAATGAAATTTAGCCACAGGGCTTTCTACCCTTGCATTTTGCATTGTTAATTAAGGCACATTTCCCACCCCTCTAAGCTATTTCCTGACTGAAATTTCTGTTCAACTACAATGTCATAATCAACCTGCTTAAAAACATGAACACTTCTTCAAATTCAGCCTTGAGACAACTGACAATTATATTACCTGAGCTCCAGGCAAATTTCTTGACTTGAAGTTCCATTGGACTATGACTTACTATTTTTCGGAACTTTTCCTTTCCCATAGACTTATATGTGTCCATAGTTATTTAAATTAGAAAACGTTGGTCCATATGACCTACCCTATTTAATCAATATGATTTTTTCTAAACTTTTATGCTAGTTTCGTAATACATTAAAAGAAATTACAACTTTTTAAAGCAGATACAGAGAAAAAGTGTCAGGGGCAATTGATGTAGACGTGAGAAGGAAAAAGACTAAAGTATTAGGTACTGGTAGAGATAATAGCGTGTAGGGGTGGACAGAGGTATTAGGAAAAAATGCATCAGTAGAAGCACTATGATATACTCAGAGGTAAAGATAGTAGAGCAGGGAGTAGCCGTACTACCACGGCAATAGACTCGAGTAGAGGTTCTAAGGCGAAGCCAGTGTAGAGGTGCTGAAGTATAAGCAGTAGTGGAGATACTTTAGGTAGGGAAAAAATAGCTGGGCTATATATAAAAGGGTAGCGGTACCAGGACATACTTAGGGCTGGTAGGACTAGGGTATAAATGGAGGCATTTGACTGCAGGCAGGGGTACCAATACTAGGCAGTTGATAGGGGTACAGGTTCTAGGGTATAAGTGGTGTTAGAGGTGTTAATTTAAAAAGGGCAACAGTGTCAGGGTTTACATAGTTGGAGAGGTAGAGGTACTAGGATACAGACTGGGGTAAAGGTACTGAGGGAGATGTTGACAGGCAGGAGTAGAGGTGGTAGGGTAGACAAATGTAGAAGTATAAGGGTATAGGCAGAGGTACTAGTATGTAGGCAGGGGCACAGGTAATAGCTACTCCTCGCCCAACATACCTATACCTACATATCATTGATTACTGTCCAAAATCTTTACTTTGAATCTATTCAACTGTTGAACTTGGCCCTCCCTGCGAGGTCACCCCCCAACATTTTGCTTTCACCCTCATATTTTTTTCTGAATTCATTGTTGTTGTCTTTAGAACACTCTGCACTTTACCACTGTTACCAAAGCTGAAGTGCTTGTGCTTCCTCTGTAAAACATGGTGAAAAATGGCTTCCATCTGATTTGCACATTAAATGTACTTATAAGACTCTTGTAGAGTAATATGTCACATACCCAGGACCTGTAAATTAAATGCTACAAGTGTGCCAGAAACACCTATTGTGCCACCCTCTTAAGTAGCTCTTTAAAACATGTCCCAGGTTTGCCATTGCAGCCTGGATGAAGTTTTTAACTGACAACTTGACTTGGAAATATAACTCCCTTGACAAGCCTTAAACTCCCTTTTTATTGCCTATATGTCATCCTCTAGGTAGCCCATAACGCAGCGTGCACTGTAAATAAAATGTTGGGCATGTATTTCTAAGTTTTAAATGTCCTAGTAGTGAAAAACTCCCAAAATTATAATTCACTACTGAGAAACCGCCTTCTCCCATAGGACAACATTGTGTTGCCTTATTACATTTAGTAAGTGCTAACGTTTGATTGCTGAACAGGTAAACCTTTCATGTTTGATATCTGAGAAATTCTAATTATAAATCTGCTTTAAAGGTATAGACAGATTTTAAGTTAAAATTTTGAAAATGTTACTTTTAGAAAGTTGGCATTTTCCTGCCCTAACTATTTGGTGCCTGCAGCCTGTTCCTGCGTCATATGACTGGGTGTATTTGGTAGCTGGTCTTTGTTTATTCCTCCCAGAGAGCCACACAATAGAGGGCTTAGGTATGTCTAGATGAGACATCAACTGGCAGTGGGGATGTAGAGCTGAGCACAGCCCCACATGCAACTGAATAAACTGTGCCTTGCCTTCACACAAAGGACTTATCACCACTGCATAGTTCATGCAGCCAGCTTGGAGTCAGGGAAAGCACAAAACTTCTAGGAATTCTCAGGGAATTCTCTAGATACTTCTACTTCAAAGAAGGCTCCAGGTATGAAAATAGAACCCTCAGGTCCGCTCTTCAGGTCACTTTCTCGGACTGCGGAAGGACTCTCAGAGGGCTGCCTGGTGCTGTGGCCTGCTGCATACTCCACAAGACTGCTTTGCTGCAGCTGGAAGAACTGCTTACCTGCCTGGAGCCTGCCTTGAACACTCAAAGGCATGTCCAAGTGCTTTAGTCCTATTTCATCATTTGAACCCGGGAATACAAGAGTGACTGCAAGGACTAATTGATTGGCCTCCCCATCAGAGCTTCAAGGACATAAAAGGTTCCGACCATCTTGAATCTGCACCTAGAGCCAGCCTATGTAAGTCCTGACCCCCCAAGTGGTACCCCCGCAGTCCTGGACCCTTGGCAGTGGTGCTAAAGGTGCCAAGATAGCCAAAATCTCAAATTTGAGACTTGTCTAAAAACAGCTTTGAGAACCGGAAGAAGACCGAGACCATCCTACTCGTCTATCCGCCCCAAGTTGCATCGCAGGTTGGCCTGACTTTGCAGAAGCTCCTGCTAAGTTCTTCTTCTCAGCAGCAAATCCTGTTCAATGGTCCTTCATCAGAGAGGTATCTGGCCTAGTAGAATTCGTGTCAGCTACAGCCTTGAGCCTTATCCAGCTGGAGTTTTTCAACTACCAAAAAAAGAGACTAAGGCCTAGATTCATGGGCATGTGACACAGGGCAGCGTAGCAAGTCACCTTGCAGCTCTGCCCTGCATCAAAAGAAAAGGGCAGTAATGCACCTTATCTATGCAATACATTAATTCCTGTAATTTCCCATTTGCGCTTGCACCATTTGTGCTGCCTAGTGCTAACACAGGAACTTTGCACCATGGTACAAGGGTGTCTGTGTTGCATACAGTATTCTTTTTGTGCAGGAAGGAACACCTGCACAAAAACAATCCTGAGAGGCTTTTTCCTCTTTCTGTGTGTGCTGAAACTCCTTGGTATGCCTCCTCTGGAAGGTGTAAGATTTTGATGCATCCCCAGGTTTACATGGCCTTGTAAATATGGGGATGCATCAAAGTCCATGGGTGTTGCATGGGAACACCCACTGCAACGCCCATGGAATGCCTCACTAGCACAAAGGAAAGAAAAGCAGAGATTTGCTTGGCCTTGCCTTACTCCATATCTACAAGGCCATACAAAGCCACACAAAGTGGCTTTGCATTGCCTCATAGATATGGTTGAAAGGTTTGTGCCTCCGTTGCGTCACTACAAGTAAAAATATGCCCCTAAGTCTGAAAGTAGAAATCTTCACTGCAGCTTCAGCCACAACGCCTCCTCCTCAGACACTGCCTTCCCCCTTGCCCCACTGAACTTTACCTTCTCAGAACACTTTTCTTAAAAATTATTTTAAGTCCAAAGGTAAGCGCTGACCAGGCCTAATCCACTTCTTCTATCTGATTGGTGCTCCATTGCGTTTAGCCATTGTGTTCAACCTGACCTGGTCTTGCACAACTAGATGTTCCTGGTAGGCGCTTTGATCTTTAAGTAGCTATTTTTTACCTTAAATATTAAAAATTCATAACTCCGCTTCTACTGATTGCATTTTTGTAATTTGGTGTCATGTAATTTATAAGAATTTACTCTAATTTTCTAAATTGGTGTGGGATTTTTCTTGTGTTGTGTTTTCACTTTATTTCTGTTTGTGTGCTGCATTAATACTTTACACATTGCCTTTAAATTAAGCCTGACTGTTTTTGTGCAAAGCTACCAAAGGGTTAAGCACAGGTATATTTAGTGACTTTTGTGGTGTGCCGTGGCAGGGACTGAGGCTGCTGCTTGAACAGGGTTCAACTCCCATTCAAACATCAACCCAATTTTTCACACCAACCATATCACAGAAAAATGGATGCTAAAAGACAACACCATGTTACTAGAAGATAGTAACATTATCTTGAACCAAATATTTGATTTTCACACTATTTCCCAACACAGTTTTATATGCCATTTTAACTTGGAACAGTCCTCTAATTCTTTTACACAAATTAAAAGCACAATCTTATATTTAGTTAACGGTGATCAGATTAAAGTAGACATACTTAGGCTATATTGAAATAAATTGCCTTAATCTTTTACTTATCCCTCAGAATATTCACATGCAATCTGCACCTATATAACACACTCTGAACTGAAGCCTGTCCTGAGAAGATCTTTCAGACTTGTACAAGAATTAAAATTAATGCAAGCACTAACTGAAATTTCTTTCAGCATAATTGTAACCCAGGATGTGAATGCAAATTGTGCTGTGCAGAAGTTATTGATACAATTGTTCAGATCAAAAGGAAAAAACCCTAATCCTGAAGAAGCAACCCTTAATTTTGTGATCATGTATTGTCCAAGAAAAATAAATCAGGAAAATAGAGAGACAAAGGAGAGCCAATAAAGTACCCAGGACATTTTCTGCAAGTAAGTCTGCAAGGAAGATTTTTATGCTCATAGTCATCTATGGTCAAATCCAATACATGTTATCTAAAATGAAGCATTCTAGAGAACTTTTTCACATTTTTTAACTTTACTATAAACAACCATCTGAACCACACTGAGAACAATACAAAGAATATCTTTATTTTTTTCTAAAACTGTTTCTTTAATAATGGAATCTATCTGGACAGAAGACATGCCAGAGGATGTAGCATCCCAACCTTCACATCTGATTAGGTGTTAGTTCACGTGTACACCACTGACTGAAGAAGAACTAACCATGATAAATAAAGTTCTAAAGCCTACATTATTCCCTAAGCTATTCCCTGAAAATATCATGGCAGCTCCCATTATAAAAAAAGCTTTCAACTCTTCAGTGAACTACAGTTTACAGTCCCCACACATGAACACCTCTTTAAAGGGTATCTTATTGGATTCCTTCAAAACAGGGAAAATAAAAAAAACAATTGAATAGATTCCAGAGTGACCACAACCAGCTTTCCAACTAGCGACCACGGATCAATGTGCCATGGCTTTGGCAAAGTAATTTAGAAATGTGCTGCTGACCAACTTTACACACACATTGAGCAAACCAATCCTTACAATTTGGATCACAGTCACTGCATGTTGGACAATGGGGATGCAGGTATCCTCATCCTTCTCCTTTTAGTGCTATGATCATGATAAACTCATTACAGTTTTCAAAACGTGCATGTATTTGAAAGATAAGGTACTCAGTTGTTTTTCTCCTACCCAGATAATCACAAAGCAGCTATATATGTTAGGGGGGTGCCTCCTCTAGCCTGATCAAAGTCACCTGTGGAGTTCCTCTTTGCTGTACTCTTGCATTTGTGCTGTTCAGTTTACATATGAAGATGCTAAGAACCGTTATAGGGGAAGTAGGTGATGTATTGCACCAATGGAGATGATTTGTTGAGGTTTAAAGATATTTAGAGGAAGGTGAATTCACTCTAGAACAACAATCACATAATTCTAAATTCAACATAGATTGGTTCTTGCTTCTATAGATTGAAGGTGTTTCCCATGCCATTGCTAATGAAGTAAAATCTCTGGGATTGTGGATTGATCCTTACCTTTTTGTGTCTTCACACACTTACAGCACTTCAAAATCCACAATAGGTACTTGTTGAACCTAAATCCTTGGTGTGGTATTCTCCCAACCATTTTGCCTTCATCCCTCCTCTTTTGCTGAATGCATTTTTGTTGGCTTTAGGACTCTTTTGTTGCTAATGTGCTTGTGCTCTCTTTTTAAAAAATGGTAAAATTGGCCTACGCCTAATTGACACATTTAATTTAATTGTAAATTCGTAGTAAACTGTACCATATATGGGTCTGTAAATAAATGCCACTAGTGGGCCTGCAGCACTCATTGCGCCACCCACTAAAGTATCCTTTTAAAATATATATCAGGCCTTCCACTGCAACCTGTGATACGGTTTTAAATGTGCATTTCCCCCTGTCAAAACAAATCTTTTGCTAGGCCTAAACCTCCCTTTTTAATACTTATGAGTCACCCCTAAGCTAGGACCATCCTGGCGGAATGGCTGGGAACGGGCTGTACCCAGCCCCATTTACACTTCAAAAGCATCCTGCCCACACAAGCGACCAGGACACCAGGCCTGCCATGTTTTTTTGTCACTCCAGACAGTTTGGAGCCTTGAAAAGGGAAGGTTAGGAATTTTCCAGAACCACATGTGGGGGTAGAACACGGAGTCCTCCGTACAAAGGCTGGCACTAGGTATAACTATTAAACCTCCAGAGCCACTCTTCAGAGCGCTCTTGAACCAGTGGAAATTACGAAAGAGGACTGCCATGTTGACAGACAACTGCCCTGCTGCTTGAAGGACTTGCTTGTTGTCTGAGAAGGAATACTGGACCTGCTGACGTTCATCCCAAGCTTACCAGACTGACTACAGGGCAGTTGACTGACCTCCTGTGTGAGCTTCAGGGACACAGCAAGCATCAAAGGCCTCTCTGCAACTGCCCAGCTGACATGCTGCATCTGTATCTCCAAACAGACCTTCCAGAGCCCTGCTGGCCTCAGCTAAAATTAGGTGCGGATTCCCCAAGAGATGCCTCCCCAGATCCTGGACACTTGACTGGCAACAGAGTGCACTCCTCCCAAAGAAAAGGTGAAACTCTGAGGTCTGGGCTCCTCACCACCACAAACAGTCCCATTCATGCCAGGACTTTGCCAGATGCAACACCGGGCAATGCTAAGCTCCTGTGAGACCTGATCTTCTCGTCCACATTGAACATCAGTGATGACGGCAATATGAGAACCAGAATTCGTCATACAGCAACAACAGTCCACTACGACCACCAAAACAAAGCTATAGCAAAGATCATACGCAGTGCTTGACTGGCTCTTCGTACTACAGCAGCGACCATCTGTGTTGCCCAACCTGCCTCTGTCACTCCAGTGACAACCATATGCTCTCTTCTCACAGCCTCCTCCAATACGAATGGAACTCTTCACTCCAGACTTTGAAGGCAACTCTTCAGAGGGACTAACCTGGTCTCTGCGTCTTGACCCACACTCCATCACGGTCTTACTGGACTTTCCCCAAGTCTAGTAAGACCACATGACTGCGCGTGGTACTTTTTACTTTTAGGCTCTATTTTATCCAAAAGCTTTGAAAATGCATATTTATTGTTCTACTTATTAGATTTTTGTCATTCTGATATTGTTTTTTAACCCCTTCTGTGCCCAGGACGTAATGGTTACGTCCTGAGGCACAGTGCTGCTGTGCACAGGACGTAACCATTACGTCCTGTGCACAGAGCCCAGAGGGAGCGCTCTCGCTCCCTCTGTGGGGTTCCCCCCCACCCCCCCAAGTCAGGGATGGAAGGGGAAGCCCTCCCCTCCCACCCCCGACCCCCCCCAACCCCCCCTGCGCGCTGATTAGTCACAGGGTCTCCCCCATCGCGCTGGAAGCAGAGCTTCCAGCGCGATTGAAAAAGAAATGCTTTTGCATTTCTTTTTCAATCCCATGGGGGAGGCCCCGAGAGGCTTCAAAGGGAAGGAAATGTATTTCCTTCCCTTTGAAGTCTCTCACAGGTTTCAAAAGCCGGATTGCTTGCAATCCGGCTTTTGAAACCCCACTAGACACCAGGGATTTTTTTTTTTCTTCTTGAAATTGGCAAAAGGGAGCGACCCCTTGGGCAAGGGTCGCTCCCAGGGGGGCATTTTTTGAGGAAGGCCTTTTCTGCCCCCCCTGGGGGCAGATTGGCCTATTATTAGGCCGATCTGCCCCCAGGGGGGGCAGAAACCTCTAGGCACCAGGGACCATTTTTTTTTTTTCTTTTTTTTTGTGATGAATTCTTTTTTTTTAGGTGGGGAGCGATCCCTTAGGCAAGGGTCGCTCCCCTACGGGGCAATATATATTTAGGCCATTTCTGCCCCCCTTGGGGGCAGATTGGCCTATTTTGATAAGGCCAATCTGCCCCCAAGGGGGGCAGAAACCATTAGACACCAGGGAGTTTTTTTTTGCGCGCGAATGTCACGCAACAAAGCGACCCCTTTGGCAAGGGTCGCTCCCAGGGGGGGCAATTTTTTGGGAAGGCCTTTTCTGCCCCCCCTGGGGGCAGATCGGCCTATTATTAGGCCGATCTGCCCCCAGGGGGGGAAGAAACCTCTAGGCGCCAGGGCAAATTTTTATTTGTGTTTTTTTTTTTTGTTCTTTTTTTTTTTTTAGAGATGGGGAGCGACCCATCAGGCAAGGGTCGCTCCCCTGGGGGGGGGCAAATTGTATTTAGACCATTTCTGCCCCCCTGGGGGCAGATTGGCCAATTTTAGGTCAATCTGCCCCCAAGGGGGCAGAAACCACTAGGCACCGGGGATTTGTTTTTTGGCGCCAATGTCACGCAGGGGGAGCGACCCCGTAGGCAAGGGTCGCTCCCGGGGGGGGTGGGGGTTGGGGGGGCAAATTTATTTTAGGCCATTTCTGCCCCCCCGGGGGACAGATCGGCCTATTATTAGGCCGAACTGCCCCCGGGGGGGGGCAGAACACTCTAGGCGCCAGGGCAATTTTTTTTTTGTGTTTTTTTTTTTTGTTGTTTCTTTTTTTAGAGATGGGGAGCGACCCATCAGGCAAGGGTCGCTCCCCTGGGGGGGCAAATTGTATTTAGACCATTTCTGCCCCCCTGGGGGCAGATTGGCCAATTTTAGGTCAATCTGCCCCCAAGGGGGCAGAAACCACTAGGCACCGGGGATTTGTTTTTTGGCGCCAATGTCACGCAGGGGGAGCGACCCCGTAGGCAAGGGTCGCTCCCGGGGGAAGGGGGGTGGGGGTTGGGGGGGCAAATTTATTTTAGGCCATTTCTGCCCCCCCCGGGGGACAGATCGGCCTATTATTAGGCCGAACTGCCCCCGGGGGGGGGGGCAGAACACTCTAGGCGCCAGGGCAATTTTTTTTTGTGTGTTTTTTTTGTTGTTTCTTTTTTTAGAGATGGGGAGCGACCCATCAGGCAAGGGTCGCTCCCCTGGGGGGGGGCAAATTGTATTTAGACCATTTCTGCCCCCCTGGGGGCAGATTGGCCAATTTTAGGTCAATCTGCCCCCAAAGGGGCAGAAACCACTAGGCACCGGGGATTTGTTTTTTGGCGCCAATGTCACGCAGGGGGAGCGACCCCGTAGGCAAGGGTCGCTCCCGGGGGGGGGTGGGGGTTGGGGGGGCAAATTTATTTTAGGCCATTTCTGCCCCCCCGGGGGACAGATCGGCCTATTATTAGGCCGAACTGCCCCCGGGGGGGGGGGCAGAACACTCTAGGCGCCAGGGCAATTTTTTTTTTTGTGTTTTTTTTTTGTTGTTGTTTCTTTTTTTAGAGATGGGGAGCGACCCATCAGGCAAGGGTCGCTCCCCTGGGGGGGCAAATTGTATTTAGACCATTTCTGCCCCCCTGGGGGCAGATTGGCCAATTTTAGGTCAATCTGCCCCCAAGGGGGCAGAAACCACTAGGCACCGGGGATTTGTTTTTTGGCGCCAATGTCACGCAGGGGGAGCGACCCCGTAGGCAAGGGTCGCTCCCGGGGGGGGGGGTGGGGGTTGGGGGGGCAAATTTATTTTAGGCCATTTCTGCCCCCCCGGGGGACAGATCGGCCTATTATTAGGCCGAACTGCCCCCGGGGGGGGGGGCAGAACACTCTAGGCGCCAGGGCAATTTTTTTTTTTTTTTTTTTTTTTTTTGTTGTTTCTTTTTTTAGAGATGGGGAGCGACCCATCAGGCAAGGGTCGGTCCCCTGGGGGGGCAAATTGTATTTAGACCATTTCTGCCCCCCTGGGGGCAGATTGGCCAATTTTAGGTCAATCTGCCCCCAAGGGGGCAGAAACCACTAGGCACCGGGGATTTGTTTTTTGGCGCCAATGTCACGCAGGGGGAGCGACCCCGTAGGCAAGGGTCGCTCCGGGGGGGGGGTGGGGGTTGGGGGGGCAAATTTATTTTAGGTCATTTCTGCCCCCCCGGGGGACAGATCGGCCTATTATTAGGCCGAACTGCCCCCGGGTTGGGGGCAGAACACTCTAGGCGCCCGGGCAATTTTTTTTTTGTGTTTTTTTTTTTGTTGTTTCTTTTTTTAGAGATGGGGAGCGACCCATCAGGCAAGGGTCGCTCCCCTGGGGGGGCAAATTGTATTTAGACCATTTCTGCCCCCCTGGGGGCAGATTGGCCAATTTTAGGTCAATCTGCCCCCAAGGGGGCAGAAACCACTAGGCACCGGGGATTTGTTTTTTGGCGCCAATTTCACGCAGGGGGAGCGACCCCGTAGGCAAGGGTCGCTCCCCGGGGGGGGGGGGGGGTGGGGTTTGGGGGGGCAAATTTATTTTAGGCCATTTCTGCCCCCCCGGGGGACAGATCGGCCTATTATTAGGCCGAACTGCCCCCGGGGGGGGGGGCAGAACACTCTAGGCGCCAGGGCAATTTTTTTTGTGTGTTTTTTTTGTTGTTTCTTTTTTTAGAGATGGGGAGCGACCCATCAGGCAAGGGTCGCTCCCCTGGGGGGGGCAAATTGTATTTAGACCATTTCTGCCCCCCTGGGGGCAGATTGGCCAATTTTAGGTCAATCTGCCCCCAAGGGGGCAGAAACCACTAGGCACCGGGGATTTGTTTTTTGGCGCCAATGTCACGCAGGGGGAGCGACCCCGTAGGCAAGGGTCGCTCCCGGGGGGGGGTGGGTGTTGGGGGGGCAAATTTATTTTAGGCCATTTCTGCCCCCCCGGGGGGCAGAAACCTCTAGGCGCCAGGGGAATTTTTCTTTTTTTTTCTTTGTTTTTTTTTTTTTAGAGATGGGGAGCGACCCATCAGGCAAAAGTCGCTCCCCTGGGGGACAAATTGTATTTAGGCCGTTTCTGCCCCCCTTGGGGGCAGATTGGCTGAGTTTAGGTCAACCTGCCCCCAAGGGGGCAGAAACCACTAGGCACCGGGGATTTGTTTTTTGGCGCCAATGTCACGCAGGGGGAGCGACCCCGTAGGCAAGGGTCGCTCCCGGGGGGGGGTGGGTGGGTGTTGGGGGGGGCAAATTTATTTTAGGCCATTTCTGCCCCCCCGGGGGGCAGATCGGCCTATTATTAGGCCGATCTGCTCCCGGGGGGGGGGGGGGGGGGCAGAAACCTCTAGGCGCCAGGGGAATTTTTCTTTTTTTTCTTTTTTTTTTTTTTTTTAGAGATGGGGAGCGACCCATCAGGCAAAAGTCGCTCCCCTGGGGGACAAATTGTATTTAGGCCATTTCTGCCCCCCTTGGGGGCAGATTGGCTGAGTTTAGGTCAACCTGCCCCCAAGGGGGCAGAAACCACTAGGCACCGGGGATTTGTTTTTTGGGGCCAATGTCACGCAGGGGGAGCGACCCCGTAGGCAAGGGTCGCTCCCGGCGGGGGAGGGTGGGGGTTGGGGGGGGCAAATTTATTTTAGGGCATTTCTGCCCCCCCCCCCGGGGCCGGCTGAGCTACAGGCCAAACACCACAGGTAGGCACCTTGCAAAAAACACCTCTGTTTTCTGTGAAAAAATATGTTGTGTCCACGTTGTGTTTTGGGCCATTTCCTTTTGTGGGCGCAAGGCATACCCACAGAAGTGATGTACCATTTTTATCGAGAGACTTAGGGGAAATTTGTGGCTCCTCTCAGATTCCAGAACTTTCTGTCACCGAAATGAGAGGAAAAAGTGTTTTTTGGGCCAAATTTGGAGGTTTGCAAAGGATTCTGGGTAACATAACCTGGTCAGAGCCCCGCAAGTCACCCCATCTTGGATTCCCCTGGGTTTCTAGTTTTCAAAAATGCACTGGTTTGCTAGGTTTCCTCAGGTGTCGGCTGAGCTACAGGCCAAAATCCACAGGTAGGCACTGCTTTTTATAAAAAAATGTGATGTGTCCACGTTGTGTTTTGGGCCCTTTCCTTTCGTGGGCGCTAGTCCTACCCACACAAGTGAGGTATCATTTTTATCGGGAGACTTGGGGGAACGCTGGGTAGAAGGAAATTTGTGGCTCCTCTCAGATTCCAGAACTTTCTGCCACAGAAATGTGAGTAACATGTGTATTTTTAGCCAAATTTTGAGGTTTGCAAAGGATTCTGGGTAACAGAACCTGGTCCGAGCCCCGCAAGTCACCCCTCCTTGGATTCCCCTGGGTCTCTAGTTTTCAGAAATGCACAGGTTTGGTAGGTTTCCCTATGTGGCGGCTGAGCTAGAGGCCAAAATCTCCAGGTAGTCACTTTGCTAAAAACAGCTCTGTTTTCTGTGATGTGTCCACGTTGTGTTTTGGGGCATATCCTGTCGCGGGCGCTAGGCCTACCCACACAAGTGAGGTATCATTTTTATCGGGAGACGTGGGGGAACGCTGGGTGGAAGGAAATTTGTGGCTCCTCTCAGATTCCAGAACTTTCTGCCACCGAAATGAGAGGAAAAAGTGTTTTTTGGGCCAAATTTGGAGGTTTGCAAAGGATTCTGGGTAACATAACCTGGTCCGAGCCCCGCAAGTCACCCCTCCTTGGATTCCCCTAGGTCTCTAGTTTTCAAAAATGCACTGGTTTGCTAGGTTTCCTCAGGTGTCGGCTGAGCTACAGGCCAAAATCCACAGGTAGGCACTTCGCAAAAAACACCTCTGTTTTTTTCCAAAATTTAGGATGTGTCCACGTTGCGCTTTGGGGTGTTTCCTGTCGCCGGCGCTAGGCCTACCCACGCAAGTGAGGTATCATTGTTATCGGGAGACTTGGGGGAACGCTGGGTGGAAGGAAATTTGTAGCTCCTCTCAGATTCCAGAACTTTCTGCCACAGAAATGTGAGGGACATGTGTTTTTTTAGCCAAATTTTGAGGTTTGCAAAGGATTCTGGGTAACAGAACCTGGTCCGAGCCCCACAAGTCACCCCTCCTTGGATTCCCCTAGGTCTCTAGTTTTCAGAAATGTACAGGTTTGGTAGGTTTCCCTAGGTGGCGGCTGAGCTAGAGGCCAAAATCTCCAGGTAGTCACTTTGCTAAAAACAGCTCTGTTTTCTGTGATGTGTCCACGTTGTGTTTTGGGGCATATCCTGTCGCGGGCGCTAGGCCTACCCACACAAGTGAGGTATCATTTTGATCGGGAGACGTGGGGGAACGCTGGGTGGAAGGAAATTTGTGGCTCCTCTCAGATTCCAGAACTTTCTGCCACAGAAATGTGAGGAACATGTGTTTTTTTAGCCAAATTTTGAGGTTTGCAAAGGATTCTGGGTAACAGAACCTGGTCCGAGCCACACAAGTCACCCCTCCTTGGATTCCCCTAGGTCTCTAGTTTTCAGAAATGCACAGGTTTGGTAGGTTTCCCTAGGTGCCGGCTGAGCTAGAGGCCAAAATCTACAGGTAGTCACTTTGCTAAAAACAGCTCTGTTTTCTGTGATATGTCCACGTTGTGTTTTGGGGCATATCCTGTCGCGGGCGCTAGGCCTACCCACACAAGTGAGGTATCATTTTTATCGGGAGACGTGGGGGAACGCTGGGTGGAAGGAAATTTGTGGCTCCTCTCAGATTCCAGAACTTTCTGCCACAGAAATATGAGGAACATGTGTTTTTTTAGCCAAATTTTGAGATTTGCAAAGGATTCTGGGTAACAGAACCTGGTCCGAGCCCCGCAAGTCACCCCTGCTTGGATTCCCCTAGGTCTCTAGTTTTCAGAAATGCACAGGTTTGGTAGGTTTCCCTAGGTGGCGGCTGAGCTAGAGGCCAAAATCTACAGGAAGTAACTTTGCTAAAAACAGCTCTGTTTTCTGTGATATGTCCACGTTGTGTTTTGGGGCATATCCTGTCGCGGGCGCTAGGCCTACCCACACAAGTGAGGTATCATTTTTATCGGGAGACGTGGGGGAACGCTGGGTGGAAGGAAATTTGTGGCTCCTCTCAGATTCCAGAACTTTCTGCCACAGAAATGTGAGGAACATGTGTTTTTTTAGCCAAATTTTGAGATTTGCAAAGGATTCTGGGTAACAGAACCTGGTCCGAGCCCCGCAAGTCACCCCTCCTTGGATTCCCCTAGGTCTCTAGTTTTCAGAAATGCACAGGTTTGGTAGGTTTCCCTAGGTGGCGGCTGAGCTAGAGGCCAAAATCTACAGGTAGTCACTTTGCTAAAAACAGCTCTGTTTTCTGTGATATGTCCACGTTGTGTTTGGGGGCATATCCTGTCGCGGGCGCTAGGCCTACCCACACAAGTGAGGTATCATTTTTATCGGGAGATGTGGGGGAACGCTGGGTGGAAGGAAATTTGTGGCTCCTCTCAGATTCCAGAACTTTCTGCCACAGAAATGTGAGGAACATGTGTTTTTTTAGCCAAATTTTGAGGTTTGCAAAGGATTCTGGGTAACAGAACCTGGTCCGAGCCCCGCAAGTCACCCCTCCTTGGATTCCCCTAGGTCTCTAGTTTTCAGAAATGCACAGGTTTGGTAGGTTTCCCTAGGTGGCGGCTGAGCTAGAGGCCAAAATCTACAGGTAGTCACTTTGCTAAAAACAGCTCTGTTTTCTGTGATATGTCCACGTTGTGTTTTGGGGCATATCCTGTCGCGGGCGCTAGGCCTACCCACACAAGTGAGGTATCATTTTGATCGGGAGACGTGGGGGAACGCTGGGTGGAAGGAAATTTGTGGCTCCTCTCAGATTCCAGAACTTTCTGCCACAGAAATGTGAGGAACATGTGTTTTTTTAGCCAAATTTTGAGGTTTGCAAAGGATTCTGGGTAACAGAACCTGGTCCGAGCCACACAAGTCACCCCTCCTTGGATTCCCCTAGGTCTCTAGTTTTCAGAAATGCACAGGTTTGGTAGGTTTCCCTAGGTGGCGGCTGAGCTAGAGGCCAAAATCTACAGGTAGTCACTTTGCTAAAAACAGCTCTGTTTTCTGTGATATGTCCACGTTGTGTTTTGGGGCATATCCTGTCGCGGGCGCTAGGCCTACCCACACAAGTGAGGTATCATTTTGATCGGGAGACGTGGGGGAACGCTGGGTGGAAGGAAATTTGTGGCTCCTCTCAGATTCCAGAACTTTCTGCCACAGAAATGTGAGGAACATGTGTTTTTTTAGCCAAATTTTGAGGTTTGCAAAGGATTCTGGGTAACAGAACCTGGTCCGAGCCACACAAGTCACCCCTCCTTGGATTCCCCTAGGTCTCTAGTTTTCAGAAATGCACAGGTTTGGTAGGTTTCCCTAGGTGGCGGCTGAGCTAGAGGCCAAAATCTACAGGTAGTCACTTTGCTAAAAACAGCTCTGTTTTCTGTGATATGTCCACGTTGTGTTTTGGGGCATATCCTGTCGCGGGCGCTAGGCCTACCCACACAAGTGAGGTATCATTTTTATCGGGAGACGTGGGGGAACGCTGGGTGGAAGGAAATTTGTGGCTCCTCTCAGATTCCAGAACTTTCTGCCACAGAAATGTGAGGAACATGTGTTTTTTTAGCCAAATTTTGAGGTTTGCAAAGGATTCTGGGTAACAGAACCTGGTCCGAGCCCCGCAAGTCACCCCTCCTTGGATTCCCCTAGGTCTCTAGTTTTCAGAAATGCACAGGTTTGGTAGGTTTCCCTAGGTGGCGGCTGAGCTAGAGGCCAAAATCTACAGGTAGTCACTTTGCTAAAAACAGCTCTGTTTTCTGTGATATGTCCACGTTGTGTTTTGGGGCATATCCTGTCGCGGGCGCTAGGCCTACCCACACAAGTGAGGTATCATTTTGATCGGGAGACGTGGGGGAACGCTGGGTGGAAGGAAATTTGTGGCTCCTCTCAGATTCCAGAACTTTCTGCCACAGAAATGTGAGGAACATGTGTTTTTTTAGCCAAATTTTGAGGTTTGCAAAGGATTCTGGGTAACAGAACCTGGTCCGAGCCACACAAGTCACCCCTCCTTGGATTCCCCTAGGTCTCTAGTTTTCAGAAATGCACAGGTTTGGTAGGTTTCCCTAGGTGGCGGCTGAGCTAGAGGCCAAAATCTACAGGTAGTCACTTTGCTAAAAACAGCTCTGTTTTCTGTGATATGTCCACGTTGTGTTTTGGGGCATATCCTGTCGCGGGCGCTAGGCCTACCCACACAAGTGAGGTATCATTTTTATCGGGAGACGTGAGGGAACGCTGGGTGGAAGGAAATTTGTGGCTCCTCTCAGATTCCAGAACTTTCTGCCACAGAAATGTGAGGAACATGTGTTTTTTTAGCCAAATTTTGAGATTTGCAAAGGATTCTGGGTAACAGAACCTGGTCTGAGCCCCGCAAGTCACCCCTCCTTGGATTCCCCTAGGTCTCTAGTTTTCAGAAATACACAGGTTTGGTAGGTTTCCCTAGGTGGCGGCTGAGCTAGAGGCCAAAATCTACAGGTAGTCACTTTGCTAAAAACAGCTCTGTTTTTTGTGATATGTCCACGTTGTGTTTTGGGGCATATCCTGTCGCGGGCGCTAGGCCTACCCACACAAGTGAGGTATCATTTTTATCGGGAGACATGGGGGAACGCTGGGTGGAAGGAAATTTGTGGCTCCTCTCAGATTCCAGAACTTTCTGCCACAGAAATGTGAGGAACATGTGTTTTTTTAGCCAAATTTTGAGATTTGCAAAGGATTCTGGGTAACAGAACCTGGTCCGAGCCCCGCAAGTCACCCCTCCTTGGATTCCCCTAGGTCTCTAGTTTT
The DNA here is from genome assembly GCF_031143425.1 of Pleurodeles waltl. Lineage (NCBI taxonomy): Eukaryota > Metazoa > Chordata > Amphibia > Caudata > Salamandridae > Pleurodeles > Pleurodeles waltl. The sequence continues at coordinate 649,867,621 of NC_090447.1, forward strand.
CAGAAATGCACAGGTTTGGTAGGTTTCCCTAGGTGGCGGCTGAGCTAGAGGCCAAAATCTACAGGTAGTCACTTTGCTAAAAACAGCTCTGTTTTCTGTGATGTGTCCACGTTGTGTTTTGGGGCATATCCTGTCGCGGGTGCTAGGCCTACCCACACAAGTGAGGTACCATTTTTATCGGGAGACTTGGGGGAACATAGATTAGCAAAACAAGTACTATTGCCCCTTGTCTTTCTCTACATTTTTTCCTTCCAAATATAGGAGTGTGTGTAAAAAAGACATCTATTTGAGAAATTCCCTGTAATTCACGTGCTACTATGGTCACCCCGGAATTCAGAGATGTGCAAATAACCACTGCTCCTCAACACCTTATCTTGTGCCCTTTTTGGAAATGCAAAGGTTTTCTTGATAGCAATTTTTTACTCCTTATATTTCAGCAAATGAATTGCTGTATACCCGGTATAGAATGAAAACGCACTGCAGGGTGCAGCTCATTTATTGGCTCTGGGTTCCTCGGGTTCTTGATGAACCTACAAACCCTATATATCCCCGCAACCAGAGGAGTCCAGCAGACGTAACGGTATATTGCTTTCGATAATCTGACATTGCAGGGAAAAGTTACAGAGTAAAACGTAGAGAAAAATTGATGGTTTTTTCACCTCAATTTCAATATTTTTCTTTTTCAGCTGTTATTTTCTGTAGGAAACCCTTGTAGGATCTACACAAATGACCCCTTGCTGAATTCAGAATTTTGTCTACTTTTCAGAAATATTTAGGTTTCTGGGATCCAGCATTGGTTTCATGACCATTCCTGTCACTGACTGGAAGGAGGCTGAAAGCACAACAAATTGCACAAATGGGGTATGCCCCAGTAAAATGCCAAAATTGTGTTGAAAAATTGGGTTTTCTGATTCAAGTCTGCCTGTTCCTGAAAGCTGGGAAGCTGCTGAGTTTAGCACCGCAAACCCTTTGTTGATGCCATTTTCAGGGGAAAAACCACAAGCCTTCTTCTGCAGCCACTTTTTCCAATTTTTTTGAAAAAAACGAAATTTTCACTGTATTTTGGCCAATTTCTTGGCCTCCTTCAAGGGAACCCACAAAGTCTGGGTACCTCTAGAATCCCTAGGATGTTGGAAAAAAAGGACGCAAATTTGGCTTGGTTAGCTTATGTGGACAAAAAGTTATGAGGGCCTAAGCGCGAACTGCCCCAAATAGGCAAAAAAAGGCCCGGCACAGGAGGGGGAAAAGGCCTGGCAGCGAAGGGGTTAATGACAATTTACTCTATTTTCATAAATTGGTATGGGAATTTTCTTGTGTTGTGTTTTCACTTTATTACTGCTAGTGTTTTCACTTTATTACTGTTAGTGTGCTGCATAAATAGTAAGAACATTGCCTCGACAGTGAGCTTGGCTACATTTATGTCAGGCTACCAGAGGGCTAAGCACAGGTTTATTTAGTGCCTTTTTGTGGCTTTATCCTGACAAAGATTGTGTTTGTTTCCTGAATGGGACTTCTACCCCCTCAACCAATATCCCATTTCTTACAGTTCTCTTTAGTCTGCGAGTAAAACATAAAACCTTTCTACAACTGAGGGACTGTCACCTTGCAGTCGAGGACCTAGTGCCATTATACTCTCTGCTTACAATTAAAGCAGTTTTTTTTGTGTACAGCTTGATTTCTGGAACTAGATATTTCAACTATGTATTTCCAGTTCTTAATCATCATCTTTGGCTTCCCTAGAAACTTAGATCAATTTATGTTGACATTTATCATCTTTTACACTCCTGTATGACCTTCCAGAGTACCCTTGTGCATCCTTTAAAAGGTCTATAGGCAACAACTAACTGCGAAGAGTAAATGTTATTAAACGTAAACGAAACACATTCATAACTCACAGTGCTGCTGTTAAATTACCCTCTTGAGCATTCCCTTCCGAGTGAAACTCATTCCCTATTGACCTAAGATATTCAAGGGATCTGTTCCAATTCCACAAAAAGTTCAAAAAGCACTTGCTAGTCTCCACCTGCACTCATGTAATCCTTCAATTTATGATCGGTCTCGCCTTTAATTTTGTCTTTTCCTTCCTCAACCTTGAGACATCTTGCGGCTCATTAATATCTTCATCTTCCTAAACGTTTCCCTAAATCTCGCTTTCCCTGTGTTTATTTTCTTCTACATTTCTTCTGTCCTTTTATTGCAATACTGTATTCCCATTCCCCTCTTTACCCCTTGCATGATTTCTTATACTACTTAACTCTCTAAACTATTTTCTCTCCTTCATTATGCTTCCTGATGCCTCTGTAATCTTTCAATTATGCTATTATATCCCCAACTTTATGATACTAATGTTCACGTTCTGTTTCTTGTTGGTTGTATGTTATCATTATTATGTGTTGATTCTCTCTGCATCGCTACTTTTGTTGCTATGTAAAGCATGCTGACACCACTTCTAAAAAAGAGGTGTATAAATGCAAAATAAATATCATATATAAATAGGATATAGGCAAAGTTTCTATGTTATAGACGTGATTTGAGGAACTAGTGTACAGACAGGGTAAAGGTTTTAAAGTACAGTTAGAAGTATGTACTGGTACTGGGATATATAAAGGTAGGGCTGAGACTATGAAAGAAAAGGAGGCTAAAGAAAAACAAACTACTCAAGAAGATAGGAAAATGGGTGTGGAATGGGAGGGGAAGTAGTGGGTTCACCGACATCTGATGCAGTCACATGGTGCTTAAACCTTTGTGAGGAAGGCAAATCTATGTAAGGGCAAGTGCATGGGTTTAGAGGAGGAGCGTGATGAGACACATCCTGGACCACTGGTTAGATTACTGGTGTTACTGTTAACTGTGCTCAACGTGATATATCGGTTAAGTAGTGCATTGTGTTTTTTTGTACCGTTGATGCCAACATGTACTTTTGTTTTGTTGTTACAGTTCAGAGAATGACAGATGCACTTTAACATAAACGAGAGAGGGGGGTTGAGGGGATAGAGAATCAATGCTATCCAGAGCAAATGGACCAAAGAGCATCATTCTGCATGAATGGCATGCACCAGGATGGGCTCTAGCTCTTGGCAACAGCCTACATTTGGAAAAGTTCAAGGAGGCCGGTTCCTGGAGAAAGGGTCTCCAGAACTGTTTTCTTCAAGTATATTTTTCTCTAGAATGGCATGCAGTTCCTCAGGGTAATTCTTGAGGTTGCCCCATGCGACAACAGAAACTTAATGAAGACTTTAATCTTCCTCTCCGCTGCCAGTACATTATTCAAAACACCTATCCTGGTTCACTCTTATCAAGTGTTACATATAATTTTTATAATGTTTAAGATACAATAGAATTTAGCGGCCGATATTGCAAAAGTTAGAAGACTAGGGTTATTTATAGGTTAAATAAATATCTCAGGAGAAAAAGATGTTCCCTTTGGTACTCTAATGGACATACAGGAGGGCATGCGGAAAAGGTACAATTTACATGTTCCATGTATTTCCTATAAGAAATCATCTGAACTAATGAGGTTAATGACAACCCTAAACGAACCACAATATTTGAGAAGCTACTGTCAAGTATCATTAATAGTTCATCACAGTAGTCCATAAGTGGCACTTCATTCACATGATTAGAGTGAAAGCCTAACTGGCAATTTATCACGGGGATGAGTTGCTTTTGCATTTTTTCTCGGATTTTCAACAGGATGGTGAGATTTATCATTGGTGGAAAATGGGAGCGCCCAAAAAGATTGAGCCCTTTATTATTTAACTGGAACTAACAAGGCCATATTAAACCATCAGGAAAAGTTCCATTATAAATGGACTTATTAATCAATGGCTGCCTTATATCGGTTGTGCCAGCTGCCAACTCTTTCAGCAGCCACTCAAGGGCAGGTTCTGGTGAGAAGTATTGAGACTTATTGGAGACCAGAATCATAAGAATAACTTCAGCCTCAACTCATTTTAACCTACACCTGGGAGGTCGCCCTTTGCTACTAGCATTATCAAAAAGGTGAGTTGGGGAGCATTTGACAGGAGATCCAGTTTAATAGGCAAATGTCCTGGAATATGAACCAGTTCCTGGGGCCAAATTAATGTAACTGAACATGGGGGCAGTGGCTTCACAGCCATATGAAATTATTCCACTTTCATTTTTCTAGACCAGTTAAATCTACATATCTCGCTTGTGTTTTGACTGGCTGAGAATAAGTATTGATTGTTTATTACTAGGACACCTTAGTGCGTACCTCACAGAACAGGCTTTTGACATATTTGCACTGTTTCTGATGACAGGAAAGCAGGGAAGCAAATTGCATTTGTGTTCCCTACTTTTTAAGCACTAAACCGTTCATTTTAGTAAGTATGGCACCATTGTATTACTTGACTAGAGTGTAACAGAAGGCTTCACTGCATGCCATCAAGACGATTTGGGAGCAGGTTCCTAAAGCCAGTACATTTGCAAATGAGGGGTAAGTCATAGTCCTTGATTTGTATGTTCCACATGCACAGACAGAATTTGAGCATCCAGGGAACCACTATAACAACAGAGGAGGACTGCTGTGTCCTTCTCTGTTATATAACATACCCACTTGTGTTAGTTTGATGTATGCTGTTTTGAGTGTTAAGCTTTATAGCAGAATTTGTCAAAACACTTTTAGAAGAAAAGTGCTGATCAGTAGGCAGCAATTGGGTCCTATTGTTCACACTCATCAGCTAATTGGTATGTGTTGGACCAGGCCCTTTTTGCAGGTTCATCCCCAAACCTTTTGCCTCCTTCATCCTATTTTTCCTGGCCTGTTTTGTTGGCTTTGGGACTCTGGGCACTTTACCACTGCTAACCAGTGCTACTGTTGATTGGTTTATACATGATTGGCATATTTGGTTTACTAATAAGTCCTTAGTAAAGTGCACTAGAAGTGCCCAGGGACTGTAAATCAAACGCTACTAGTGGGCCTGCAGCACTGGTTGTGCCACACACATACGTAGCCCTGTAATCATGTCTCAGACCTGCCACTGCAGTGTCTGTGTGTGCAGTTTTAACTGTAAATTCGACTTGGCAAGTGCACCCACTTGCCAGGCCTAACCCTTCCCTTTTCCTACATGTAACACACCCCTAAGGTAGGCCCTATGTAGCCCCACGGGCAGGGTGCAGTGTATGGTTAAGACAGGACATATACGTATGTGTTTTATATGTCCTGACAGTGAGATACTGCCAAATTCGTTTTTCACTGTTGCAAGGCCTACCTCTCTCTCATAGGTTAACGTGGGGGATGTCTTTAATCATGATTAAAGCATAGATTCCATTTGGGAGCAGATAGACGTGGATTTTGGGATCTCTGAACTCACAATTTAAAAATACATCTTTTAGTAAAGTTGGTTTTAAGATTGTGTGTTCGAAAATGCCACTTTTAGAAAGTGGGCATTTTCTTGCCTAAGCCCCTACGCATTTGGGGGTGCTCCTGAAGGGAGTGGTCTAGGTATATCCCAACCTGGTGAGGTGGGAAAGGATTGCAGTATCCCAGGTTGGTCCCAGTGTAGTGGGGTGGGTGAGGGACCCCATGTCCAGTCTCAGAGGAGAGGGAATGGGGATGGGCTGAGGCCAAGGGTGCCCGAGATCCAGTCCCAGGTCCTGGAAGGTTCCATGAGGAAACACCAGGAGGGGAGCCTAGCCTGTACCGGAGGGCCATCTTTTGAGGGAGACCCCACAGTGTCAGGAGAACTGCGCCAGCCAAAGTCCCCCAGGATTGACCTTGGTGAGACCATTTCTGGGTTGGGAGGAATCCAGACTCTGCCAGATGGGCAGGTGTCAGGAGACCTGCACCATCCAGACTCTTGTGTGGCCCTTGGGGACGGTGTGTCCCTAGTGGGGGGTAAGTGTGCCCCCCAGGAAGTCCTAGTGTGCCAGGCAATGGTTCAACCGCAGGGTGGTGACTCTGGGTTGAATGATCAGGTTCAGGGGGTAAACACTGACCTGATGGGTGATAAGTGTGCTCCCTAGGAAGTCCTGATGCACCAGGCAATGGTTCAACCTCAGGTTGGTGACTCTGGGTTGGATGACCAGGTTCAGGGGTTAAGCTCTGATCTGGTGTGGGTGTAGGTGTGCCCCCCGGAAAGTCCTGGGTTGTGAGGCCGTGGTCCAGTCTAAGGGTACAGACCCTGGACTGGAGGATCAGGGGCAGGGGGTAAACCCTGACCTGAAGGGGGGGTGGTTTGCCCAATGACCTCCCGTGGTGTGATTTCTAGAGGTTCTCTCCCTGAGGGGAGTGGGAGGGTGCAGAACCCTGGCTAGAAGGCCAGGTTCAGGGTGTCCCCCCTGACCTGTAAGAAGGGGCTACTGCTAACGGTGCCCCTACCATGTTGTCTTCGGGGGTGCCACTCCTAGTTGGGGGGTGCAGGACCCCTGAAGGGAGGGCAGGGGGGAGAAAGCCTCACCCCTGGCCCTAGTCCAACCTGAGGGTACAGACCCCAGGTTGGAAGACCAGTTGCAGGTTAACATCCCTGCACTGGTGGGAGAATTGTGCAGGACTGCTTCTATAAGCACCCTGACAATTTTGGACTCTGGGGGTGCCGCTCAGGAGGGAGGGTACAGAGCCCCAGAGGGGAGGACCAGGGTCAGGCTGTCATCCCTGACCTGGTGGAAGGGAGAGTGGTCAAAGGGTGCCAAGCACCTGGGGCTACCACCCCCACTCTCCACATTCACAGTGGTTAGAGAGCCTTGCGAGGCCTGAGGCCTGGCTCTCATCCCTGACAGCTGTCAGTGGCCACTGTGGCTTGCTGTCCTGGTGGACAGAGTTGCCCCTAGGTGGGGGGCAAGAGTCACACACCGGGGGTAGAGCGGACAACACCACTGTGTTGGCCCTGGTGGTACTATCCAGACCCTGGGATACATCTGTGGGCAAAGTAAAGTTAGGTGCTGCACAGATGGTATCTGCAGGAGAGGAGAAAGGTTCCCTATGGGTTATCTTAGTGGTCCCTGAGAGTATGGACAGAGGGATCCAACTGGAGTCAGGAAGGAGTAGAACTGGATCATGCCCCTGCTGTTGTGGGCCTGGGTCCTTGTTCTATCACCTCAATCAGGGAAGTACATCAGGGTATTGATTGTTCTCCCCTGGCTTTATGCTAATGGAATGTCATGTTGGACCTGCCCTTTTTGCAGGGTCATCCCCAAACATTTTGACTCCTTCCTCCTATTTTTCCTGACCTGTTTCTGTTGGCTTTAGGACTCCGGGCACTTTACCACTGCTAACCAGTTCTAAAGTGCATGTGCTCTCTGTTGATTGGTTTATCCATGATTGGTATATTTGTTTTACTAGTAAGTCCCTAGTAAAGTGCACTGGAGGTGCCCAGGGCCTGTAAATCAAATGCTACTAGTGGGCCTGCAGCACTGGTTGTGCCACCCACATAAGTAGCCCTGTAATCATGTCTCAGACCTGCCACTGCAGTGTCTGTGTGTGCAGTTTTAAACTGTAAATTCGACTTAGCAAGTGTACCCACTTGTCAGGCCTAACTCTTCCCTTTTCCTACATGTAAGACACCCCTAAGGTAGGCCATGGGTAGCCCCATGGGTAGGGTGCAGTGTATGTTTAAGGTAGGACAGATAAAAATGTGTTGTATATGTCCTGACAGTGAAAGACTGCCAAATTCGGTTTTCACTGTTGCAAGGCCTATCTCTCTCATAGGTTGTGCCTCTAAACATGATAAAAGCGTAGATTCCCTATAGGAGCAGATAGACATGTGGAGTTTGGGATCTCTGAACTCACAATTTAAAAATACATCTTTTAGTAAAGTTGGTTTTAAGATTGTGTGTTTGAAAATGAAACTTTTAGAAAGTGGGCATTTTCTTGCGTAAACCATTCTGTGACTCAGCCTGTTTGTGGATTCCCTGTCTGGGTTAGTTTGACAGTTGGACTGTTTTGCACCTCTCTCTAGACAGTGACACAAAGGTGGCTGAGGTGTAGCCTGCATATCCTAATGAGCCATATGTGCTAGGAGGGAGGAGAAGAGTGGTCACTCATACCTGATAGGGCTGTGCCTGCCCACACACAATGCAGTCTCCAACCCCCTGACGTGTGTCTGAGGCCTTGCCTGGGCAAGCCAGGATTTCACAAACAAGTGAGACTTTCCTTTGAAGTAAGCCAACTTCAAAGGCCAAAATGTGTATAAGACTCAAAACCACAAACTTTAGAGACTTCTTGGGGTTGACACTCCACCTCACGGACACTTCTGGACAAGAAACCTGCTGGAGAAGAATCCCTGAACCAGACCTGCCAAGAGGACCTGCCTGGCTGCCCAAAGGACTCACCTGGACTGCTTTTCAGAGTAGGACTGCTGCCTTTCTGTTGCCCTGCTGCCTTGCTGCTCTCTGGCTGTGCTGAGAAGTGCTCTCCAAGGGCTTGGGTAGAGCTTGCTTCCTGTTCCCTAAAGTATCAGGACCAAAAAGACTTCACTCCTGCAAATGGACTCCTTGCTAAAAACAATGCACAGCCTGCATTGCGGTGAAAAATTCACTGCACGCCGAACCGGAATGACGCAGCCTGACTTTGCAACTTGAAGATCAATGCAGCGCCAACGCAGTGACCAGAACTTCGATGCACGGCCCACTGGATCGACGCTCAGCTGACCCAGAACGACACATCCCAACTTCCAGAGACGAATCGACGCAGAATCTGCCATGAGGGAAAAATTTCCATGCAACGCCCACCGGATCGATGCTGCACCTGTGACTTCGCTCTGCAAGCCCAGGATTCCACGCATCGACCCGGGAGTGTCCTAAAACCCCGCAACCCGAAGAGGATCCAAGTCCGCGTGCCCGGAAATCGACGCAAAGTCTTCCCGTGCTTGAGAAATATTTTTGTGGTGCTATACTGTGTTATTGCATGAGTTATTGCACAAATACTTTACACATTGCCTTCTAAGTTAAGCGGGACTGCTCAGTGCCAAGCGACCTGAGGGTGGGCACAGGAAAATTTGGATTGTGTGTGACTTACCCTGACTAGAGTGAGGGTCCTTTCTTGAACAGGGGGTAACCTAACTGCCAACCAAAGACCCCATTTCTAACAGTATGTTTTTCTAAAAGAAATCAAGAATTTTGAGGCAGTTCAGTGCTTACAATCTATCCAAATGTGAACGAGAGCTGTGGCACATGGAACATCATGGGGAAACGTTACTTACAAGTGGCGTGAGAGTAGAAATATTACAATAGATGAAAAAAATGCATGGTGAATAGTGTAGATAATCCAGAAGATAAGCAGTCATGCTATTTTATGCAAGTGAATGCCACTCTTTACTCACATATAAATTTATCACCCATTCCCTGTTGCAAGATTGCCTATAAATGGCAAAAAATATCAAATAAATCAAATAACTTTACTCCACTGTTGTATGTCTCTATAGCCAGAAATATTTGTAGTATGCTAAATCAACATCGTCCATTGCACTTCACGGAAAAGCATTGTCTTCCTAATGTCCTCCAAGTTTGGGCTATTATCATGGGATAGGCATTCAATTTGAAATGTGATTACTACCACATTTTAAAAGATGTATTCTCAAATTACAGCTTGCAAAGTAATAAATGCCAAAATCTTGAGGTTAGTCTAGTCTGCAAAATAGGTGACATGAAGCACAGGCCAATTATTTGGCATGTGGTCAACTATTCCTGTCACAATCTGATTTATAACGGTGTACTTAGCCTGAAACTTCCCGCTCAAAGTGCCACGAGCACTCTTCATGATAACACAATCCCCCTACTTCAGCTTTTAGACATGATCTGTAATGCTGGTCATAGGTGTTAAGGTTTAAATTGACAAAGGGCAGGGAACTAGGACTTGGAATAAACTCCCTCGGAGTTTCATTTCCTTTCGAAAACAGCAATCAGTGCTTAGCAGGAGTTTAGGGTACATGGATGGTTGAACTCAGTCATCCCAAAAACATTTTGGTGTACAAAAGTATCTGCAGGTGTTCCAACGAGTTTTGATTCAGTTTCCCTCATTCAGATGCTTGAGCTGTGCCATGGGATGGCATCAGTTGCCACAGGGTCCAAGGACTGCAAAGGCAGGTCAGACAGGCACCAAGATGTTTCAGACATTCTAAGGCCCATCCCAGAATCAGCCACTCTAGTCTAAACAAAACGTCTGTTTTATGACTAATCCGATGTAAGCCCTAGATGTTGATTTACCTGATTGGTATTAGTGGAAAAAATAAAATGTTCTTAGGTTCAAGCTCTAGCGACTTTCCATGACCAGCTGTGCAGACTGTGAGGGTCAAGTGGCTCCCACATGAATCTCCACCAACGCTGACAAGGGAATATCTGGCAGGATGAAAATCAAGCACAGAGTCAATTGATTTCTGCCTAGCTTCTTGGAAAGTCAAGAATTACATTAACAAGAAGCACATTTCAGAGCACAATGCAACACTCATTGGCCTCATTATAGGTTGATTTTTAGAGCACTTATACTTAGTTATAATTTACTTTTAAAAAAATTATCATAAAAGGCAAAACAATTGCAGAGAAGAACTCCTCTTAAGCATGACAGAAATACACTAGAATTATATTGACTTTGAATCCAAAGCAAGTAACAAAAGATGACAGAGAGCAATTTTCAACGTAGTCTCCACGTTTGTCCCCATAAAATATTAGAAACATGTCTTTTGACATGTCGATTGACAAAAGGGATTCTGACTTCTCAGATAGGACACATTCTAGATAACCTTTCAGATGCACTGAGGGTCCCAAAGTAACGAAGTAGGTCAAGTCCGCTACCTTTTAATTGAATTTGGGTTTAGTTCTAGAGCAATGAGAAACATCAGAAGCAGTGATCAACTTAGCCAAATAGGATAAGTTAGGGATCATGCATTATTCTAGAATAAGGACACTCAAAAAAGTGAAGACTTAGGGCCTGATTGCAACTTTGGAGGAAGGTGTTAATCCGTCCCAAATGTGACGGATATACCACCAGCCGTATTACGAGTCCATTATATCCTATGGAACTCGTAATACGGCTGGTGGTATATCCGTCACATTTGGGACGGATTAACACCTCCTCCAAAGTTGTAATCAGGCCCTTAATGCTGTGCACTTAATTGCCCTTGCTCATTCAATTGTTTCATTTTGCTGTCAGGATCACATTTTGTTGGATTTGCAATTTCATTTGTTGACAGATTACTGGTATGCACACACACAAGCTTTCAAATATACTACTGTTTTGTTTTTAAAGAACGGTCCTTTAAAAATAGAATGTGTTTCCTGCTTAATCGTGTATTTATAGCACATCCCATTAAAAACATGTGCACAAATATGCATTGCTAGAGATGCAATAAGAATACTGACCCTTTGTCGAAATAATTTATTTTGAAAAAACTACAGTGTTTGCCTTTTAAGTTCATTAATACATTTGAAAACCATGTTCAACTTTTTATCAAAACACTATTCTTTGTGGCTACAGCTTAGGTCTGCTATCGCAGTCTGTTCAGAAACAGGATGGTATTCCTAGCTCCTATGTTGTTGTTATACAAGATGTGGTTTTAGTATAGAATGTTATTTCTGGTACATCTGGGTAAAGATACAGAAAGTCGCCCAACAAATACCAAACATGTCCCCTAGCAAAAAGCAAGACCTACTGCTGCAGTATGAGTCAACACTGCTACTGTCCTTGTGCTATTTCAACCTATCTATTGTGATGTGGCTGCTAAGATATAAGGCTATCGCAAATGTGAATGTGGTGACTCGGTTTTTGTCCCATGTTTCAATGTGAGCTAAAATTCTGATGCAATTCTTTCCAAAGGCACTTAAACACTGAGGCCAATGTTCTTATGAATAATTCTGCTTTCCACAGCAGAGCTTCCCTTCAATTGTTTATTTAACTGTGGTTACAGGCTAATTTGAGGTCAGTTTAGTTTAAGATTTTTATAACGTGAATGGCTACCCTAAGGCCTTCAAGTGCTAGGTGAGTGGCCTCAATAAAATATCAGACCAGCTACCCAGTTGTGGGTTAGTCTGGTAGGAATTTCTGAAACAGCCAGGCTTTAAGCATCTTTCTGAACCTAATTTTATGTTCCAGACGTCTTATATTCAATGGTAAGGCATTCCAAAGTTTGGGAGCGAGATAGGTAAATGGCCTACCTCTCCATCTGGTTCTTTGAATTCTTGGGATCTTCAGGAAATGGCACTTTGTGGATCTAAGTGGTCTAGTGGTAGAATATGATAATAACAAGCCTCTCAGCTCTCGTGGGCCTTTTGAACTGAGAAGGTTATATCCAGGTTTAAGGTTTTAAACTTAATTCTCACCTCAATGGGAAGCCAATGCAATGTTCTCAAAGCTTCTTTTACCGATTCTGTCCTAGGGACTTTCAGCAGGATTCCTGCTGCCTGCTTGTAGTTTTTTGGTGACATATTTTGGCGAGCCTAGGTTATGAGAGTTCCTGTAATCCAGACGGGAAATTACTAATGCTTGAACCACTGTCTAGCTGGAATATTCTGGGATCAGCTCCAAGATTCTCCGGATTGCCCTGAGTATGCCAAAACAGATCGAGGCTACTTTGGTTGCCTGTGAGTCCATGATAAGAGCCTTACCTATCTACATGACCAAGTTTTTTGTAAGTGGATTGGGAGTGGGGGGATTCCCCAAGCAATCTGACTATCCAAATCCTATTGATGTAGTTAGATTATTTCCCAGTAACATAATCTCTGCTTTGTTGGTATTTAATTTGTTGTTCAGGAGTCTGTCCCTTCATTAGTGACACTACTAATCGTGTGTCATCTGCATGAGATATAATGGCTAGGCCATGTTCCAGAACGATGTTTGCCAATGGTCTTAGATAAATGCTGAAAAAGGTAGGGCTAAGGGTTGAGCCTTGATGCACCACACATTTGTAGACCTTGGTGTCTGAGAAGCATGGCTTTTCCATTTACTTGAAAAGTTCGGTCCTCTAGGAATGAGTGCATCCAGTTCAATGCCTTGTCTGGGACTCCTACTTCTTTAAGTCTATTAATTAAATCTTATGATCTACAGTATCAAACAATGCACTGAGGTCTAATAAGACAATTGCAGCAGTGCCTCCCTGATTTAGGATGCATTTAAGTTCCCCCATAACCGCCAGTAATGCTGACTCTGTGCTATGATGTGCTCTAAATTCTATTTGCCAAGGAAATAGGAGTTAAGTGGCAATGACAAATCGGGCACAAGTTATTCCAGTACAAACTTTCAAAAATCAAAGAATTATTCTGAACGTGGAACTGCAGCAGCACTACATTAAATGGTTCACTAAACCCTTTCTCCACCGGGTGCTCGCTCAAGTGCATGTGGTCAATGTAGAGAGGGACAGTATACCGTATTACATAAAAATGCTTGGTCCCCCAGGGGAGCTCTGCAAATTCCAAAGGCACTCTATAAGAAAAAACATTGGTAGTGAATAAGTTATTTTTCATACAGAAAGTCTTCAAAGATGGAGAGCAAAGGACTTGGCTACCTTGCCCTCTCTCGAGATCACAAATATGAGAGCTATGTGCAGGGAGAGAAAAAACTATCTGTGAAATACTGTATTAAAGGAAGAAGTTACTATGGCCCTCACAGCTTGGGAGGAAACCAGGAGAGTCCAGGCCTTGCTTGAGGAGGCGATCCCCCCCACTGACAGTGGAGACAAGTTGGATGCAGCAGGATGCAGCAGAATTTGACAACATAGCACAATTGGCTACTAAAGTCCCTACAGTCAGTTCAAGGAGGAACCCCCTGGCTAGGAGTGAAAAAAGTTCCATTTCTGGGAACCAACCAGATCAATCAGACCTTACAGTCCAGCAGTACCTGTTGGTGATTTGGAGGAAGAGGCTGGCTTTGGAGGAGAAAAGACTGGTCCTAGAACACCAGAGGGTCAGGATGAGGATGAAACCCCAATGTGGGAAAACAGGGCTGATAGCAGAGGCCCCCTAACTTTTTGCCCCCATTTTCCACTTTTTGCTGGTGTTTTCCTGACTCTGATGGTGCCCTGGGTACTGCTAACCAGTCCCAGGGCCTGTGCTCTGTGTAAAATGGATATGCAAATTAGGCTAATTATAATTGGCTAAGTTAACCTACCTATAAGTCCCTAGTATATGGTAGGGCATGTAGGTTTAGGGACCACAGCATAGGTAGTGCACCCATAGGTGCACTGCTGAGGTGCCCAGTGTCATTTTAAAGGCAGGCCTGCCTTTCTGGCTGCTTTTAAATTAAAGTTATATGCAAATTCGACTTTGGAATTAATAGTAGTTTCAAAGTCTAAAACTACCTTATTTTTACATATAAGTCCCCACTAAGGTGTGCCCTATGTGCCCCTAGGGATGGATGCCATGTATCTATAAGCATGGACCTTATAAAAATAGTTTTATAAGCCCTGGGGAGGTAAAAACAGCCAAATTCGTTTTTCCCTCATTGTAGTAAATGGCCTTCATAGGCTAGAATGGGGAGACTTTATTTTAATTTTTAAAGTCTCCTTAAATGATGGATACCAAGAGTTTGGTATCAAATTAATTGTTGTAATAAATCCCACAACTTCCAGTTGTGGGATTTAATATAACTTGTTCAGGTAAAGAGTTTTAAACTTTACCTGAAAAGTTGCCAATTGCTGCCCTGCATTGTTTGTGCTGCTGTGCTCTGATTGGCCAGCCTCTAGCAGTCTGGCCAGGCTACATTGATGAGGTGTGAAGTGGCCTGGCTTCACACAAAGGAATGTGCCTGTGGGAGGGAATCTCCCCTCAGCAGATGGTGAGGCAGGAAGGGGGAGGGCTGCCAAACTGGTCTTCAAAGGCAGAGAAGGACATTTGGAGCAACCAGCAACACCCCCACATCCTGTAACCCCAGACACCTAGGTGCCCCCTTGATTAGGTTAGGAGAGGGCAGGAGAGGGGTGTGTTTATGATTTTTAGCCACACCAGTGGCTGGGCTCAGCCAGATGTAACCTCCAAAAATCAGATTCAGCCATGATGGATTTTTGGAGAATGTTGCCTCCTGGGATTGATTTTTGCCACACTTCCCAGGAAGTGGTCGTCACAGGGGGAAGGACCCTGCACCTGATTGGAGAACCAGGACACCCCTTCTTTTCACCCAGGAGCAAGGATAAAACTGGGAGACCTGCACCCACACCTCAGTTCCCTACATCATCCAACAAGGAAGAAACTACAGAAGAAGAAGGACTGCCCTGCTGGACCCCTGGCCTGCACCTGGAACCTGCACTCAGAAGGACTGCACCAGCTGCACACTTGGGCTTCACCACAAGAAGGACTTTGCCTGGCTTCAACTGGTTCAAGGAGGGACTCCCTGTTTGCTACAGGTGAAAAATTGCTATCCAGAGTCCCCTGCACCAGCTCCTGAAGAAAGCGACCAGCTGACCACTGTCCAGTGGCCAAAAAGGAGTTTGCGCCAGGTGCATTCTGGGAGTTGTAGTCCGCACCCCCCCAAGGACCATCTCAGAACTTCTGGACCCTTAGGGTGAGATTTGGACCGCAAAAGAACCTTAAAAGGACATCTGGGAGAAGCCCCAGAGGTTTGGAGAAGTTTGGACAACTTTTGTAAAAAAGCTCCATAGAGGGACCGACCCGCCGCGGCAACTCTAGCCGGCTTGCCTCAACCGCGACCCGGCCTGATTTGCTGGTTCGTCCCGGTAAAGAAAAATCTCAGAAAAAGAGACTAAGGGGGTCATTCTGACCGCCGGGGGCCAGGGTCGGCGGGAGCACCGCCGACAGACCGGTGGTGCCCCGCAGGGCATTCTGACCGCGGCGGTTCGGCCGCGGTCAGATGCGGGAAACCGGCGGTCTCCCGCCGGTTTCCCGCTGCCCTGCAGAATCCTCCATGGCGGCGGAGCGCGCTCCGCTGCCATGGGGATTCTGACACCCCCTACCGCCATCCTGTTCCTGGCGGGTCTCCCGCCAGGAACAGGATGGTGGTAGGGGGTGCCACGGGGCCCCTGGGGGCCCCTGCAGTGCCCATGCCAATGGCATGGGCACTGCAGGGGCCCCTGTAAGAGGGCCCCACAAAGTATTTCAGTGTCTGCTTTGCAGACACTGAAATACGCGACGGGTGCCACTGCACCCGTCGCACCTTCCCACTACGCCGGCTCAATCCTGAGCCGGCATCCTCGTGGGAAGGTTGATTTGCCCTGGGCTGGTGGGCGGCCTTTTGGCGGCCGCCCGCCAGCCCAGGGCAAATCCCAAAATACCCTCAGCGGTCTTTCGACCGCGGAGCGGTATTTTGGTGGGGGAAGTCTGGCGGGCGGCCTCCGCCGCCCGCCGGACTTAGAATCACCCCCTAAATCCGAAGGTAAAAAGTTGACCGGGACCTCCCAGCCAGCGTAACCGAGGAGGGCTCCATGGACGTCGGATCAAGATCCAGGTTTACCCCGGTCGAAGGATTTTCACCTCGAAAAAACGACTAAGTCCGAAGGTAAAAATCTCCACCGAGGATTCCAGCATCGCGAATCCGGAGAGGGGCTCCAGGAGGTCGGATTAGACTGGCAGGTTCGTCCCGCTGAAGAAAATCTTCGAAAAATAGACTAAGTGTGAAGGTAAACTTTTAACCGAGGCCTCTCGTGGCCTGGAGCCGAGCAGGGCTCCATCGTGGTCGGCCTGAAACTTTGACTTTGCCCCGGTCGAGGTGCAACAAGATGACCCGATTGGCGCCTTTTGTTTCTAGGTGCTAAAAAAAAAAAAAATCTTTAAAAATTCATATCTCCGGTTCCCCTTATCCGATTTTATTCGTTTTGGTGTCATTTTAAAGATAAAAATATAATCTATTTTCATAAATTGGTTTTGGATTTTTAAACTGTTTTCTGTGTTTTATTTAAATACTGCTTTGTGATGTTTGAATGCTTTATACTCTGTCTCCTAAGTTAAGCCTTGACGCTCGTTGCCAAGCTACCAAGGGTTGAGCTGGGTTTAATTTACTGAGACCTAACTGGACCTTAGTGGAGGTTAGTGGCCTATTGCTAAGTGTAGGTACCTACCTGCCCTTACCAATAATCCATTTTCCAACACCCAAGAAAATGGTGGCAGCAAAGAAGGAGAGGTAATGCCAGGTGATGCCTATGACTACAGATTGCCCAAAATTAGTGTGTCTAAAAACACTGAGGGGGATGTCATAGATAAGTGGTTAGCATTCTTTGACAGAACTCTTAGGATGATGAAGATGAGTGCATCATTTTGGGGGTCCTTACTATGGAAATTGGTACCTACTGTAGGAAGAGACCGATTGCTGACACTAGATATGAGGACTTATACTATTTGGCGGCTAAAAAACACATTCTAACAAATTGTGCCTCAGAGAAGTTACCTCAGCATCTGGTAGACTCCAAGCTGTCAAGACCTAGGGAGCTTGGGAAGACAGCTGATGAGTGGGTGCAAACTAGAGTCTCCAAGAAGTCCCAAGGAGGTGAATCCAAAATGGTGGTATGGACCCCTCTCGGGCAAAAGAAGGGGGAGTTTAAAACGAGTGACAAACCAAAAGAGACCCCAAAAGATGCCCAAAGTGAGGAGCCCAGAGCCACATCCCAGTACCAAAAATGGGAAGGGGTGTCAGGGAAAGACCTATGACCATTGAAGGCTAGAGTGTGCTTTGACTGTAGATTGCCAGAGCACAAGAAGGGAGATGTTGCATGCACAAAGAAATCACCCACTGGTGATAGTTCAAATTGAATTGCCAGTTTAGGGATAGGGATAGAGGCAGGCCTAGGAGGTCCCAAGCACACTGAAGCCATTTTAGTTTCACTGGGTGGTGAGAACACTAAACCTTTTGCCCACTGAATAACAACAATTTGTGCCTCAGAGACGTTACACCAGCATCTGGTAGACTCTAAGCTGTCAAGCCCTAGAGAGCTTGGAAAGACAGTTGATGAGTGGGTATGCACTAGAGTATCCAAGAAGTCCCAATAAGGTGAATCCAAAAAGCTGGGAAAGTGGAACACACACCTGGGACTGACCATGCCAATGCAGATGGACTTTCCAGGTTTTCCCAATTAGAAGATGAGCATCACCCAGATAAGGATTAGATTGCTCATCACCGTTCATCTGTTGGGGGGGGGGCAGCATCTAAGGAAATGTATCATTTTGTTTCTTCACCCCCACGTTTTGGGACTGAAGCTGCTGGTTTTTCAACTTTGAAAGTGCACTGAGGCCTGCTAACCAGACCTCAGTGCCAGTGCTTAACCCTATAAAAAAGAATGTTCAATCGATTATCTCCAATCAGTAAGCACTGCCTTACTTATAAGTCCCTTTTATATGGTACCGAGGGCATGTAAGGCACAGTGTCCACACAGGACTGCAGCACTATTTGTGCCATCCTGCATGTACAAAACGTGAAAGACACCTCAGCCTGCAACCGTAAACTGAAAGGGCCTTGTTACTTAACTTTGTCATTACCCCTGCTGCCAAAGGGACCACTTTCCTTAAGGATGTATGTCAGACTCCCCTAAAGTGGGTCTATCAATTCTTAAGTTACACATATGTTTTTATATGTCTTTCCAGCAACACTTCCAAACTGTTGTTTTCTTGGGGAAGGTTAGGAGCAACATAGGCTAACACAGGGTTCAACGGTTTACACAAACATGTTAAACTTCTGAATTGGACCACTAAACCAGGTCAAATAAGGTATCAAATTAATGGGAAAATTAAACCTGATTCAATGGTCAAATTGAATTTAATGTCACTGTTAATTTTAAGCAACTTTTCAGAAAGTTGCTATCCTGCAATCCAGCTAGTACAGAGGCCTCACAAAGGCCGTTTAGATATAGACGGATTTCTGACCACTGGAGGATACATGTGAATGATTCCCAGGCCCCAAAACAAAAGCATTAGCTGTGGAGTGCGGTGTGACTTCCTCCCCCAGGAAGATTGCAAAGGGTGTTAGCCCAAAAGGTAAGCTTCAAAGGTGAAGCCGCCTTGAAGGGCTGCTGGTAACAACACTCCTGAACAGGATGCCGTTTGTTCATACAGACATCTAGGAGACAAGGCCAAGAAGTGGAAACTAGTGTTAGAATTGGTTTTCCCATGGGTGTGTAGCTCACTGGCAACCACAACCAAGGGTGAGCTACCTTGCTTCTCATGACCAGTGAAATGTTGTGCTATCTTGGAACGGGGCAAGAATAGGGCACTCTGAGATAGCCAGGTGTCGCACATCACAGGAACAGCATCACTAGAGAGGAGGGGACCCAGTAGACTATTAGCTAGTGACCTTGTGGTCCCCTCAGGGCATGTTGCTGAGATAAAACTGGCACCCCTGGTACCTCTACCCTGAGTTCATGATTGGAGAAGAACAGAGGACCTACGAAGTCTTGTCCTGCATTTTAACTGCAACGCCAAGTGGACTGCACTTGCCGCTTTTTTGGTCTAGTGAGCTGGGACCCTGCCTGTGGCTCCTGACCTCTGGAAAACTCGATTTTGCAGCTTTATCAGCTCAAGTGACTTCAAGGATCAGGTGTCTGGTCTTATGGAACCTGCTACGTCAACACAAGCATGGAAAGAGCCCAACTGGACAAAGTGGCTACCCCCATGGAAGCTTCCCTGCTACCAATAGTCTTGCGCACCAACAAAGGAATCCGAGATTTGAAAGGTGACAGCAGTTCAGCAAAATGACCCTTGAGAAATTGAACGCCTCTTTTCTTCAGTGACAATCTAATACAAATCACGAAAATAATTGTTTACATCCTCATTGAGAAAATGTTTTCGTAGTACTGTTACTTTAAATGATTTCCACAATACAGCCTGCGCATTCATTATTTACACAAAACAGGCCTAGGTCGGATGGCTAGCGTACCTTATTATTAAAAGGAGGTCATTTAACATGATTGATTATTAACAGGCTTCTGGGATGCATTTGCAGAAGCACAAGAACATAGGAGGTAGTAATTGCCCCCATTTGACCACTACTGCTTCTCGCACAGATCGAAGCTTAGAAGTCTTTTAGAAACCACTGCTGCGTTTAATCACGGGCGGATACCTTTTTTAGTGGCCCACTGTGGTGGACTATGACATTAAACAGACATTGTCAAAAGACAGTTACTAAACTGCAGTCCAAACTCGCTTGTGATTTTGGAACACCAATTGAAAATGTTCTTTATGGCAAGAAGTGAGGAGAAGTGAAGAATTGGGGGCCCGATTACAGAAACTATGCTATTATGATCATTTCTCCGACGTTAAGTTATATATTATTTAAGTGTGCTGTTTTGCTATCTATTATGGACAGTGCTATTTATTCCACCAAAAACAGTATATGATGCTATAAAAACGCATAGATGTATGATTAACTGTGTTTAGATAAATTGACAGAGAGAACAGAGAGAAGACACTACTCATACAGAATGGCGTACAGATCATGCTCACACTTGTGTTAGATCTCAGGGCAACAATCCTCATACGCAATCCCCTGAAAGGGTGTAACCTGCAACTGAAAGTCTCGAAACCGAGGTATTCAATAGTAGCAAAAGACCGGAGAAACGGCAAGTTCCGTTTCAGATTATAGAAGCAGCTCTACTGAAATCCCTACTTTTGTAATTAGGAAATACTGGCTGACCGACTGAAAATGATGTTACTGGATTCAGGGGCAGGCACGTGAGTGCTGTGTATCTAATAAACTGTTGAGAAATTTTTAATCGCAGGTTAGAATTGTTTCGTAGTGTCATTTTTAAGTTTTGGCTACAAACAGCTTCAGATGTCTGTAAACTGGCCGATTATTTCCAATTCATAATATATACTTAAAGTGGAATTCGGATCAGCCACTTGCTCATTATTACATCGCTACCTTGTCTATGTCTCTTGCCTGCTCCTATTTAAATAACGTGCCTACCTATCCCTCTGCTAGTCTCCCACGGAACATTTTGACCTCTCGCAAGTGTTTTGGCTGGATGATGTACCCTTTACTGCCAATGTCAGACCTTGCTTGCAGTACATGGAAGTGACTATTTTCTTCTTCCCTCTAAGTTTTCTCCTTCGCCCTACGCTTCTCCCATTCTCACTCTTTGCCATGCACCATCCACATCCTCTTGCATCAACCCTCCTTTTTAAAAAAAAATTGTTTTTCCACCCTTCACATTGTGGCAGGTGGATTTCTTAAAACGTTTTTTGATCATTCCAAGATAACCACCAAAAGGTGGGCATATGGACAGGAGTGTGGCAGCCATCTGGATTTTTTTAGTTTTTTTTAATTCTTTTAAGCCCTTCGCTGCCAGCCCCCCCCCCCCGTCTCCCCCCTCCCCCCGCCCTTCAGGTACCAAGTCTTTTTTTTGCTATTTGGAGCATTTCGCGCTTAGGACCTCATAACTTTTTGTCTACATAAGCTACCCATGCCAAATTTGCGTACTTTTTTTCCAACATTCTAGGGATTCTAGAGGTACCCAGACCTTGTGGGTGCCCCTGAAGGAGACCAAGAAATTAGCCAAAATACAGCGAAAATTTCATGTTTTTTTTTAAATGGGGAAAAAGGGCTGCAGAAGAAGGCTTGTGATTTTTTCCCTGAAAATGGCATCAACAAAGGGTTTGCAGTGCTAAAACGCCAGCCTCCCAGCTTTCAGGAACAGGCAGACTTGAATCAGAAAACCCAATTTTTCAACACAATTTTGGCATTTTACTGGGACATGCCCCCTTTTTACTATTTTTTGTGCCTTCAGCCTCCTTCCAGTTAGTGACAGAAATGGGTGTGAAACCAATGCTGGATCCCAGACAGCTAAACATTTCTGAAAAGTAGATACAATTCTGAATTCAGCAAGGGGTAATTTGTGTCGATCCTACAAGGTTTTCCTACAGAAAATAACATATTGAAATTGAGGTGAAGAAAACAGCCATTTTTCTCAACGTTTTACTCTGTAACTTTTTCCTGCAATGTCAGATATTTGCAAGCAATATACCCTTACGTCTGCTGGATTCTTCTGGTTGCGGGAATATACAGGGCTTGTAGATTCATCAATAACCCTAGGTACACAGATCCATTAAAGGAGCTGCACCTTGCAATGGGTTTTCATTCTATTCCGGGTATACAGCAATTCATTTGCTGAAATATAAAGAGTGAAAAATAGGTATCAAGAAAACCTTTGTATTTTCAAAATGGGCACAAGATAAGGTGTTGAGAAGCAGTGGTTATTTGCACATCTCTGAATTCTGGGGTGCCCATACTAGCATGTGAATTACAGGGCATTTCTCAAATAGACGTCTTTTTTACACACTGTCTTACATTTGGAAGGGAAAAATGTAGAGAAAGACAAGGGGCAATAAAACTTGTTTTGCTATCCTGTGTTCCCCCAAGTCTCCCGATAAAAATGGTACCTCACTTGTGTAAGTAGCCTAATGCGCGCAACAGGAAATGCAACATGGACACATCACATTTTTACATTGAAATCTGACGTGTTTTTTGCACAGTGCCTAGCTGTACATTTTGGCCTATAGTTCAGCCGGCACCTAGGGAAACCAACCAAACCTGTGCATTTTTTAAAACTAGACACCTAGGAGAATCCAGGATGGGGTGACTGGTGGGGCTCTCACCAGGTTCTGTTACCTAGAATCCTTTGCAAACCTCAAAATGTGGCCAAAAAACACTTTTTCCTAACATTTCAGTGACAGAAAGTTCTGGAATCTGAGAGGAGCCACACATTTCCTTCCACCCAGAGTTCCCCCAAGTCTCCCAATAACAATTATACCTCACTTGTGTGGGTAGGCCTAGCGCCTGTGACAGGAAATGCCCAAAAACACAACGTGTACACATCACATTTTCCCAAAGAAAATAGAGCTGTTTTTTGCAAAGTGCAAAGCTGTGGAGTTTGGCCTCTAGCTCAGCCGGCACCTAAGGAAACCTACCAAACCTGTGCATTTTTTATAACTAGACACCTAGGGGAATCCAAGATGGGGTGACTTCTGGGGCTTTCACCAGGTTATGTTACCCAGAATCCTTTGCAAACCTCAAAATCTGAACAAAAAAACACTTTTTCCTCACATTTCAGTGACAGAAAGTTCTGGAATCTGAGAGGAGCCACAAACTTCCTTACACCCAGTGTTCACTCAAGTCTCCCGATAAAAATGGTACCTCACTTGTGTGGGTAGGCCTAATGCCCGCGAAAGGAAATGCCACAAAACACTATGTAGACACATCAAAATGATCAAATACTAAACTACCCATTTTTGCTGGGGGGACCTGCGTTTTTTGTCCTGGGCTCAGCAGCCATATAGAGAAACCTACCAGAACCAAACATTTCTAAAAACTAGACACCCAAGGGAATACAGGGAGGTGTGACTTGCGTGGATCCCCCAATGTTTTCTTACCTAGAATCCTCAGCAAACCTCAAATTTAGCTAATAAATCACATTTTTCCCACACTTCTGTGTGTGATCATCGCACCTGGACAAATTTTCTACCACCCAACATTCCCCTCAGTCTCCCAGTAAAATGATACCTCACTTGTGTAGGTGGGCCAAGTGCCTTTGACAGGAAAGAGCCAAAAACATGTTGAAATTGAGGGGGAACCAAAGCGGGTCTAAAGGGGCAGTTTGAAAGAAAACATTTTTAGGCTGACAAGTGGGACAGAATGTTTATCATTCTAGATGAGACAATGCTGGGTTGTACGAATTTTGTGTATTCCTGCAGATTCTAGAAGGTTTCATCACAAAAATGTGGAAAAAAAGTGTGATTTCCAGCAAAGTTGGAGGTTTGCAGGGCATTGTTGGTAAGAAAATGGTGCAGGGTGCATGTGAAGCACACCACCCTAGAGTCACCCAGATGTTTAGTTTTCAGATGTGTCTAGGTCTTGTGGATTTTTCTACACAGCATCGTCCCAAAGTCCAAAGAGTGCGGCCCTCACCATTTCAAGTGGGACGATTTTGAGAGCTAGCCAAGCTCTCATGGCCCAAATGTAAAACCGAAACCCAGAATAATCAGATGTCCTCTTGTTTGCCGTGGGATAGGATGTTTTAGTGTGCGGGGGGAGAGCTGAAAGACTGTTACCCCCTTCAGTTGGGGTGGGGACATAACCATGCCCATACTGGTTGGTAGCCACCACCACACTATTTTTTTTAATTCCTTGGCATCTAGTAGACTTTCTGCCTTCCAGATTGGTAATTGCCCCATCTGCCCACTGGCGGGCAGAACAACTATAGCCCCATTTATTTGGGGTGGGGGTATGGCCACACTGCCACACTCTTATTTTGAAAAAAAAATCTTCCCTGGCCTCTGATGGGCCTTCCAAAAATAGGCCGATCTACCCCCAAGGGGGGGCAGGTATGGCCAACAGTAATGTGCCCATGGGGAGCGACCCTTGCCCAGGGGGCCACCCCCCCAAACAAAACACACACACACCAATCCCTGGTGCCTAAGTGGTTTCTGCCCCCTCTGGAGGCAGATTGGCAAAATAGAAATAGGCTGATCTGCACCCAAGGGGGGGCAGAAATGGCCTAAAAACAATCCCCCCGCCCCCCAGGGAGCGACCCTTGCCTAAGGGGTCGCTGCCCTTATCAGTATAAATAAAAACAAAAACAATCCCGGGTGTCTACTGGCTTCTGCCCCCCCAGGGGCAGATCGTCCTAATTAATATAGGCCAATCTGCCCCCAGAGGGGGCAGAAAAGGCCTAGTAAACACATTGCCGCCCATGGAGCGACCCTTGTCTAATTGGTCCCTCCCCTTATCAATATAAATAATTAAAAAAAATTCCTGGTGGCTAAGGGCTTCTGCCCGCCCCCCCCCGGGGCAGATCGGCCTAATTACTATAGGCCTTTTCTGCCCCCGGGGGGGCAGAAAAGGCCTAATAAAAAATTGCCCCCCGGGGAGCGACCCTTGCCTAAGGCGTCGCCCCCCTTATCAATATTGGAAGAAAAAAATCCATGGTGTCTAGTAGCTTCTGCCCCCCGAGGGCAGATCGCCCTAATTAACATAGGCCGAACTGCCCCGAGGGTGGGTAGAAATGGTCTTAGATTAAATGCCCCCCTTTGGGGAGTGACCCTTGCCCAAGGGGTCACTCCCCTTCTTTGTTTCCACAAAGTAAACAAAATCCCTGGTGTCTAGTGGGAATTCAGCGATCGTGCTGCAGGAATGCACAGTGAGACATGAAAAGGGAAGGTAAAGCCTTTTCTTCCCTTTGCATGCCTCTCAGCCTCCCCTGTCCCCTGTACAGAGGAGAAACTAATCAGTTTCTCTTCGGATTGCGCTGGAAGCATTGCTTCCAGCGCAACGGGAGTTGACCTCTGATGAGGTCAGTGCGCGTTGGCGCGCTGGCGTCATCAGATTTCACTGGAGGGGGTGGGGGCCGGGGGTGGAAGGGGAAGCGATTCTCCTTCCAGCCCTGCCTTTGGGGGGTGTGGGGTGTGGTCCTTGGGGGGAGTGCCAGCGCTTCCCCGTGGGCCTATACCAAGATGTTATGGTTACATCCGTGGCGCCTCTGCGCCTCGCCACCGGACGTAACCATTACGTCCGTTGCGGGGAAGGGGTTAACAAATCCCATTAAAAAATGGCACATACCCACCACAGTCATCTTTGAATAGAATATATTAAAATTAACCAAACAGTGGCGGCTCCTTCGTATGGGTGGAGGAGCGTCACCCCCCCCCGCAAGCAGTGGCAGCTGCAAAACCTTTTAAAGAAAACAATAATAAACAATGTTTATTATCATTTTCTTCTAAAGGGGCGGGGCCATGGAGGGGACGTGCACTGAAAAGGAGGGCTCAGCACTCCCCCTCAGAGCACATGTATGTTTGGCATGCCGTCTCGGGTCGGCCAAACGTACATGCGCAGTAGGCTGTCTCCAGCCCGGCAACTGTCTAGCTGGGCTGGAGAGAGCCTACACAGGCTCCCAGTCTGCCTGTGCCTTCAGCAGCGACGAGGGACAGAGGAGCATGGTGCGGGACCACGCTGAAGAGGGAAGTGTCATTTTGTTTTTAAAAAAATGTAATTTAATTTTTCCACCGCTCCCCTGCCTCTATCATGGCCCGCGAGCCGCTACTGGAACCAAAATGCTTTGAAAAATGACAACCATGGATGCAAGCTCATCCACAGCCTTCATATCCGTCTTTGAAAACATAGCAAAAAGCATTCAAAGTTGGGCACTGTCAATGCATGCATATCCACAGTAACTATCTTTGAATGTGTTCTGTTTTGTTATAGAAACCCATACAGAGATGGCCACCGTGCATTCTTGCACATGTGCAGTGGCTAGCTAAGACAATAAAAATGCTTTGGCAAAGCAGATCCATTTCAAGGTTGAGAATGAATCGTTTTCCCTGTGTGTTATTTATTGTAAGCTTAAAGTGACTTATGGTTTTCTCTTGGTGCAGTTAAGTAACGAGTAAAATTTGCTTTGCGTTTAGTCCCACTAGAAGTACGGTCTAATGTACGAAAACCCATGTGACATAAATGGACTGAGTAGAAACCATCAGTAATGCGTCAACTGAAATTTTCTTTAGAGTTGTTAGAGCATCTGCTGCTAAACTAAATAAACTTCTGGTCCACTATACACCCATATATAGTATGCTCCCCTTGAGCTTAGATTCTTAGATGGCTAAGCACTTTTTCCAATCTAACTGCATTCAGACAGTATCATATTTCAGCGCAACTAAGCAGTTGAAGGTGGAACAAATATTGGCTAGCAATAGGAGATACTAGGTGATCATTTTGGGTTTATTTGTTATTTTAAGGAGAAGCTCAATAAGAATCCTTGGTTGGTTCCATAGGAGACACCTCACACTGAACATTTATGGTGAAATATGGCTGTGAATATGATTTTCAAATGAGTTTAACTGTACCACTCCAGATGGTAACCAGCCATATGCAAATAAGCCTTGGTCTTGCTCCAATAGGAACAGTGCAGCCAGAACTAACATCCCACATCCCCTCTGAAAGCAGCACCAGACTTTTTTCTACCCTAATGGGCCTCATCTGTGCAAAACAGATTGAGTCCTATGGCACAGCCTATTGTGCAGTCTCTGAATTAAAAAACAAGCCACCTAAGACTGATTTCAGCCTTGACAGGGCTAGTCACTGAGGGGTGAGTAATATGGCACACACTGACCTACTAAATCCAAGTCTAGGCTCACCAGTCATACTTAGTGTGTCACACTCAGAGAAATAAAAAAGTGATGGGTGGAATGCTTGAACAAATCTGACAGAATAAAGAACAAAGGTTCCTTGTGGAATAATTTAATTGAACAATCAATAAGTGTGCCATGTTATTCATTAATATGAATTATCATCAGTTATTCAAGTAGATAAATTAGTGGCATTAGCCATTGAGCAAATATGAACATATAACATATAACTCATCCATTGACATCAATTGACCAAAATGCAGAGGGCAGCGGAAGTGACATCACGTCATTTGACTTTTACATTTACACACACACGCACGCATATACACACACTCTCTTACATAAGCGCACTCTCACCCACAAGCATGCACAGATCATTTAAAGGCATTTTTTTACTTACCTCAGCTGCCAGTTAGTGTCATATTTCAGCTAATGTTTCCCCATTTATTAGTGAATGATATATTATTCACTTTTAGTTTAACAAACAAATTGACTGAAAACAAGAAAGGTTGGGCCTTCCTGGCACTGATTTTGCCACCTATGAGGCCAGGGTGTCGCAAAGCCTGTGCCAGGGGTCCAAGGAGCAAGCCAGGGGTCACAGCAGTGACCCTTGGAAACCCCTAAATGACGTGCATGAACTCATCATGACCATACATTTTATTCAAGTGATCATATAGTGCAGAAGAACGTAGGAAAACATAATGGGGTGTATAATACAGAGAAGTACAGTCAGCATTAATTTGAGGACTAAAGAGCACTGTGTATCATAGAGGACGGTGATTCTGGGGTTTAATTATAAGCAGTTCTTATTGTCAATAGCGCTGTTCTGGATTCGAAAACAGCTGACATATTATGTATGCATTATTATCTGAAAGCGAAATGAGAGAAATTCTGGAACTGAAAATGCCTCTTCTGCATGACTGGACGTTTTAGAAACATAAAAAATGATGTCTGGACTCTGGGAATATCCACCAACTTTTTCCAAGTAAAAAATATTCACTTGTATCCCATATTTGGCCTGCTTTTTCTACAAGGAAAACATTTTGTGCAAGCAGACAGTAGGAATACTCCTGCAACACAGGGGGAACTCTACACACATACCTCTCGGTAGGTTTTTCCTCCTTTCTGTGACATCTACTGTGCCTTATATATAAAATTATTCCCAAAGCTCTGTTATGAAGCCTGGGGTTGGCGCTATTAAATGTCGGTTGCCCCAAGACAAAGGCTGTGTTGTCTTCCATCCCCTTCAATCCTCTTTAATCCACTACCAGATATTTCCCCTTTATCACTCTCTTGGAGGTTGCTGCTATCTCCCTTGGGACGTTTTTATGTCTTTCTTTTCCTCCTCCTTTCCCGTTTATGTGTTTTTCTCCCTCTTGCTCTTGGGAAATGTCAGATCAAGAAAAATAAGTGCCCGTCCCCCAAAATGAGTGCTGGTAGCTCCCAACAAATTAAGCACTGGACATCTACTCCATCAAGTCAGGTAAGTTATTAATGGGCCCCAGCCTGCTGATGAGCACAGCATCATAATCAAAGTGAATATTTTTGTTAGCATAAATATCAGAAGAAACAGAGAAGTCTCTACAGCCCAAGTGTTGTACTGAGTTGTCAAATCCTACAGAATGAGCATTGTCACTGGTCTGTCCATGGGATGAAAAGAATATATTTTTAATAATTTCTTTTACTATGCAGGTACACTCTTTGAATTTTGGGATTAGAAGCTTTGTTTTGCTAGTGTAGATGTGGGTATAAAAATCACCACATGTAGACTTCTGCTGGATTCATACCAAGGAATGGCTGATGGAGTCCCATACGACATGTAGCCCCTTAGCATTTATGTATTTTAACTCAGAGGGTGTATGGTTTTTGAATCGGCAGGCAGTTCCTCTCTGAAAGCATGCTTTGTAGCACCACAGAAGCAGTATGTGGAAAGAGGATGCTTTTGAAAAATTGGGGCGTTTTACCTTCCATATTGACTTGCATTTAAATGGGGGCTATTTCTGTGGGAAAAAGCTAAATAATAATAAATATATTTTTTTTTAACGGGGAGTTTTCCACTTGAATCCAGTGTGTTGGCATGTATGGCCTTGCTAAAAGCAGCACTGCTCATATAGCTCCACTTTACAGAGTTAATCTTTACTCATCACACCTAGTACCTGGGACTCCCTGATATCTTTTCTGCAGTTTCAGCTAACCTGTGGTTATAAGTCCCACATAAAGTGGATGAAGTGCTGGCATCGTCTGATACGAGTTTACACAGTACCGGTGAAGAAATATCTCTTATCAACTTACACTGGCTTTGAGAATTACATCTTAACACTGGTAATGAGTGAGGTACTACAGACACTGAAGAGTATCTCATCTGTAGTGTATATTCTGGAGAGTTCATCATTGGTAATCAGCAATCCTGCAGAAGCTTTGTTGGTCATTGGAGCAAGTTGAAGGCAAAGAAAATTGAGCTGGGATGTCGATAGACTCAGGCGAGGGTTGAGCAGTAAAATCGCTGAGCCTAGGGAGTGCAGATTTTGCCCGATGAGCGGAGACATGTATGTCAAGCACATCAGGCAGCACATGTGCAGACGGGTGAGGTCACTACCTTTCAGTCTTGATGAGCAGCCATTTTAGGTAGTTTATAACTTCATGAGGTACAGTGTGAACAAACATCACGTGATGTAGTAAAATGGATTTGTAGAAATGAACCACACCAAACAAAAGGAGAGAGATTGTGAAAAAAAAAAAAAAAAAATTAAGACTAAAATACATATTTACATTAAGAAAATTAGAAGTGCTGTGGATAACACTAATGCTTTGTTGGCACAACATCACCTTCTGCTTTAGGAAGGGCATACATTAAAGTGTGCAGACTTAAAAAAATTGAAATACACTAAATGATACCAGCGATCAATTTTCAAGGGTATTTTAATCCTCACTAAAATGTAATATGTTGAATACTACATATACAATATTTCAAGTTCAATTGGTTCAGGCCAATTTTTACCAGCCCCTGCAAAACCACTGGATGGAAACAGTAATACAGGAGCTTTAAACAATATTTGATTGCAATTGCTCCAAAGAAATACAAAGTTGAAGGAACACTAGATTATATAACTGTTTAGTATTTGAAGGGCAACAGATTTTTGATCATTTACCTGAAGACATTCCAAGTCGAACAAGTTTGGACAATAGGATGATTGTCTAGAAGCTGTGGAAAGACTGACATGTCACTTTTCAGAGACGCCAAGTACTATTGCTGAAATACATATGTTTTGCACAAGGAAACTGTTACCTCAGGCACCATTGGCAGATATGTTGCGGAGTTACACATTCTCGCATCCACATGTGACGTTGATGGAACTCTTACTCATTACATGAGACACCGGTTAGTGATGAATAGGTTAAGAGGAAGGTACAAGTATTTATGCAGTATTTATGTATTTATGCTGTAATAAAGTGAAAACACAACACAAGAAAAAACACACATCAATTTAGAAAAATAGAGTCAATTTTAATAGATTACTTGACTCCAGAAGGACAAACATCCAATCATTAGAACAGGTGATATGCAATTTTAAAGATTTAAATAGAAATACAGCTAAAAAACACAAAGTGCTAAATATTGTTATCTGGCAATGCCAGACCAGGACAAAGTCACATTTTCCAACTGATTGCGATGGAGCGCGGGCTGAATATAGTGACCGAATCAGACCTGCTGAACAAAGTACATTAAATGCTGTTTTTGAACTGTTGCAATGTCTCACATCAAGGATGCATCACACAGCAAGTTTCCCTGGACAGCGGACAATATTTCTTGTAAGGAGAGCTGAGTGAAATCAGCTGTCCAGGAAAATCTTGTGGTACTCCTGTTGGAGCGTAAATGTTAGCAATGCTATTAGTGCACCAGGAGCCAGCATTTGGTAGCATTCATATTCACGTTAAGAAGCCTAACCTAGAGAGAAAGCTGCACTGACATGTATTTTAAAAGTGTTCACATTTATATTTCATGGCAGACATTGTGCCTACCAGAACTGACAAAGTGCAAACGTGATTTAGAAAATTTTGAAATATATTTTAATCATCAGAATGAACTATTATTAGTAGAATGATGATTTATAATGATTTCTGATTAATTAGTACAAAGTTACATGTGTGCAGAAATATAAATGCACATCTCTTACATACTTAGGGGGTCATTCTGACCCTGGCGGTCAGTGTTAAAGCGGCGGCCAACCCGGCAACAGGCTGGCGGGCTAAAAAATTTAATTCTGACCCTGGCGGGAAACGCCAACACAGGCCGCCGCATTAACACTCCGACCGCCACAGCGGTACAAACAAACAGTGCGGCGGTCACCGCCAACAGGCAGGCGGCAGACAATGTACCGCCCACCCTATCACGACTCACCAATCCGCCACCTTTTCCGGGGCGGGAGCCCCGCCGATAAAAACACGGCGGAAACAGACATCTCCAATGGAAAACGCTTACCTCGACACACTCCACGCGGAATCGGAACAGCATGGAACCCGAACTCCACATCCTCCCAGCCATTGCCTTCCTGCTCTTCTTCCAGGATCACGAACCTCGCCGCAGACGACAACGGTGAGTACTGCACCTATGACACAGGGGAGGGGGGAGGAGGAAAGGTTACGGGCACACACATACGCCACGCACCCACCCCCACCCTCACCCCCACCGAAATACCTACACACCTATGCAGATTAAAAAGTCAGAGTGACACCCCCAACCCCCCCCCAAAAAACAAAGACAAAAGGCAATGAATGTAAAAGTAGAACTATATTATTGCAACAATAAAGTATAGCGACCTTAGCAATATATGAAGAATTAATACACATCTAGAACTATATCCATACAAGTAGCAAAAGTCCGGCCTAGTCTTTCAAAGTCCAAATGTCCGTGGGCGAATGTGCAGCAACACATGGGCAAAGCCCACACACGAGATCGAGTCCATTGGAGAGAACACTGCTGGGGCATCACTAAAATAAAAAACAGGCACCTCAGGGGGAAGGGAAGGGGGGGCACCTCAGCCACATGAGTCCACAACGCCAGATCCACGAAGGCCCTCCATGCCCACTGTGCCATCCTGGGGAGTGCAAAGCCACAGTCTCACAAGTCTCTACAGTGGGTGGATTGCCCACTGTGCCATCCTGGGGAGTGCAAAGCCACAGTCTCACAAGTCTCTACAGTGGGTGGATTGCCCACTGTGCCATCCTGGGGAGTGCAAAGCCACAGTCTCACAAGTCTCTACAGTGGGTGGATTGCCCACTGTTACATCCTGGGGAGTGCAAAGCCACAGTCCATCAGGTGGATTACAGAGACCACTGGTCATGGAGGAGGCATGGTGGGCAGAGTGCGTCGTGAAGGCCTGCCCGACACAGAACCGGGACTGCCAATGGGCCAGCGGTGCTTGACAGGAAGGGCCCAGCGGATCGGTGCTTGACAGGAAGGGCCCAGCGGAGCGGTGCTTGACAGGAAGGGCCCAGCGGAGCGGTGCTTGACAGGAAGGGCCCAGCGGAGCGGTGCTTGAGATGAAGGGCCCAGCGGAGCGGTGCTTGACAGGAAGGGTCCAGCGGAGCGGTGCTTGACAGGAAGGGCCCAGCGGAGCGGTGCTTGACAGGAAGGGCCCAGCGGAGCGGTGCTTGAGATGAAGGGCCCAGCGGAGCGGTGCTTGACAGGAAGGGCCCAGCGGAGCGGTGCTTGAGATGAAGGGCCCAGCGGAGCGGTGCTTGACAGGAAGGGCCCAGCGGAGCGGTGCTTGAGATGAAGGGCCCAGCGGAGCGGTGCTTGACAGGAAGGGCCCAGCGGAGCGGTGCTTGAGATGAAGGGCCCAGCGGAGCGGTGCTTGACAGGAAGGGCCCAGCGGAGCGGTGCTTGAGAACAAGGGCCCAGCGGAGCGGTGCTTGACAGGAAGGGCCCAGCGGAGCGGTGCTTGACAGGAAGGGCCCTGTTCAGCGGTTCTGGTCACGGCGGGGCCCTGTTCAGCAGTGCTTCTCACGGCGGGGCCCTGTTCAGCGGTGCTTCTCACAGCGGGGCCCTGTTCAGCGGTTCTGGTCACGGCGGGGCCCTGTTCAGCGGTGCTCCTCACGGCGGGGCCCTGTTCAGCGGTGCTTCTCACGGCGGTGCCCTGTTCAGTGGTTCTGGTCACGGCGGGGCCCTGTTCAGCGGTTCTGGTCACGGCGGGGCCCTGTTCAGCGGTGCTTCTAACGGCGGGGCCCTGTTCAGCGGTGCCTGTCTTGTGTTTCCAGTGAACCACACCTGGCCAATACTTGCCGCTCAGTCTGCATCGGACCTTTCCGTTGCGGGGCCCTCCTGTGATGGAGTCCTGGGGCCCTGGGTCTCCTCCGATACCCCCGGAATGGGGCTGGTGGGGCCCTCATGGCCAGGTCGGCTGCTCCCTGCCTTTTGCTCCTTGCTGCCCTTGCCCTCCTTGGCAGACTGTCCGTGGCCCTTGGCTCCCTTACCCGATGTGGCAGGTGACGGTGCAAGGCTACCCTCCTTGGGGGCAGGCGTATCAGGCCTGTCGCGCCTGCCCTTCAGTTTTTTGCTCCTCTTCCCAAGGGGGGGGTCTGGCTGTGCCTTTGCTGCTGGACGATGTCCCAGCCCAAGGAAAGGGCGGACTCCAAAAACCAGGCACGACGTTCTTGGGAGTTGCTGGGCTGGTGGTGGCTGAAGTGTTTGTGGAACTCTTACGGGATGGAGGGGGTGGGTCAGGTGAGGAAAAGAGGTCCACTTTAGAGAGGAAAATGTTCTTTGGAGCCATGGGAAGGATAGCTGGAGTGGGTATGGGAGTGGAGGAAGAGGATGTGGTTGTAGGAGAGTCAAGTGTGCTGTCTTTGGGTGCAGGTGCTTGGCCAGGAGGCTGACGTGAGGTGGATGGCTGTTGTTTGGGTGCTTGCCTGCGTTTGTGTGGTTGGGAAGCGGGGGTGACAGACACACTGGGAGAGGACACAGGGGACGTGTTACTGGCAGTGGGGGTGGTGACTGCACGTGTGCGGACTGGTCTGGAGTGTGTGCTGGTGATGGGTGCAATGGCTGATGGTGGTGTGCTTGCAGGTGTGTGTGGAGACATCACAGGGAGGGAGGAGGGAGACGAGGAGGTGGGGGACACAGAGGAGGTAGTGACTGTTGGCATGTCTGCATCTGGATGTTGCTTGGGTGAATGCTTGTGTGTCCTGTGGTGCTTATGTCTGGATGAGCTGCCCTTGGGTGTTGAGGTGTGTGCAGGCTGGTCTGTAGGTGTGGATGGGATAGGCAGAGGAACAGGGGAGTGGGACTGGGTGGAGGGAGTCAGAAGAGGGAGGCTGGAGACAGGGACAATCGCTGCCGTCAGTGCTGAGGCCAGAGCGTTGAACGATCGTTGATGGGCAGCCTGACCCGAATGAAGGCCCTCCAGGTATGCATTGCTTTGATGCACCTCCCTCTCCACACCCTGGATGGCATTCAAAAGGGTAGACTGCCCAACAATGATGGTCCTCAGGAGGTCAATGACCTCCTCACTGAGGGCAGCAGGGGTGACTGGGGCAGGGCCTGAGGTGCCTGGGGCGAAGGAGATGGCCGGCTTCCTGGCCTTGCGGGCACGGGCCGAAGGCCGAGGGGCTGCTGGGAGGGCGGAGCTGGTGTGCTGGGTGGCGGCTGTACCTGTAGGATCGGTGGGCACGGATGTTGCCGCCACCGCAAGGGAGCTCCCTTCCGAGGACGTGTCGGTGTCGCTGACGTCTCCACGGGTCCCCGTGGTGGAGCCCCCCTCGCCCTCCGTCTCACTGGTCATGTCGGAGTCCGTTGCATGGCCCTCCGGGGCCATGTGAGATGCAGCTCCCTCTTGCGCCGATGCCACTTCTCCTCCGCCTGATGATGCTAATGCACACATTCACAGAAAAACAAAGAAAATGGGGGGGGGTGGAAAACATAAAGACAAGTTGAGTGCATGCATTGGGGACACCGTTGGCGGAGAGGACAGACACAGAAGCCCCCTGCACTACGCTGCGCACTTGGGGTACACTACTCATTCACTGGGACATGCCCTACAAGCCTATGGGCGACAACTGCCCACACAGTATACACTGGTCCATGAATCGCCTTACTAGGCACCCTACAGAGGTGGGGGGCGGGGGCACAGGACCATACCTCACGGACGGTCCTATCCTACAGAAATCGCCTTGGCCTAGGGATACCCACAGCCCTCCTCCCCCACCCAGGCACCTCCACTGCGCGCAAAATAGCTGAATGTGCTGGCACTCACCCCCTTGTGTCTGCTGTGATGTCCTCAAGCGCCCATCTAAATCGGGGTAGGCCACCGCCAGGATCCGGGACATCAGGGGGGTCAAGGTACGACTGGCACCCCTCCTAGGTTGGGAGGCCATCCCCAGCAGAGCCTCCGCGGTCTTCCTGCTCCCGCGGCGGATATCCTCCCACCTCTTGCGGCAGTGGGTGCCCCTTCTGTTGTGGACCCCCAGGGCCCAGACGTCCTTGGCGATGGCACGCCAAATGTCAATCTTCTGATGGGCGCTGACCTACGTGACATGTACAGGGGGGGAAGAGAAACATCATCACTTTTCTGCATGCTCGATGTGAGTGGCCCCCCCTCCCCAACCTTGCCATGTGGCACATGCTCTCATTTGTCGTGCCATGCATTCGTCATTCACTGCCCTCCCCTCCATCGTACATCCTCCCCACTCAGCCCAGGCATTGGGCACTATGCATTGCCCCCCGTGTACTCACCTGTTGGTCTGGAGGCCCGTAGAGTAGCGCATACTGGGGGAGGACCCCGTCCACGAGCTTCTCCAACTCCGCGGAACTGAAGGCGGGGGCCCTTTCCCCAGTCGCAGCAGCCATTGTCACTTCCAGACCGAGGTCACAGCAGCACTTGCAGTATAGGTCCTCTCCTGTGGATGCTCCGGTCTCGTGTGATCAAGCAGAGAGAAAATGGCGGTTACGGCCGCGGTGGTGCGTGCCGCGGCGGTGCGTACCACGACCGCCGGCGCTCACCGCCATTGGCTCCTGAAACCCATAGGGTTCAATGTTGTCCAATACGGCTTTGCGCCGCGGACTGCGACCGCCTACCGCCACGGTGTGCCACGCTTGCGCAATGACCTCACTTCACATTGTCACACTTCACAGGTCAGGCAGCCGCCATTTCAAGGGCCCACATGGCTTAATTCCTACTGCGTCACACATGCCTAGTCCTTGCACCGACAATCATACTAGCCATTCAATCCCGAGAGATTCGTGTACTATGCATGCTGTGGGCACTTACCTGTGGGTTGCTTGACTCTGTGCTCCATGTTGTCCTTCCTAGGCATCGTCCGCTGGGACTTGCGAGGAGACGGAGGAATCTTCCCGTGTACAGACCGCTGGTGGACCTGTCGACAATGGAAGAAAGACACGTCATACTCACCTACAGACTCAACCGTGCCACTATACAGGAACTGTGTGCCCAGCTGGAGCCAGACCTGATGTCACCCATCCGCCAACCCACAGGGATTCCGCCTCTAGTGCAGGTGCTGTCAGTATTGCATTTTTTTGCCAGTGGATCATTTCAAACTACCGTGGCCATTTCATCTGGGATGTCTCAGCCTATGTTTTCAAAGGTGTTGTCCAGACTGTTGTCTGCCCTGATGATATACATGCGGAGCTACATCATTTTCCCTGAGGTGGGTGACTTGCCTACAGTGAAGGGTGATTTCTATGCCCTTGGACACATTCCCAATATCATTGGTGCCATTGATGGTACCCATGTGGCTTTGGTTCCCCCAAAAGACGATGAGCAGGTGTACAGGAACCGAAAAAATTATCATTCGATGAATGTCCAGGTGGTCTGTTTGGCTGACCAGTACATCTCCCATTTAAATGCCAAGTTCCCAGGGTCAGTGCATGACGCGTACATCATGCGAAATAGCAGCATCCCTTATGTGATGGAACTGCTACAGAGACACCGTGTGTGGCTAATTGGTGACTCTGGTTACCCAAACCTGCCTTGGCTATTGACCCCAGTGAGGAATCCCAGGACCAGGGCAGAGGAACGGTACAATGAGGCCCATGGGCGTACCAGGAGGGTGATTGAGCGGACCTTCGGCCTCCTGAAGGCCAGGTTTAGGTGCCTGCATACGACTGGTGGATCCCTAATGTACTCACCAAGGAAGGTGTGTCATATCATCGTGGCCTGCTGCATGCTTCACAACCTGGCTTTGCGACGCCAGGTGCCTTTCCTGCAGGAGGATGGTCCAGATGGTTGTGTTGTGGCCGCTGTGGAGCCTGCGGAGAGTGAAGAGGAGGAAGACGAAGAGGACGACACAGACAACAGGGACAGAGTGATACTGCAGTATTTCCAGTGACACACAGGTAATAATCTACTCCTGCATTGTATTATATCTGTAACTGTAGTGGCTCTCTACTGACTGACCTTTCACCCCAATGTATGGTAACTTAGTTGTGTATATCACTTCCTATTTCAGTGATCTGATCCCCACGGAGTGCCCTCTGGTTTTTTTCCCCATGGACTACCACTGTGTGACACTGGTATGTTGTCATCACAATGTAAATAGAAATGTTTTGTTGGTTATATCAAATACATTTGGTTTAAATAAATAGATAGCAGAATCCAGTTGGTTTTTGTGCAATAATTGTGTTTATTGAAGTTTTCAAATAGGTGTATAGTTCAAAAAGGGTGATGGGTGATGGGGGAGGCATGTCCATGGCAGTGTCCAGACTGTCGTTCCTACAGGTCCATTGTCCATATGCCTGTGGAAGGTGGAGCAGGGGCAGTTCAAGGTTGGACAGGGTGAACAAGTGGGACAGTGGGATGACATCCGGCGTTTCCGTGCATGGCGGGGGTCTTGATATCCTACTCTGTCTTCTTCCTCGATCTCAGGCCTTTCTTGCGGGGTGGTTCTTGTTCTGCAGGGGGTGGGGTCCGGGAGGGCCGTTGCTGTTGTGTCGGGGCCTCCTGACCACTAGCGCCGGCGGAGGTGGTGGGCTGTTCTTCCTCCATGCTAGTGGCAGGGGCCCTTTGGGGGGCCACATGGTCCCGCAATGTGGTGACAATCTGGTTGAGTGCCACCACGATTGTACCCATAGCGGAACTGATGCTGCGCAGTTCTTCCCGGAACCCCATGTACTGGCCCTCCTGCATGGCCTGGATCTCCTGGAACCTGGCTAGGACCGTCGCCATCGTCTCTTGGGAGTGGTGGTACGCTCCCATGATGGTGGTGAGGGCCTCTTGGACAGTGGGTTCCCTAGGCCTGTCCTCCCTCTGTCGCACAGCAGCCCTCCCAGTTCCTCTTTGTTCCTGGGCCTCTGTCCCCTGGACGGTGTGCCCACTACCAGTGCCCCCAGGTCCCTGTTGTTGTTGGGGTTGTGGGTTACCCTGGGTGCCCTGTACTGGTAGACACACCGCTGCTTGACCTGTCCTGGAGACAGAAGCATGGGCCCGCTGGGTGGGTGCTGTGCTGGTGTTTCCTGAGGGGGGTAGGTCTGCTGTGGCCTGTGGCTGACTGAGGGTAACCGACTGTCCAGAGGTCCCCGATGGTCCGGGCTGGTCATCAGGTTCTAGGCCAACAGAGCTGCTGTCATCACTGGGGGCCTGTTCTGGGGGTGGGATGGACAAATCTGGACCCTCCTGGCCGGTGTGTTGGCGTTCGGGCCCTGCAGGGGTAAAATAGTATGGTTATTGATTTTGTGTGTGCCATGGCGTGCGATTTGTGGGTGCCCTTGTCCCCCAGTGCTGGCAGTCCCATGTGGGAGGAGTTGTGAGGGTGGTTTGTGGGGGGGGATGGGTATGTGCAGTGGTCATGCTTAAGTGATGGGTGTCCATGGTTTGTGTTGGCATTCAGGGGTTGGGGTTGGGTTGGGTGGGTTGTGCTGGTGAGACATTAACAGGGAGTATGTGTGCTGGGGGGTTAGGGGTGAGGGTGGGGGTGTGGGTTGGCATGCTGGTGGTTGGGGGGGTGAAGAAGTTGAGATTAGACTTACCAGAGTCCATTCCTCCGCCTACTCCAGCGAGGCCCTCAGGATGCAGGATGTTCAAGACCTCTTGCTCCCATGCTGTGAATTCGGGTGGAGTGGGTGGGGGTCCGCCGCCAGTCTTCTGCACAGCGATGTTGTGTCTTGACACCATCGACCGCACCTTCCCCCGTAGGTCGTTCCAGCGCTTTCGGATGTCTTCCCGATTTCTGGGATGCTGTCCCACAGCGTTGACCCTGTCGACGATCCTTTGCCATAGCTCCGCCTTCCTGGCTATTGTGGTGTGCTGCACCTGTGTGCCGAAGAGCTGGGGCTCTACCCTGATTATTTCCTCCACCATGACCCTGAGTTCTTGGTCCGAGAACCTGGGGTGTCTTTGGGGTGCCATGGGGTGGTGTGGATGAGGTGTGGGGTGGTGTTTGTGGTGATGAGTGTGGTGGTGTGTGGTGTTTTGTGCGTAGATGTGGTGTGGGTGATGATGTTGGGTTCCTGTGTGTGTTGTGGTTTGCGTTCCCTGTGCTCTCTCTCTGTGTATTGCGCCTTGTCTCTGAATTTCGATTTGTAGGGGTTTGTGGGTGATGTGGGTGTGTGTTTTATATGGTGATTGGTGTGTGGGTGTGTTGTTTGTATGTGTATCAGGTGTGTGTATTTCGAATTGTCCAATGTGGCTGTGTTTTGTAAAGGGGTGTGTATTTTGAGCGCGGCGGTGTGTACCGCCAATGGAATACCGCGGTTGAAAGACCGCCACGTTGATTCGTGGGTCGTAATGGCATGGGCGTGTTTGTGTTGGCGTGACGGTGGAGGTTTGGTCATCTCCAGTTTATCGCTGACCGCTGATGAGGCGGCCTTCAGTGGATGTCGGGTTTTTGGCGGTTTGGCAGTTGTGGGTCAGAATGACCGTGGCGGTTTGCCGCGGCGGTATGATGGCGGTCTTCTGACCGGCGGTAAGAGCCTTTTCCCGACAGGGTCAGAATGACCCCCTTAATGTGATGCAATTATTAATGAAGTGATTTTGCATATTCAGATGATATATTATCAATGCTGAATTCATAAATTTGCATATTATGTGTGTTTTATTATTGGCAATATTATTGCATTGTATTTTTTGTGTTAGCATACCTAGTCCTAAAGTCTTCATCTTTGAGCATCCTAAAATGCCAAATCATTTCCTTCTCTCTAACATGAAATTTTCCACTAAGTTATTTCACATGATTAGCAGAGTTCAATTGTATTATGTGTAGATTTTACACTGCAGTGTCCTTGAATGTTTCAACATTGGAACATGATGACTGAAAGGAGAGTAGTACTATTGTTTAAAATAACTATTCCAATTAGAAATAAGAAAACCTTCTTGTGCCATGGGAAGGA
This sequence comes from Pleurodeles waltl, assembly GCF_031143425.1. NCBI lineage: Eukaryota > Metazoa > Chordata > Amphibia > Caudata > Salamandridae > Pleurodeles > Pleurodeles waltl. Next base: position 649,907,957 of record NC_090447.1, read on the forward strand.
ACAAGTGATGTACAAATTGTTCAACTATTGGAGTCACACTGAAAGAAGAGATGACTTCACACAAATCCTGGGAGAGTTTCCTGATGTTTCAAATTCCACTTATGCTTTAATTTTTATTGGGCAGTGCCCCTTTTGCATAATGTGGACTCCTCAAATGGCCCAATCAAACTTATTTGAGTAATTCTAAATAAAGGAAGGACTTGTAAGATTCAGTAGCAATCCGGTCTTGAATGTTGTTCTCTTAACTTGCCCCCTTGGATGTTTCCTGATTTCCATGCACAGCCCGTGTTCTGCACTTTCCCCCTAATGGTGCTTCTAACAGACTTTGCTGATGATCACCATGCTTTGCTGACAAAATCGGGTTGAATGCTGAACTTTGGAAAGGTGTATTCTAATGCAAATTTTGTTTTCCCCTGACCTGTTTTCTGAGTAGAAGTTAGCATGCTGACACCTGTCTTTTGTGTTTTTCTTACTTAGTTTAATTTAGTCTAAGATAGATGTTTTCCAAATTATTTTTCTCTTTTCTTTTTGACTTTTGCCTGCTCCCTCACATTCTTGTCCTGATTTGGTTAGTAGTAGGAAGAACCTATGACCCAATCCCTGAATTCTGTACCTTTGTCTTAACTAATGTATTCACTGTCTGAACTGAAACATGTCTCTGTCGCACAAGTGTTTGCTTTATTAATAAACATTGTTCTTCTTGAATGTTTAATGGTATTGATGTTGAGTAGATTAAACTTGTTTCATAGTTTTGGTCAGCCTTTCGTGTTTAATTATCTTTACAATTTGATTTTGCGCACAATGTATGTGGCTTTGGCTTTGTGGTTATAAAATAAAGCTTTTAAACTTTCACTGATTGGAGTATTTTTCCGTGGCGTCATGGGTCATGGAGTTTAAATTAGTTGTTTGGATTTAAATTGTTGTGACTGGTTACCACATTCTCCACTGAGCGATAAGATCCATAGACCTGAGGGGAGAGGGAAAGGGAGCGTTTTTCAAATCCTGCGAAAGGCAATGAAAAATGAGTTAACACTCCTTTGGAAGCCTGTCTATATTCTAAAAGTGGTCCACTCTGCCCCTCTCACATTACTAGATCTCTCTGGAACCCACCTGAACTACACTAGCAATGTTTGATGACTTTGAGAGTCTATACAATTCTTGCACAGATGTAGCTGAAGTGAGCTCATTGGTGTTCAGGACTGTTTGATCAGTGCCCATCCTCTATTTTTTTCAGCCTCATGTATTCTTAGAGTCCTGATAATTATCCTTCTATTTCTCAAAAGGATCTAAGCATCATCAACTAGTTCTACAAACCCAGTTTGACTGTACATTTGAGTGAAATGTGTCATGCTGCTCTTACTTGATACTCACTCTTGATCACATACTGGCACACACGTTTACCACTTATATGACAGCACCAAGCATGTTTTTCACCACACACCTTCTAAGCTGTCACATTGTTTTTCATGTTTCTCATATACAATTGAAGAAATTGATTATTTGATGTGTTTGTACATTGATTGTGATATCTATGGTCATGGGACCACCTTTTTTATGCATAAAATTACCCAAGGTCCCAGACGACAAACAGGTTCCTTTGCTACTTATAACCAACTTTCTAAAAGTGGGATTTTCAGAATTGTGACTTAAAAAACAATTTTACCATTAAGGAGTGGTTTAAATTACAATTCTTTAGAGACAAATCTATCAAGCAGAAAATGTAAGTTGAGTAAAGATCACAAATTGTTGTTGTTTTGATAATTAAAAATGGTATGAGCAATGCTTCACCTAGACTGGTAAGAATGTTAGCAAGAATGTTTCAATTCAACTTTGCAATACAAATGTTCCAGAGAATGAAAATATGAGGGTTGATTTTAGGTCCAGATATCCTATGAAGGATTGTGATATTGGGAAAGATGATGATGAAGTAGAGTGTGTTGTGGGATTACTCAATGTAATTGATGATCACAGCAGATCAAACAGATAGGAAGAGTTGTTAAAAAAGTTTAATGGTAAACATATGTTGCAAGAAGTGAAAAAAAAAATTCTACTCAGTTGGGTTTAAGAAGGATGTCCTCAAGAGCAATTGCAAGTATTTTCTAGGGTTCAGAAATATTGAGAAGGATTTTATTACAAAAAGTGAGCAGATAGTTGTGACAGTTAACTTGCATACTCAGTTAATGAACACAGCTCATGAAGGACATCAAGGTGTAACAGTTACAAAAAATTAGTAAACCTACATTACTGATGGCCTGGTTTTTAATATGCTGTGGATTTACACATAGGTTCTCGTGAGCTTTGTTTTCGTACAGACAAAAGTTTGGAGATGCATGTCATACCATTAATTTCTGTGGATTTTCCCTAAAAATGTGAAAAATTGCTATTATTTTTTAGGATACATAAATAAATTGTAAGATAGTATGTTTCATCCCATAGTATTGGTTGATTATCATTCAAAATGGGTTCACTAAGAATTAATTCAGAAGCTAAACACTAAGGGGCATATTTATGAGAGGCTTGCAAGACTGTTGCTTCAGTAAACGTTATGCAACGGTGGTGCAAACCTCTCAATCATATCTGTGAGGCCAGGCAAAGCCCAGCAGGATGATTTGCTGCACTGCCCTGCACCAAAATTTCCATACATTTAGCCCTAAGAGTGTCACTGCATTTTGAAGCCTATGTGAATCAGTGAGAGTTATCATAAGTTTATTGTCTCTGACAATGTTGGTCAAACTCACCTCTCAAGAAATGCATGAATACCTGTGTCACACAGTGTTAAAAATGGGGTCTTTGGTTGGCAGTCATGCTACCCCGTCTAAACAAGGACCCTCACTCTAGTCAGGGCAAAGGAGAAACACACCCGGTTAACTCCCACTCACCCCCTTGGTAGTTTGGCACAAGCAGGAAGGCTTGACCCAGAGACAATGTGTAAAGTATTTGTACCAACACACACAGTAATACAGTAAAAATAATACAAAATGACTCAACACCAGGTTAGAAAAATAGCCAGTCTTAAGCATCTGAGCAAAACAAGACCAAAATGACAAACATGCAACATACACATGCATAGTTATGAATTTTTTAAGATTAAACTTCAATATAGCGCTTAGAAACACAAATGCTTCGAATTGGTGATATCACGCTGTCATGACAGAGTCGATCCGAACAATCCGATCCCAATGGCATTCGTCATGGAGTCAAACTGACCCCCATGTACAGTACCTTGTGAAAATGAGTTAACAAGTAATTGCACAGAGTCAGGGATCGCGGTGTTGCTGGATCCAAAGCAGGGTCGGTTCCGGTGCTGTGGAGTGAAGGAGCAGATGCGTCACAAAGAGGCATCGGGTCCTGGCTGCGGAGTGGTGGAGGTGAGGCAGCATCAGTGCAAAGCGTTGGATCCGCGCACTTCTGGCGGAGTCGGTATCCGGCTGTTGAGACGTGGTGGCGCGACTTCCACAGAGTTGTCCCACTCCACTGAGTACCACGGCTTCGGTTGCAGGCAGCGTCACAGGATTTGGCACCAGCGTCAGTCCGGAGTCGTCCAAAGTCGGTTTCCTTGGACCTTCTTGATTTTCCACTAGCTTCTCCTTTCAAGCGCCCGTGGACTGGATTGCGCACCACTTTAGCAGGGCAGGAGTCTCAGCAGAGAGTCCAGGTGTTGGCAGAGGAAGTCTTTAATGGTCTTGAGACTTCAGAACATGGGCAGGTTCAGTCCAAGCTCTTGGAGATTCTTCTCAAGCAGGAATATACCACACAGTCCAGTCTTATCAGTATATGTCCCACCTTTAACACACACTGCACCCTGCCCATGAGGCTGCCTAGGGCCTACCTTAGGAGTGCCTTGCATATATAAAAAGGGAAGGTTTGGGCCTGGTAAGTGGGTACACTTACCAGGTCGTATTGGCAGTTTAAAACCTGCACCCACAGACACTGCAGTGGCAGGTCTGAGCCATGCTTACAGGGCTACTAATGTGGGTGGGACAAACAGTGCCGCAGGCCCACTAGTAGCATTTGACTTACAGGCCCTAGGCTCCTCTAGTGCACTTTACTAGGGACTTACTAGTATATCAAAAATGCCAATTATGAAAAAGCTATTTATACATACAATTTTGCATGGGGGCATTTGCACTTTAGCACTGGTCAGCAGTGGTAAAGTGCCCATAGTAACAAAAACAGCAAAAACAGAGTTGTGCACACTGCAACAACCTGGGAAGCAGAGGCAAAAAGTTAGGAGAGACCACGTCAAGGATGCCAGGTCTAACACACAGAAAATGGGAAAATTCAGATAGCTCTGAAATCTCAACAGAGTAATGGTTTGGTGAAACGAGTGAATAGAGTGTTTAAAGGGACAATTCATCTTCTTGCCATAGTTGCTGGTTTGGAGTTTAAAAGAGCACTGAGAGAAAGAGTTATGAGTTATCACAACACACCTCTCTCTATGACAGGAATTTGTCCTTTCTGGCTGAAAGATCCTGACTACATTGGCCTCTATTCATTCCTTTCTGATGTGTTTGATGAGGCAAAGTTAAAGGAGAGAGTGATAGCGCATAAAAAGATAGTAATATATGATTTGGAGCATCACACCAAAGAAACAATTTTTGTAGCAGGTGAATGAGTTCGTTTGTGTAGGCTCAATTACAGTTCTAAAAGGCAGGATTCCTTCCAACAAGCATAGGGCAAATTAGCAAAGGTTTTTATCAGGGAGGAGGATTGTAGATGGTGGAGTAAAAGCAGGTTTGCTAAATTCAAATAATGGAGTGGCAGCCATATTGGTGAGTACAATAGTTGCTATTTGTCAAAAACTGATACATATGAAAGAACTATAATTATTTTGTCTATCTTGGTTGATTGAGGTGTGAATCATGAGCAGGTGAATAATCAGATGGGTGAAAGTACTGATTCTTCCATGAACTGTGAACAGGGCACAAGTCCTGTCAGCATCAACAACTGATATGGAACTAGAAACAACAACAGAGTGAAAAAAACTTCTTTACATTTTAAAGAATTTTCACATTATGAATTTTGTTTACAATAATCTTTTGTCACATGACCTAATTCTTTGCTGTGTTTTGATATGCTTAGTTTGGCAAGTCATATATAATGTTTAGAATGTAATGTTTCATGATCGAAATACTAAGCTCTCTATAAAACAAACAACAGCTGAGATCCTGAGTGGAGACTACCCCACCCCCTAACATGGCTCCTTGTCAGTTACACAGTGATATGCATAGGAAAGGGGTGTGTCTGCAGGGTCCTCTCTGCCCCTCTACTAACATCAAATGTAAAGAAGCATTTCTTGAGGACCAGACGGGGGGCTTGGGCTGCAGAGGATTTTCTGTTTAATCTGATATTACCCTGTCAAAATATTTCCTTTGATTACTGCTGATGATGTGTTTATTGGCATGAGGACCCTATCAAGAACGTACATGTTTTAATACATCAAATTCTACTGGAAGGAGGAAGAACTTGTTGTGAGGCAAGGAAGGGATGACCCACTTTGTCTCACGCTCTAGCTTTTTAAAAAAATTATGATAATCTTCCCTTATAAGTTTTATTTTATAATATCCTTATAGCCCACTGCAGACGACTGTGCACACCATTAAAATCTTTGGCTTAGGTCAATAATGCTGAAGCATGGCTTTAATGGCTGGCATTACCCACTGTGATAGGCTACAAGGCTATAACAAACTCACATGAAATGGTGACATATAAATACCCAACTCCTTGGATCTCAGTACAGTGGAAAGCATATTCATTTAGAGCATGTTGGACTTGGCCCTCTCTGCGGTATCACCCCTAAACTGTTTGCCTTCACAGAGCTGTTTTCTGAATCATTTTTGTTGGTGTTTGGTACTCTGTGCACTGTACCACTGCTAATCAGTGCTAAAGTGCTTGTGATCTCTCCTTTAAACATGGTAAAAGTGACTCACACCCAATTGGCCTATTTAATTTACTCTTAAGTCACTAGCGAAGTGGTACTACAGGAACCCAGGTCTGTACATTAAATAGTACTGGTGGGCCTTGAACACTTATTGTGCCACATTCTTAAGTAGCCCTTTTGAGCATGTCTCAGGCCTGATTTTGCAGCCTGTGGGTGCAGTTTAAAACTGTCATTTCATCCTTTCTTTTCCAGGCCCAAACCCTTTTTTAAGACATATAAGTCATCCCTAGCTTATCCCATAAACAGCCCATAGGGCAGGGTGCAGTCTATTTAAAACGTTGGGCATTAAGTTTTACATGTCCTGGTAGTGCAAAACTATTATATGTGTTTTTTCGTAATGCAAGGCCTAGCTCTTCCATAGGATAACATTGGGTTACCTTCTTATAATTAATAAGTTATAACTTTTGTTTGGGAGCAGGTTGTAATGTAATATTTGGTGTCTGAGGAACTGTAATTTAAAACCCTACATAATTGTAAAGTTGGAGTTCATGTCACAATTCTAAAATTGCCACTTTAAGAAAGTTAGCATTGTCTTGTTCTAATCATTTGGTGCCTACATTTTGTATCCTGAGTCACATGACAGGTGTAGTTGGCAGTTGGCCTTTGTGTACTCCTGCCAGATAGTGTCACAAAAGAGGATATGGGTGTTGGCAGGATGGGCCGTCCTGACTTGATGAGGGTTGCAGAACTGTCACCTTTCATACTTGCGCTTCAAAAGGTACTGCTCAGCTCACACACAAAGAATTTCACATTAACCTATTGTGCCACCAAACAGGGTGGCACAAGGGCATGGAGGTGAGAAATTCCACACACTTCTGTGTGGGGTAAACTCCAAACGTTTCTTCCACTTTAAGGTGGGACCCTCAGACCCACACTTCAGTACACTCCTAGCCCTGTGAATACTACAGAAGAAGGACTGTCTTCTGCCAGACGACACCGTGCTGCTTGACTCCTGTTCTGCTGTCTGAGGAGGAAGACTGGATCTATGCTGTTCATCTCAGGCTACTAGAGTGACTCCAAGGCGTAGTTAGATGGCCTCCTATTCTGAGCTTCTGGGACACAACAAGCTCCAGAGGCCTCCCTGCAATGGCCCAGCTGACCTTCTGCACTAGACTTGCCTTGGCCTGCAACTTGACCTGCCTGAGCCCTGGTGGCCTCTGCAGATACCCAAGAGGTGTCTCTCAGGTTGTGGACCATTGTTGTGACATTAATTGAGCCCCCACTAGAAGAAAAGGAGAAACCCTGATGTTTTGGGCTCTTCACAACCATGAACGGTTTACTTCATACCAAGATCTTGCAGCCCGCACCTACTGCTAACTCAGTGCTCTGGTGAACCTGACATTTCGCGCTACAGTGACCACCAGTGACGACTGGCAACAAGAGATCTGCACTTCGGCTGGAGTATCAACAGCCCACAGTGACCACTAATGCATGGCTCCAGCAAACCATCTGCGACGTCTGGCCAGCTCGTTGCGCTACAGCGACAACCATCCATGAAGCTCTGACCACTCCTCCCACCCTCCTCCACTGTTACTAGACTCTTCACACTGGACATTAGTATGTAACTTTTCACAATTGGCCAGAGCTTCTGACTTTTACCCAGTCTTGCACAACCAGATAGTTAGGAGATATATTTACCTTAAATTGCATATCTCTGGTTCTACTGATTGGATTTTTGCCATTTTTGGTGTCAAATAATTTATTGAATTTTACTCTATTTTTCCAAATTGGTGTGGGTTTTTCTTGTGTTGTGTTTTCACCGTATTGCTGTTTGTGTGCTGCATACATATTTTACACAATTGCTTCTAAATTAAGCCTGACTACTTTCATGCCAAGCTACCGCAGGATTAAGAATAGGGTAATTTAATGACTTTTTGTGGTTCATCCAGACAAGGATTGTGGCTGTTGCTTGAATAGGGTTTCACCCGTCAACCCCATTACTCACAGGGCACACCATAACGTTGTAAAGAATGCTCATATTATTAGTGGATAAATACTTCCGTGTTAGACTGAATTAATTTGAGGCTCAGTCTGTGATTAAAGAAACTGATCTGTATATAGACAGCATTTGGAGTAACAACATAAATTGGAAAATTGCTAGACAACATAATCATACATTTGTGGAGAAACCTATACTAACATACAGGCCTATATGCCTGAGATACCACTCTGGTTGTGGACGTATTATATATGGAGCAAATTGTAAGAGAAGTCACAGAATTACCAATGTATATACAGGTAATGGATAATAAAGTTCTATTCAAGGAAATGAGACCAACAAAAATTTAAATTGGTTTGACAGTTACAGGGAAATATTAAATTAAAGAAAAATGCCCTATTGAACAAACCACTCATGATTAATTGACACAAGCATGTTGAATTTATTCATAGTTCACAGAATTCCAGAGTTTGGGTGTTTTACAGTGTGTATGTATGAACTGGTTACAATAGCTTTCAAAGAGAACATAGAGTCACAGAGTGGAGTGATGTGAAACTGGAGAGGCAGTTGCTTGGTCTTAGAGGGTTGTAACATTCCTGGGCTAAGGGAACATTTCTTAAAGGATAAATTAGGGAAACTTGCTGAGTAATTAAGCATTAAGCCGTCTCACACATACTATAACTCCTCTGTATTAGCATTTGAGAGATTAGAAATATACTGTTTAAAACTTTATTTTGGACCCCAGGGCCATAAAAGTACAAGCAGAAACATTATAAATATTTCAATCCAGTTTAGGCAATGAATATCAACGAGTGTTAGGAATATGAACATACCCCACAACTAACTTGCACACTATGTAGTCAGGTACATTTACAGAGAGTGAAATTAATGCCATTACTTAAACTCAGTATAGAATTACAGTACACCAATAATCAAGATACAACAATTAAACTATACCAGCAACTTTATGCTTTTTGTAATGAAAGGAGAGTTTTTCTCAGAAGAATCCACATGGTGCCAAGAAACTTGGCAACAGAAGTAACTACGGCCAGTCGAGTATCCATCCTAAGATTGCAAAGGGCAACTGAGGTGCTGTGGACACTTAGGAATCAGCAGGCTGGAGCCAGCCACCTTTTACAGCGAGATACATAAGCTGGACATACACATAAAACATGGGAGAGACTTTCAATATGAGAATTACAAGTTTGACATACAGTTGTTTCCCACTTGACCATTTAGTGTCTTAGCAGAAAGGCACTCACTTGAAACTGGAAATAATGTTTTCTGTCCTTGATTACCAAAATCTGGTCTCAAAACACTTCATATTTGCTCTCACATTTAAAAAAAAAAAAGTTACATGATAACATAGTACACGCAGTACTTCTTTATTCATTAGTTGCAATAGTTATCCAGTAATTATTTTTCAAATCATCCTTAGATGGAAAATTAGAAACTTCTGGGTGATCCCAAACCTCAGGCAGCCAAAAAGAATACAATATGTGTTGGATGCTTATGAGCCAGAGAACGTTACTAAGGCAGTCAACGTTTAACACGTCCTGGAAAGCTCCGACATAATGAGCTAATTCGGAATGGTCCATAGCCGCCTCCAGGACAAAAGTGGATGCACTCTTGCTACAAACTTACTTCTTTGGTGAGTGCAAAAACAAGGGGACCTATTCATAAGTTAAATCGACAGGCAAAGATTTTGGCACACAGTTATTTACACCTATGTGAAGGTCTCTTCCTAAATGCTATTCATCAACTCAGAGCAGAGATTTGTGCCTAGTAGCAGGAGTATGTGTCCCTATCATATGAGGGGTAAGGACAGGTAGACCTCAAAATAAAACCTACAATTACTATTAGCAACTTTATAAGTGTATTTTAAGCTTAAATCAAAGAAAGGTAGTGTAGGTAGAGACATTTTAAGGCATGGGCAAAGTGGGCAATTGCCCAGAGCCCCACCTTCTAAGGCCCCCCTGGAAAAGTGAACTTTCTTTCCTTCTCAATTCCCTTAATTTTTATATCTCAATCTTGAACAAATACATTCAGTGTCTTTAGGCCACACCTGGGTTGAATTAGCAAAAAGGGTGATAAAATTCAAAGTTGTTCCAAACAGGAGCCCCAAAATATTTTTTGCCAGAGGCCCCAAAAGTCTTAAGATGGCACTGAGCAGAGGTGGATATCTCTGCTTCTCTTAGGTATAAATAGATATTGAGAAGAATAGGTAAATATGCATCAATTGAGGAAAATAAAGTGCACCTCACAAATATTACTGCTGGGTGTACATAAATAAAGACCACGACTTACACTGTGCCCTCTTCCCTTGTGCTGTGAGATATTGTGGTCTCCAGACCTCAAAAACAATTATGTGTGTGTCATTTTTGTGTGTATTTGTTTGGTCAATGCAATGCGTTATGATGTATCTTTGAGTGTGCATACAGTGCTAGATGTCAGTCATGTGTTTTTCTATAATGTATTAACTATTTAGATTTTGTAATTTTCTATATATGTGTATCTGTTATGTTACAATTTTGATAATGTGATTTGTATGTGTGCTTACAATTTTTTCAGTTTTTATTTTACATTCATTGTATTTTTTATTTTATTTTAAAAAGGTTACACTCTGATCTTTATAGTTGTCTTCAATGTCTACATTTCTGTGGCCGTTTATCACTTTTATTTACTTTTTTTTGGGATGTTTGACGTTGGACATTGTGCTGGGAGTGTTATACCCTCTTTTATTGATTCCTGTGTGAATCCTTCACCCCTTGTTACTCCCACTTTCACACAGAAATGGTATACCTTTGTGTACAGACTTCTCACCAGTTGTGGCGTAATACTCTGAACATAGAAGATAGGACCAGAGTTGGATTAGATCAGCAACCATACATGAGTGATTTGCATTTATGAGCCTGTGCAGTAGTACTACAGGACTATTACTTCACGTTCTCATAAACCCCTTTGTGATTAGTCCCAAACATGTCTAACACTGTACCTCAGGCAACAGCAGGTGTATTTCACTGACACCTGGGTAGATTAATTTTTTTTTTAATTTGTTCTAAGAATTATGACTATTTAAATATCATGATACCAGGTCAGAACACAGCATGAGTCACTAGAAGCTGAGACTCTGCTCTGATCATGACTCTGGCATAAAACAGCATAAAACTCTGTCTGACAAATAGGCAAACATTTTCTATGTGGTAAATTTAGCACTGGAAGAGTTGTGTTTTTCTGGAAGGCTGAGAAGTAAATTGATGGTGGCATACTTTTATAATCGGGCATGATTCCACATTATTTCACCAATTTGGCTCAACGCGTTTTTGCCAGTATGGGGTTTGGTTGTGCTACAATTGTGTTGTATAAATACATATATAAAAACAAGAAGACATCTCCTAGAAAGGTTATCAGTAAAAAAGGCTTGGCATTGCATGTGCATTACAGTTGGTCTTAGAGCTGCTGAAGCCTATTTTACTGATAGAGGGTGTCACTGTCCAGACCAAGGCAGGATAATTGATAAATGATTTAGAAAAACACAAACTGATATTAAAAGCAGTGATTAATTTATAGGGTGACAAGGTAATTAATTCAGTTAAAATAGTGCTTTGCCAATTGCCCAAAAGAAGGGGGTACTTTTTCATGCTTGCTTTGTCCTTTCTAGTGTTGAGCCTGCGAGATCAGGCACTATTGCATCTGTCTGGCTTGTGAAAAACTCTTTCATCGAAAGAGGGCTTGGAGCCTACCCATTGCTTTAGATTTGTCTGCTTCTGATTCACTCTTCTGTGTAGTCGTCTTAATTTGCCAGTGAGGAGCAACGTCACTTCCGCTGCTGGCTGTGGAGCAGGGACAAAGCACAGATTGATTCAATTTAATCAGTGATGTCACTGCTCCCAACCAGATTCAGGCACTGTTTGTTTTCTGCCAGCTGAAATGTCACAACCTGCATGATTGCATGTTATACATGAGGAGGCTGATGCCACAGCATATTATATACGCAACTTGTGCTTCTTATAGATACATCTTTACTTATGGGCACTAAAGTTGCCGTTGCTTCGCAGAGCACCTGAGGGAGGAGGCAAATTAGAATGCAGACTTCCCTGGTGCTGGACAGTTTTGTTTTCAGCACTAAAAATTCCAGCATGCAGTTGTGGGTTGCAAATTGAGGGCTGGTCAGAGGTGTATCACATGATTTGAGGCCTTTTCTCAGATGTGCAGTACATGAGTTGGTTGTGCTGCTTGTCTCTGCCTTCCACCGCCCCCTTCCCTTTCCTGAGCCATTGTACTGCCAAACCTCATCTCTTGTAAGTGCAGGAGATAAAAGGTTGAACAACATGTTGCAGTCTTTTACATTGCTCGTTAATGAGATGTAGAATTTATAAAAACCTTGTAAAACAGCTCTTTAAAGGCGTCTCTTTTTATTGACTGCAGAAAGATGACAGGGCAATGCAGTCAAGCAAGGATGCATACCTCTCACACTGTACACAGATTAGCAGCAAAGACTCAAACCTACTAAGGTCTCTAGTCAGCTGAATGATGAGAGATGGCAGCAGGAGTAACAATAAACAGAGTTGAGCACCGGGCGGCAGCATGAGTGCATGATATCATAGTGCTCTCCCTTTTACTGACCCACCACCTCAGAAGGTAACCATTCCTCTGCCAGGCTCCCACTTCCTCTACCAATCCATCAGGGTAAAAGGGCCCTCCTGGGATTGATCCCAGATGTAGGCAATCTTCGGTTCCTGTTTGTAAACAAAACTAAGGGCCTGATATAGCTCTTGGTGGTCTTACCAGCAATCCTCTGTGGCAGTGGTCTTGAGAACACCGTCAAGTCAACCATATTCCGCCCACTGTATTTAGATGTATTATGCTGAGCCACACACCACCACAACAATGTGTTCTTCCTAGCCGTCAGGCTAGCGGGTTCTCGCTAACCATATTTAGATGTTACAGCCCTACAGGTGGAGTGCTGCTGGAGGATTTCTGACAGAGGGAGGTCGTCACTGGGCCCAATGGACATCGGACAATGGCAGTGGCTGTGGAATAGAGGTGAGTAACACACACGCACACTGTATCTTGGGCCTATGCGTTCTCCTGTACAAGACACTACACAAAAACTGCATACACACTTGTATACATTGCCATTCCACCACAACACAACACGTACTTGCTGAAAACACATATTTACATACATTCATGACAAAACACACTCATACTATTGACACTGCATCCACACATGACACAACCAACACAACCACACACATCTACAAAAACACAAGCACAAACTATACACATTATGACAACGACCACCACACAGCAACACCCACCTGAATGTTACATGCAGCAACATAACACACAACTCAATATACACAACATCAAAGCAATATGCAATCGGCACACATACTGACACAACCACATCACCCACTCTAGGTCCCTCTATCTCAACCAGCCAATAGCATTGCACACACACATACACATACTGACTCACATACTTAACACTGTCATGCTGTGGAAGCACAGCATGAGAGGTACAGGTTCACTTGCAGTGTGCATACATGGACACAATTGACAAGTGTGAATATACTGTCATTGTGGTGCCAGCTTTCATTTGGCAATGAATACTGACACCAAAATAACACTTGTCTATGTGTACAACATGTGTGATGTACCTTCTTATCCATGTCTGATCCAATTGTTTCCCTGACATATGCATGGCACAGTAATTTAAATAGTTTACTGTGACATGTATATGACTGCAGTGGTCCCAAGCTCATATGTGCTTCCCACACAATGTACATAGGCAATGCGGGTTCCCTAACTTGGAGTCCGGTATGGAGGGGGTCATGTTTTCCGCCGGTGGTACAGTGGCAGCAGCTACCGATGGTGTTGTCCAGTCGTGTCCAGTCAAACAATTAAGTGAAATCTCAGTAAAAGGTAAGATTTCACCTGACTAACCCCCAAGCCGCCTACTCAGATATGGAGGTCGGACCACCAAAGTTGGCTTGGTGGTAAGGCACATCCAAATCTGAATGGCGGTAAAGGTGGCTGGAGTCCCGCCGTCAGTCAGTATTTTCAATGGTGCCATTGACATGGATGGGAATCCTTGGCGGAGTCGGCGGGACATGGGCGGACTATCACCTATGCGACTGCCAGCATCTAAATCCGGTGGGTGGAACACCAAGGCAGTAAAAGAGTTTTCATTCGGAAAACCAATGGCGGACCATTACAGCCAAGATATAAATCAGACCCTAACTTATGGTTTCCAACAGCAATAACATTTTGGGTATCCTGGCAGTGGCATAACATATGTGACAATTACCCAACTCCAATGTACTCATTTTGTTGCTTCTCAAGGATGAAAGGCCTAGTCTTCTTTGGAACATCGGGTTACAAATAGCTACAATGGATCCAGTGATGTTGAGCTATCTTACTAAAAACTCCTAAGTGGGTGTTTGAGGGCCAGGGCATCTAATCTTGGTGTGGTTTGTTTACTTGAGAGACAGCTCTACTGCTCATTGCCTGTGTCTAGACCACTTGGTACACTCACTAGAGAGGGGCAGGGATGGATGGCCATGTCTGTTTTATCCCTGATTATGTTGACTCCCGTCTTTCATCCTTGCCGGTGGAGATACATGAGGACAGAACATTAATGGGGCAGACTAGAATTAATATCCATACCAGTTCCTAAAGGAGGGAATGTTGTTAGTTGTGAGCACTTTCCTCACAAAATACCAGTGTAAATGTTAGGTTGTGTTGAATTTATTATGCATGGAGCATTTTCATTTCTTACAGAAAAGTTCAGTTTTGGAGTTAATAGTGTGAGCAGGCCTTTTCAAAACCATTAGTTTAAACTGCAAACGTCCAATCTGCAAATCAATTTGCTTGCACATTCATATCACTATAAATATTCATTGTTCTTGAATACTATTGATCCAAAGCAAAAATAGTTAATTTCTCTATAGCTGAAGGCTGCACTATCTACTAGGGTTTCAAGCAGTGACTTGCAGGTTGTACACAGATTGCAACAGTAGGGGCTTAACCTACCACACTGTTTTACACAAGTGGTCAATTGTTGTTAGCTACTTTCCCCTCTCTTCTACACTGTGTTTTGCAGCTGCACTTTCCTCAAGTCCAAGATTATAGTTATGTCTTGGTGCTAATTCTATTTCAAATGCAATAACAGTTCCCCTCCTTCCTACTGTTGCCCCTTGTCCCAAACCACCCCCTTTCCTTCTGTTTCTGCTCCACCAGCAATAAAAAAAAAGAACTGCAATGTGGCCAATAGCACTGGCTGTGTTCTAGTGCTTTTTTTTTACTTTGCCATGGTGCACAGCAGCCGAGCTAGGTATTTTGGTTTTGCAGAACATTGAGTGTGTCTGGCATAAAGAGTAAGGACCAGGTTGACACCACAAAATGGTTCTTACATTGTTGCAGGCATGCCAGTGCATCAAAATGGCTGTGGGACAACTCACACGGGTGGTGGAAAGAGTGTGACTCAATAGGGAGACCAGAATTCTGTTGCAATGGCTGAATGGGGGAAAAGAGTGAAAGCAAGAGAGAGAGAGCAAGAGAGACAGAGAGAATTGATGATTTAATGAGTGCCATGCTATGAATGTGATGAACACTGAATAATGTTCAGGAGAGTGTGTATGAGAATCCTATATAGGTAAACAAATGACAGTCTAAAAAGGCAAAAAAGATTATACTTTAGTTGTGGGTACATGTTAGACCTGGCATCCTGGCTTCTCTTAACTTTTTGCCGTCTGACCTCCTATTTTTCAGACTTCAATTTTGCTGGCATTAGGATTCTTGGCACTTTACCACTGTTGACAAGTGCTAAGTACAGGTGCTATGTACTCTAAACACAGTAACATTGTCTTATCCACAATTGGCATCCTTAATTTACTTGTAAGTCCCTAGTAAAGTGCACTGTATGTGCTCAGGGCTTGTAAATTAAATGCTACTAGTGGGCCTGCAGCACTGATTGTACTACCCACTACAGTTGCCTTCAAACATGTCTCAGGCCTACCACTGCAGAGCCTGTGTGTGCAGTTCTAAACTCCTGTTTTGTCCTGGCAAGTTTACACACTTGCCAGGCCCAAACCCTCCTTTATTACATAAAAGTCACTTGTAAGGTAGGCCCTAATTAGCCCAGAGGCCAGGACACAATGTATTTCAAAAATGGGACATGTACTCTTATGTTTAACATGCCCTGATAGTGAAAAACTGCTAAATTTGTTTTTCACTACTACAAGGGCTATCTATCCCATAGGATAACACTGGGGTTACCTTGAAACAACCTTTAAGTGTAACTTCCAATTGGGATAAGATAGAAATTTGGTGTCTCTTGACTCACAATTTAAAATCACAACTTATGGAGAAGTCTAATTTTAAATTGTAAGTCTGAAAATGCCACTTTTAGAAAGTTGGCATTTTCGTACTTTAACCATTCTGTGCCTCTGCCTGTCTTTGAATACAGGTCTGGGATGGGTGACAGCTGGGCTTTGTGCATTCCCTCTACACAGTAATATACAAAGGGAGATGGGGTGTGACATTTGGATCCTGTTGGCCCATCACCAAGCTGGGCTAGATGGGAGGGAGTCTGCTGACACGCCTGAAAAGGGTTGTGCTTCTCCTCACACAAAGGGCTGCATACCACCTTGTAGCGTGTCTCGAACCAGAGAAAAAGGCCCAGGACATTTTGAACTTCAAAGGCCTCTTTGAAATCACCACCACTTCAAAGATACATTTAGGTATAAGTACTGGACCCCAAACCACGCCAAATTAGAACTTTACTGGAACCAAGGACATTCTGCCAGGAAGAAGGGGTGCCATGCTGCTAGGAGAGACTGCCAGTCTGCTAATTGCATTGCTATATTTGCCTACTGCTTGCTGTGCTGTAGGAGGAACAGCCACTTTGCTACTTGCTTTGCTGTGTTGGCCTATTACCTGCTGTCTCTTGCATGGAGTGAGAAGGGCTGGACTTGTTCTCTACATCCATGAACCCAAGATTCTACAAGGGCTTTTTGGCTTGCCCCCTGTTCCCTAAGTCTGTGGGCCAGGAAAGACTTCAATCCCTGCAGTGGGACTCTGCCATACAGGAGTCTGGCATTCACACTTCAGCCCTCGCCCACCTGGGACAGCTCTCCAGTTTGTGCTGCTCCAAATCAAGCTCCTTATCAGAAGCAGAGTTCAATTGCTGGCCCCTCGCCCTGACTCGCATGGCTGGAGAAAGAAACCAAGTAATGGGCGCTTCACCCTGTCTCAGAGTGGCTGTCGAAAGGAACCGAGCGTTGATCACTTTGCCCGACTTTGTGTGGCTGGAGAGAAGATTGACAGCACCACCGTGGTAACTCTCTGAGCGCCTGTTACCAATGACGCTGTGGAAAGCTCTCTGCCTGGCTGCCATGACAACGAGAGACTCCGTGTCAGCATCGCTGCCCATGTGGGGATCTCCAACACTGCTGGTCGACCTTGACCAGAGTAATGCAAGGCCCCTTCGGCTTATGAAAGGTACTGTGATTGTGATGTTAAGTCTGCGAGGTCTGTAAAACTGCCTGCTTGTTCACTGGCAACACGGCTTTGCTGCACAAGCTGATCCCGAAAGATTCTAGACGAGTGCACGACCTGTGTTTGTAAACACCTGGCAATCCACTGCTTGGATTAAGAATGGTTTAACCTGCATATGCCCGAGCATTACTGTAAAGAATTAAATAGGAGTGGATTCACTTTTGAGAACTGTGTTTCCTTTTTGTGTTTAATGTAATAACTTGAAACACACTCATCGGATTTTTGTCGTTTTGGTCTTATTTTTTCAGATAAGTATTCTCTATTTTTCTAAACTGTTGTGGTGTCTTTTATGGTGTCCATCACTGTGTTAATGTGATTAAGTGTTGCACAAATATTCTGAACATCACCTTTTAAGTTAAGACTGACTGCTCGGTGCTAAGCTGCCAGATCGTGAGCATAGGTTAATTTAGGGTGTATATCTGACTTACAATGACTATGATTGTGGTACCTAGTTGGGCAGGGTGCATACCTCTGCCAATTAGAGACCCAATTTATAATAGTACATAACCATTTCAGATGTGTTGCACTGGATATAAACATGCATTAACAGTGTTAGTAGTCACCAGTCTCAACTCATGCATACTACATATTGAGGCAAAGAGACCACTGAATCTGTTTTAGAAATCACCTCTGACTTTACCATGTACAGTAGCGTAGCTCAGATGCCATGGGCCAGGTGCACACTCGGAAAATGAGCCCTCTACTTCTTGACTGAGTATTAAAAGAGATGCTGTTAGCCCCTCACATCACTGAGACCCGGTGATACTTCGACTTTTGTACTTATTATAGCTACACTCTTGCTCACCGATCGGGAATACAAAAATATGCTTAACACAGCACCATTTGTGTGTTCATATTCTGCAAATAAAGTCTGATTTAGGAAATGTCTTAGTAGATGGACAAAAATTACATTACCCCAAATGTAAGCACTGCAGTTAGGCCCAAAATAAACAGATTTGATTTAATTGACTAAGTACCACTATCAAATGTACATAGCATTTTTTTTATCTATATAGCATCTCCTCCCAGTATCCAGAGAACACTTAATATAAAAAGACACCTCTTGTCACCATGAAGTCAGTCCCCCCCTTCAGTTGCTGAAAAACACCTGGTTCTATAGAGTACACACACACACACATATATTTAAATATATATATATATATATATATATATATATATATATATATATATATATATATATATATATATATATATATATATATCATCTGATTTTAATAAAGGCTTCTGGATTCTTAGATATCGCACAGGTGTCACTGCACAGTTTCTTCCCATCCGAGACCCAAAATGCTTGGTATAGGGAGAAGTCAGGAGAATATAGGTTTTCAGCCTCCACAAGTACTGGTGCGTGCTGCACTACCATAAGAGACACTTATCTATGGTGCTTTGCACATCCCCTTAACTCTTCCAACGATGCAGTATTAAAGTACTTCGGGACTATTCTATAGACCCAGTGAACTACGAGTGGTATCGGGGTACCGTATGCACAGAGTAATATTGTCCTTGAATTCCAAATACATTTCTATCCATTATAGTACCTTTCCTGTGTCAGCACATTAATATTAGCTACTCTGTGGTGATATTTGTAAAATCTCAGATTGTATAACGAAGCCAAATATGAACCTACATTTTCTATTCACAGGTCCTCCAGGTCCCAAGACTTCATAGTATATTGTTGATAGTTTGAAGCCTCATTCTTTCTTCAGAAAACAATGCTCCCTACTCCTTTTTCCCATCAAAACACGCTCAGATGATTTAAAACATATTGCGCAAGAGCAGCGGTCGTTTTTCAGTAATCCCAGAGAAAAGCAGATTCAAGAATCATAATGTTTTTTAGAGAAATCAATCTCAGTGAACGATTTCGCTTTTTACCCACTGACGACATAGATTGTAGAAACGAACCTTGGGGTTATTTTAACAAGAAACCGTTGAACGCTCAGACGAGCATACCAACGCATTTCTGAATTCAACGTGATCGTCCTTTCCCTCCGCCTCGCCACCTCCCAAAAAGGTTGCCATGGAGATGAATGCGTTCTTCCGCATGCAGTCTTTGAGTCACTACAACAACTGGTGCTGCATCCTCAACAGAATTGTCTTTTGACTGTTCCATCTGCAGTATAAAATTTATACAATTTAAATTCTTGACCTGCGTGAGCAGCCTTGAGTAGGAAACTAACTGCCAATTCATATAAGGTATCTTCTTCTGTTTCTGCCTGCTCAGGACAGCTTCAAGGCAATATTGCACAAAGGCAGTGTTGCCAGATTTTGAGACCGTCCCAAGCCCACTGCTATCCAAGTTCAAGCCCAAATTCAGCCCAACTCATCCCAGTTTCAGCCCAAAAACCATCCCAAAGTTGCAACCCTCAATTTATGCAAAAACAGCCTTCAGGAAACATAAACATAATCCTAATTTCTATTCAATAAATGCGTCTATTGGGAGGTGGTTCAACGGGCACCTATGCACTTCTGCAAATATGTCCCAATTCTTTTAGAAACTACTGATTTTGAAGATCGGTCCCCATTAGGGCCTACCTGTTACTTCGGCCACCACAAATCCAAACCTGAACCTGGCATTGATGAACAAACTTTACGAGAGCAGACTATAACCATCTTAATGAATTCCAAATCCTGAAACGTTGAAACTTTTTTAACAATGTGGCTCCTTAAACAGGACATTTAATGCATTTCATGGATCTCACAGGATTCACAACACACAATGATACACATATAAGGAAATCACCCTAGCATTAAAGCAATTCCAGCACAACTTGTTTGGTAAACTGTGATTACAGGTCCATTCCCTCCAGTTAAAATGTACAAACTCCAAAAGGAGAAAGTCACTCTGATTAGTCCCTTGCCCTCCACTCCAAAGTGCTTTACCATAACCACCTACTGTAACACTAAAAGCTGTACAGGACCTACATCATTGCCTTCGTGTTTCAGAAACGCCTAGACTAAAGCTCCCAGTTTTGGTAAGAAGCAGATGGGTTTGTGTGAGGATCAAATGAAATCAATTTGAGCGCAAAGGAAAAAGACTTATTTCCCAAAACCTTAGATGATATCCTCCCCCAATATCCCTCCCTTATTTCTGATGACACCGGCATCACTTCAGTTGTCCCATTTAGTTTTATTTTCCTTCATCATTCACGCTCTCTGTCTCTCATGTCACCATTGACCAGTGAAATCACATTATTCTGTGCAGCTCCTTTAAACCTACAACCCACCCACTGCTTTAAGCAGAACAGTTCCTTAAAATGCTTTTGAAATGGGTCACTAATGGGCTCTATGTTCATGTCCTTAAATTTCACAGCAAAAGAATTGATCAATTTCTCAAGAAGGCTCAAAGTGTGAACAAATATATGCACCTTTCTCAATAATGGCTTTTAAAAAAAACCCTGAGGTAAGCCATGCCAGCAACGCAGTTCCTGTTTGCACTGCAGAGCACGGCAGCGACAACGCAAATGTTTACAATTCATCTTTATTTTCATTAGATCATTTATTATCTAAGAGTATTTTCTATTTTGCGATTTATGAGCTATATATTGTTTCCAGACACAAATGTAGTTCTATTCAAAGAAGCAGGTGTCCTGCACCTTCCTTCTAACCGAATTGAGTCTACACACACCTATTTTTTTAAAAGATGTAAGTAGAACATAAATGAGTCCCACTGGACTATTGTTGGAATATAATACAATTATCATGGTTCTCATGGGCATATAGAGTTATCCTTGATCTATTTACACAAAAACAGATTGGAGCCAGCTGTAGGGAGTATAGAGTGTACATACTGCTTGCGGTGCTTGTTATAATTGAGATCTCTATCATTTAGAAAAATATAGAAGAATACCACTGACTAAGCTCAGAAACACGCTGCCTGCACTCTATCTGAGGAAAGACGGGGCAGACACAACGGGGCCAGCACTGGGGAGTATCGTGTGTGCATTCTCCTTATGGTGCATGTCCTTTATGAGATCTCTCAAAGCAAAGGTACCATTTAGTATGTATGGAAGAATGCTACTGACTAAGCTCTGAGACAACCCTTCCTGCTGCTGTCTTTGGAGAAAGAATAGTTCAGACAAAATGGGAGCAGCACTGTAGAGTGTTGTGCATATATACGGCATAGGGTGCATGCCTCGACATAAGATCTGTCAAGTTAGAGGTACCATCTAGTATGCATGGAATAATGCAATTGGTGAGGCTCAGAGACAACCCTCATTGCTACTGCTCCGAGACAAAGAAGAATGAAACAGAATGGGACATCATTGGGGAGTATTGTGTGTGTGCACAGCATAGGGTGCACGCCTCTACATGAGTTCTCTTACAGCAGAGGTACCATCTACTATGTATGAAAGAAGGTATGGGCGAGGCTCAAGACATCCGTCACTGCTACCCATAATGGCCATGTCCTGTGTAGAAGAAAGATGCCAGCAGAATGGGATCAGAAGTGGTGGAAAGGGCACTTGCATGCACAGGGCACCTATTTCTGCATGAAATCCCGCTGGACGGAAGCACAGCTCACTGCTGTCAGTGGAACTCTCTCACAGAGTCCCAAGCTGTACCGGCTGGCTGTGACCGTGCAGAAGGACAGAGGGTTTACACAGACGGGTCAGTGGAGGGGCGAGCTCTGTGTACGCATCACATGATCTATCTCTACATCAGGTCTTGTGTGGCACACATATACATCCGTGCTTTCCTTGGCGCTCTGTGCCACCTGCAGATGCGGGATCCGGGATCACACAATGTAAACAGACAGGGTCAGTAAGGACGAGCACTCAGCATAGAGAATACCATTATTTGTGGGAAGTGCTCTGCACACAGACGGCATGTGATGTGGACCCAGACCACCTCTCTATGCTGCACTGATTGACAGTGCTTATCCTGGAGGACACAGGTGTAAATAGACAATGGTCAGTGGGAAGAAAAATGCTGCACTGACATGGCACAGGTGCCTGGCTGTGCATTAGATTCCTTATGGCTGCTCTCATTCTTAGTCCCACACACCCATGATATGCCCGGGTGCACCTACTGTAAACAAGCAGACGTTAGTAGGGGGGAGAGCCTTGCATGCATTCTGCAGGGGCGGTGTACCTGTTTATAAGATCTCATATGGCACAGGTGGAGAACAATGCTGGCCTCGGTTCTCAGTCACCTACGCAGACTGTTCCAGGGAACACATAATATAAACAGAGTGGTCTGTGGTTGGTAGAGTTGTGCACGCAGAGAACATATGACTGTGCAGAGCGCATGACTGCAGAATGATACATACTCTGTTGCATCCCTAATGCTGCACCGACTGGTGGTGCTTTCACTGGAAAACAAAAAGGGCTAACAAGCTGGGCGGCGGCATTATGTATGGCACAGAACACCTGCGTCTGCACAAGATCCCTTAAAGGACATATGGCATTCTGGTTGTAAACCATATCTCCCTATAGTACGAAGCTGTCAGGTGGCGCAAACAGTTGGGAGGACCGGAGGGGGCCGACAGAGGTCAAAGCTGTGCATACATGTAGAACAAGATGCCTGTTTGTGCACAGGGCCTCGTGAGGCAGGTCTCAGCCTCACTTCTCCATGGTGCAGCGACTGCCGGGGCGGAGGGAACACACAGTGAGTATTAAAAAAAGAGTAGTGGGGCTAATGTGCACATAAATGGCATCTCGCAGTGGGTGCGTGAGATCCCACGGGGCTGTGGTAGGAGCACTGATACCCCAGCTCTCAGCCACCTCCTGCACAGGATGCAATCACCTGTTAAGTCAGGCATATTAGTGATCCTGTTGGTGTGCGGCTGCTGCTGAGTCAGTGGTTGGAGCATGCTAGAGGATGGACACCAAAGGCAAGAAAGCAAAGGGCACAAAAACACGGGTGAGGACGGTTCACAGACCTGTCCCGCCATGGATCCGTTGTGCCTGGACTTGCATGCCACAACTGTGCAACCAGAGATATCAATGAGGCGCCGGCTCATCTGGTAAAAAGACGCATACAGGGCACATCCCAGCCCAGCAATCTGCCACCTGCCAGGTGAGTTTTTTCCCCGTACAAATGGGAAAAATGTCACCCATTAGTGCGGGAAATAGCCCAATCTGGCAACAGTGCACAAGGGGCAAAAGGTGAAAAACGTTGAAATGTGCTCCTCATGCACCCGACCCTCCAGTCCAATGATCTGTTTCAACTCTTTAGTGTTTACAGACATTCAGGAGGAATGTCTCAAATATGTGCGCTTGTGGACAGATCGCGTATTTAATGTAATTTAAACTTCCCCTCAATTATTGGTGCCTTGAAGCAGGACATTGCACAAGGGATGGTTTGAGTGCTGTATGACTGAGGGGACTTAGTCTGGCATAGTGTGGCGAGATTTTGAGAAGCTAAAACTGGGACAGGTCAGGCATAAAAGTAGGACTAACACTATTATCTGGCCTGTCCCATTTTTTTGCCTAGCCTTGTAAATGTATGTATGTATATGTATACATGGGTGTGTGTGCACACGCACACTGGGATTGTAAGTCTTGTAAATGTGTGAATGTATACACATATTTACAAGTACATATATGTATACACACCCACATTTACAAGACTAAGTTAACTTAACATTAGCAATGGCAGGACCTGTGCCCCTTCCCCACTTCTTCCCACTCTGCCTTTCTGCGGGGAGCAGGCTCCTCCTGCGCTGCCCGGCAGAGACAGGTACATTACCTGAATAATTTCAGACTTTAGCAGCACTTGTTTAAAGGAATGCATACCTTTCAATTCTGCTTTATAGGACAACCCTACCTTTCTCTCAAAACCAGCACATTTATTTACAATTAACAAACGCGTCGGGACACCTGGACAGTTCCCTGAAAACCAGGACTGTCCATGGAAATCCAGGATGTCTGGTCACCCTATCAAAGCAAGAACGTTCAGATAGCAGAAAATTTAAAAGAATCACTAAAGGGCGAAGGGCATTGTCAGTCTTTTGCTTCACCCCTGCAACAGAGTAACGTTGTTCTGGAGCAGAAGCTGCAATGCTCCCATTTTCACCACACGTGTGCTATTGGATTGTGTAATTAGGATTTGACCTGATGTTATTTGCTCCAAAATAAAGTTATGCATCAAGGCAAAACGCTTTTCTATTCCTTTAACAAAAATGGTTATTCAATAGTTTAAAAATCCTTTGAAGACATCTGCTCTGTTCAGAAAGTATTTCTCAGTAAAAACATGTTAACAATGATTATGGACATGTGCGCAATCTATCTAACTACTGTTGTCGTAAGTGAACAGCACAATTACTTATTAGTAATCTTCTGTAATCCAACTCCAGGTCTTTCTTGTTGCAGTCCAAGGTACGGTTCACCTCAACCATGAGACAAAATTGCCTAACTTAGCCTATAAATAAAACAACAACTTTATAAGTATTTATATAAATATATTACCTAGTGGTAATCATCACTAGGAAGTTATAGTTAGATCCACATTCCATAGGAAATAGATTTTCCAAAAAAGTCTCATCCACCTCAGCTCAGTGTTACTTTGAGGGGATGGTTGCTGGTGGAGGCAACCTGCACTTATTTTTGGGGACTGGCACTTATTTCCCACATCAGATGTTTACCAAGTGCAAGAGAGAGAAACATCCAGATCTGAAAGATAAAGGAAGAAAAAGACAGCAAAACTGCCACAAAAGGAGGAAGCAGGAACCCGCAAGAGCAATATAAAGGGACAGGGAGTGCATGGTAGTGGACTCAAGACTACCACCCTAGGTATTCAGCCTCCTGATGTTTAATTGCACCGGCTGCCAGCTTCTGAGCAGAGCTTCAGGCACCAGCCCTCTTTGGTTCACAAATTAAGCACTGCCTCAGCTCCTTCCTGGAAAGTTTTGGGGTGATCCATTAAGCGGTGGCCAAGAAATAGGGGGTCAGAAAATACATTTCTCCTTGCAATTTTCCATAGGAGAATTGAACAGAGACACCATAAAACGCAAAAACAAATTTAGCAGAGAGATATATCTTGTTCCAGAAAGCATGACTTTTTGTGATTTGGTGTAAATCCGTTCAGTGGTTTTTGAGAAGTTAAGGTTCAAAATTTATGTAAATAGCATCTCCCAGAGGATCAGTGGAGCCAACTAATATAAACATGAGATTTGATTGGCTACCACCACATCAACAAAGACATTTAAGGACTGGAGAGCTCAGTCCCCTCTCATGCAAAAAGAGTTAATAACACCCTACCACCCTAGAGCTGATGGTTGAGTCTCGGACATATGTCCCGGGCCCAAAAACAAGACCAAAAATCCTCTGTGGATCCACAGTGCCATCAAAAAAGGTAGTCTCATGCCCTTTTCCTTTTTAAACCCACAGGGTGGACCAGGAAATGGGGGCTCACCCGAGCCAATTTTAGACCCCAGGAACCCTTATCTCCAGGGCTGTTTTTAGTTTTATGGGCCCCAGAGCCATTTTCATAGCCCCTGAGACCCCATGCCCTAGGGCCAATATCATCTATTCTAGAGAGAGGGGGAATGCGGCCTCCTTTCTGGAGCCATAGTGGGCCCTGGTTACCCCATTCCCTGGAGCCACATCTATTTTGTTTGGGAAGGGGTAGTGTGTCCCCCTCCCAGAGCCATAGTTCCAACCAGAGACCGCTTTTCTCAGGACCAAATTACTTTTTGGGGGGAGGGGAGCATGCAGCACCCACCCTGAACCATATTTCGGCCTCAGAGACCCCATCTACTGGGGCCCAACCTATTGCTACTGCCTCTGGAGATAGAAGTAATTCTCCCATGGGGTGGGAGCAAATATTGTGTTTTGTCACCTGCCCGCAAGTACTAGTAGGGAAGAATGTTTGCTCCTGCTGCAGGACCAGAGCTAAAATCTGCTCCTGCAAGGTGGCACATCAGTTGTTGCTAGCTCCATTCAACACCCAGGGTAGGTATTGAGCCTTAAAGTCTTCCCAGCGGTCCCTCAGTGTTTTTTTTTTTTTACTAAGCTTTTTACGGGCTATCTGGGACTGTGTGGATGACCTAAAGTCCTCCCCTGCGGTCCCATCATTCAAAGGAAGCAGGCAGCTGCCTTTCACAACAGCTGCCTGGTTGCTGGAGCAAATCTTCATCTCTGTTCCCTACATCCATACCTGTGTTCAGGGAACAGAGATGAAAAGTCCACTTTTTTACAGCGGAACCTGTTTGACAGGTCCGACTGTCAAAAAGCATACTTTGTTTGCTGTGACTTGGCTGCAGCTTCATAGCTGAATCCAAACCACAACAAACAGCTATGTCCCGGGGTTGGGCACACTAGGACATAGAAGGAGCCAGCCCTGAGGGGTGGAGGTCCCTAGGGCCATCAGTGGCTCCACGAGGGTGGGCACGCGGCTCCGTTCCGTTGTTGAAGAAGCCCCGGGGAGGTGGTGGTCCCCGGGGCTTCGGTGTCCGAAAGGGACCCCACTTTAAATTATTAAGTATTAGCCCCAGGGAGATGGTGATCCCCAGGGCTGTGGGGGACCTGAGCGCACCCCAAACCCAATGTCTTAAATTCCCCAGAGGGGTGGTCCCCAGGGCGCCGTGCAGTCCCCGCTCATATTTCATTATGGCCTCAGGGAGGTGGTGGTCCCCGGGGCTATGGAGGTGGCCATCTGGCCTCCCACAGATTATAAGAGGATTTTTGCCTGGGGGTAGTGGTCACCGGGGAGCCACAAGCCCCCCCCTTTTTAAAAAGAAAAGAGTGCCCCTGGGACCCGGCCCACCCAGGCCCTTATTTAAAAACAAGCACAGGAGTCCATGCTGTTTTTTTTAAATACAAAAAAGTGATTTTTAGCCCTGGGAGGGGGTCCTTTGGGACCCCACCACCAGAGCTAAGAGATCAGAGTATTCATACCCTTCCCCCTTTTGTATATATATTTTTTTTTCTAGAACTCAGCTTCAGCTGAGTCCCTACATGGCTGCCAACATGTCTTTGTTGAAAGGAGATCGGGAGGGTTCGCAAATCCTATGTGTCCCTAAATATACAAATTTGGATTTCCTTAAAATTTAAAAAAACTACTGAATGTATTTACACCAAATAACAAAAAGGGCTCTTTCTGAAGCAAGAGCTACCTTTGTGCCAAATTTGGTGTAATTCCGTCCAGTGGTTTTTGTGCTATCGCTGTTCAATTTGGCCTATGGGAATTAACATTAAAAACTCTATAAATTTCACCCCCTCCTTATCGCAGCCCCTGTTTGACGTATCACCCCAAAACCTTCCAGACAGTAGATCACATGACTGTCAATTTGTTTGGGAAAATTATGTGAAGATTGGTCAAGCGGCGCCAAAGATATAGGCAAGCAAAAAGCAGCTTTTTCTATAGAAACTAGGTCCTAACTAAAACTACCTAGTGGTGACCCACACTCGTGCAAGGAACAGAGATTAAATGCTTCTACAAGCAGGGAGCTGCTATTCAAGCAGCTCCTTGCTTGGTGAAGTATTTGTACCATAAGGGAAGCCTTATTGCTTCTCTCACAGTGCCAGATAGCCCGTAAAGTGCATTTTGTACAATAAAAATAAATAAATAAATATTGTAGGGACCGTGGGGGTGCCTTTGAGGGCTCCCTCGCAGTCCCAGATAGCCCACAAAGGGCTAAAAATAAATAAATAGAGAAAGCAACAGCTCAGTATGAAGGTCGAAGACGTTCCCACTCAGAGTTCGAGTCCAACCAGCCTCGCTTCCCTCTTTTTCTTAAGTACAAATTAGTTTAATTTTTAGAATTTACAGATACGTTTTTATTTTAAATTGTACAGAAATATCTCATTCTAAGTATATCACACATTAAAGCCAAAAAAAACTTTTGATCTCTCTACCTCTCACTTTCTTTCTCTCTCTTTCTCTCTGTCTCTCTTTCAATCATTTGTCTCCCAATCACACCCACTCAGACACTTATGCACCCACTCACAGACCCACTGAGACACTCACGCACCCACTCACGGACCCTCTCAGACCCTCGTTCACCCACTCACAGCCCCAGTCAGACCCTCAAACACCCACTCACAGTCTCACTCAGTTACTCACAGACACACTCAGACTGTTTTACAGCCACTCACAGAGCCACTGACAGCCTCAGGGACCCACTCAGACCTGCGCATACACTAAGGCACCAACTAAAAAACTGATGTACGCACTCTTACACCGGACAGATACTCACAGACACACTCAGACTGTTTTACAGCCACTCACAGAGCCACTGACAGCCTCATGGACCCACTCAGACCTGCGCATACACTAAGGCACCAACTAAAAAACTGATGTACGCACTCTTACACCCGGACAGAAAATCTTACAGCTGCTCTCACCTCCAGATACACCCTCTCACACCTATTCTCAGACCCATAGAGGCCACTGCCAACTCCCACCGCCTGTGGCCAAAGGGCTGTGTACGGCATGGGGTTGGGTGGTTAGGGGGGTTGGCCGCATTATCTGGCTGCAGGCCAGTTCTTTCAGGCATCCTCCCTTGTGCGCGGGTGAAGGTTGTGCACGTTGCAAGGTTGGGTGAATATAGGGGGTTGACCTCAGGGTCTGGCCAGAGGCTCTGACCTGTGGCCAACCGCCACTGCTCATGGGCAAAGGCCGTGCGCTGAGGTGGTTGGATTAATGTACAGTAATGAAAATTACTATAAGATAAGAAAACCTTTGGAATTCACTGAAAAAAATAAAGGTTACAGGGACATTATAGTTAGGAAATAAACTTTTTAAAAAACATAGAAATTCATTTAAAAAACAAAGGTTAC